>NC_045146.1:1038750-1385000 GCF_008831285.2 Nymphaea colorata
TGAAGAAGCTTGTCGTCTACTCCACCTAGTACAAGGTAATGGTCAGTCATGAACGCCTAAGCTTAAGTACCAGCCAGTCACGAATGCCCTCAGTTTAAGATTCTAGTTCCATTACCCACTTCAGCTTCAAAATAACAGTTTTTGGTCCTCAATGATGCTCATAAGAATTCAGATGCTACTGACCAGGTTCACTTGCTTGCTAATTATCTTCTCAATGGTAAAAAGAAAGAAGGCCATAAATCTTTAGATAAACTTAGTAGGTCAAATAAAAATACATTAACCACAAAAAAGTCCTAAAAAACCATCATCATGAAAGATAACGCAAAAGAAACAATTTCTCCAGCAAAATTAAAAAATTCATAAGAGTTCAAATCAAGCAAAACATGAAAAACAAACTCGTCAATGTTAGACAAAATTCACAGTAATAAAAAAAAAAATTGTTAACAAGTTCCCCCATCAATCTATTCGCATACCATCCAAAACAAGCAGAAACCAAAGAAGACCATTCCACCAATCGAATTTTGCTTCATCAAGATGAAAATATCAGATAAGCTTACGAATAAAAAGAAGAAACAGCGGCCACCCACAAGTTCTTCTTAACCAATTCAATTCACAACCATGAATAAGACCACGCAGACAGCCAAATACAGGCAAAGAAAAACGCACATAGATGAATTTCGTTCACCAAAAACAGAGTTTAAGCAGAACATTAAGAACCAACCAAGGTTTTCTCCCTAAAATAAACTACTTCATGGGGATACCTGAGAGTGGTTTTTCTTCATGATCTCCAGTAGCGCTTCAGCAGCGGCACGGGCATTATCATCTGAGGATCGAACCATGTGCTTTATCGACCTTAGGATGGAGACATCCACTTCTCGGGAGGTCGAATGCGTGGCCTTCTCAATAAGAGATCGGAGTTTCCCTCCCTCGCTCCCCATCCCTCCCAAAAGAACCGGCTAGCGATGGGCGTCTGGGGTTATATACCAGGAAGAAAGCGGGGTGGGTGGCGGGGGCGTACCCCAGTTGGTTGACCAATTGGACGGTTCCCGAGTCGCAGCGGTTTATTTTGAAGACTCGGTTCCGTGCAGAGAAATTGTGGGATGTAGATGGTTCGTAGGTCGATCGATATTGGATCTACCTGAAACATTCTATCTGCCAAAAGATTTTGAACCTAATCAACAATAGAATCCAAATTATGTCTGATACTTTTTGAATCCCATTACAAATAAAATTCGAATATTTTTACTTGTAACTTGGCCCACAGTTCTTTTCGCATTAGCCAATGCAGTTGAAGTGATCACGAATCGACTTTAAGAAATTTGGCAGAACTGGACAAAGTTTCCCTACGTGATCTGTCGAAGAAATGTGTAGGATCGATGCGTGCACTCTAATGTATAATTGAGAGAGTAATGCTATTGTGGAGCGAGGGAAAAATTTATTTAATTCCAAGTTTCATACACCTTCAACAGAAAGAAAAAAAAATGAAACCAAATCTTGTTTTTCTACATTACCGAAGTTTGCCAAACATTACATTTTTATGGACAAATGGAAAATCAGACTTCTCGAAACCTGAAAATAAGTGAAAACCAGAAAAATAATTAGGAAATTTTTAATTAATCTATTTCTTTCTCATGAAGATCATCACCTGATTGAGAGTTGAGACCATGGGAACAAATAACATTTTTCTATAAATTTCACATCATGGTTGAGGTTTGAATCTATTAAAGGTTTATTGACAAGGACTTGAACATGAAAATCTGATTAAATGTTGATACGACTTCTATATGCATATTCTTTAGAACTCAACTCATTTATGTTTTGCTCTTGTAAGCAACTTCTTTGTGCACCATCTAACATGAGTACTGCGAACCAAGAATGATCATTTACTTTAATCTATAGAAACACATTCTTCTTGGTATACACACATTGTGCATATTTGCTTCAAGCCTTGCCTATCATTTATAGTGCACATTTTATGATTTCGTCCAGATTTTCGTTGTTGCATGTTCATAAGACTTTATCTTGCAAGTCACAGTTGATCTTTTTCATTACTTGTTAGCTGGCAGGTTGATAGAATAGTAGTTTTTTTTTTTTTTTATTCCCTTCGCTACCATTTTTTTTCAGCAGTCGCATTTTCGTAGACAACATAATGCAGGCAAACATCAGGTTATGTAGAAGTCAGAACGAAAGCGTTTATAGCGGTGAACAAATCACTAGCCCTATATAGCCCGTGTAAGATTATTTCAGTGTATAGATACCTCTTTCTTGTTGGATAAGAGCTTTATTTTTATCCATTTGCAATTCCGATATTAAATTAGAAAACTGACCACAAATTTCTCTAACTATTAAATTAAAAAGCTGACTACAAATCTCTCTAGCTGTAACCGTTGCTGGACATCGGAAAACCTTTGGAGGCGGTCTATAAAAGCCCAACTAATTTCAACTTAATACTAATGGTTAGATTATCCTAGCCTGCACCTCATAAGCAAACCGGTGAATAACATATCTCTTCTTCTATTTTTTTTTTCTTTCTCTTTTTCCATTTCAGTTGGTGTTGCTGCTGCCTCTTCACACACAAACTGGAGAGGCCGCTGGTGAACAGTAGACTCAGACCGCTGCCGTAATCCCATCACTCTCGACGTCATAGATGAGCTCAGCAATAGAGTGGTCACCGGTAAAAACATTTACAGATGATTGGGTTCACCGCTATAGATTGACACACGGGAATTGTTCGGACTACAGATTTTTTGCGGATGGCCTTGGAACCGGCCGGCAAATGAACTGCCAACGGCCATTTGAAGGGGATGGTTTTGCCGACGGTTTGAGCCATTGACAATGCCCAAAAACATTGTAGTGATATTAGCATTCATATGTACATAAATTTGTATTGGAATTGCGAGGAACAAACTGAGGATGTGATGGATGATCGCTAGTTGATGATTTGCTGTTGCTGGATAATTGTTCACACGGCTATGATTTGGTTTAGTGTTCTTGGAAGTTCTTGACAGAATCTTTTTTTATTGAGCTTGTGTTGCTTATGGGTTCACTTTGATTCTCGTTACCGCTCCTTACTGGCCTAAACTCAATTTAGCGTTGACCACTAAAGCTGCATTACATGACATGTTTAAATATGCAAATTTGGTTTAAAAAATTTATTCATAATATCTACGTTCCCTATATTTTCTATTTTTATGACCATGACAGGCGTTCTACGTGTTCGTTCCAATGGTATAACTATAGAATAGTAGACAAGAACTTAGTGTTTTTTCTGTGGTTGAAACAAATGACAGACAAGTTGGACATGTCTTGAAGTCCACCAAACAAACACTAGAAATTCAACATGTTTGAATCATAAAAGGTAAGTCAAAGACTCTATGCTCAAGAACTTGCCCTAGTACATTTCTTATACATCGGACTTTTTGGTTGCATTTCCGTCTCAATAATAGCCCAATGAAGTTTTGCGTGATCACACAGCCATTTGGTTTTGTAGTTAATTATTTACAAATAATCTACTTCATATGATACAGGTTTGCGCCTATAGTGGGTAAAAAACCAATTAGTCAATTTCTCTTGACCTTGCACTCATCAAAATTGAGTGAAACTGAGCGGCAATGTGGTTTGGCTCCTCTAAGGACTCAGGTTCGTGCTTTAGAGTGGACATTGTCACGTCTCAGTATACTCTACTTCTGGACCATAAAAAGTCCCTGTGAAAATTCAAAGGACGAGCACTGGGAGGTGGGGGCAATGACCTCTCCACTTACCCTTAAAAAAAAAAAAAAAAGTGAAAATTGTGTGATCGAGGCCACTCTCCTCACTTGCTTAATGAATTTATGTCTTTTAAGTGATATGTTACCTTATTGTTCTTCTATTTTTCTGCTCTCTTATGATTAAGAGTGGGGTCGGGTCAGGTACCCGACAAACTTTCCATTTTGTACCCGGCCTGATGCCCAGTCTATCTTACTTGTCGGTGAAAGTGCCTCTTTGCAATGGTGTCGTTGTCCCTGCTAGGCACCATGCAAGTTCGATCTATTACTGATGGCATGTGGTATGATTGACAAAGAAAGTTTAGACTGAGAAGCTTCTTTGATTAACCGAGCAACTCTCCCTTTCTCTGAATTGAACCATCAAGATGTTATGCACCTAACATGAGAAGACATGCTCGCACCTTTTATTGGAGAGGTATTTTGTAATTTTATAGGAAAAAAGCGTTCCATTTTTACCCTTATAGGGGGAGGGAGGGTCTTCCATTTAACCAATAATGCCATTTTGCTTATTTTCAGTCCATAACATAAGGTCTCTTGTTCGGGGCGAGAACATATAACATCTGTTGCAGATGCTTAATGCTTAAAGAATTTTAAAGCACTTTGTATGTTATGCCGTCAAAATTGTTATTACATAGGCTCTCTTATTACATTAGAAGGCATGTTCCCGCTTTCTAACATAGAGCATTTTGATAATTTTACAAGGTAAACATGTTTCAACTTCCACTTTTGCCCTCATAGGAAAGGGACTTCCATTTTAGTAATTTCTAGCTCATAAGTCATAACACATTGTTCCTTGTTTGAGTCTATGACATATAACATGTTTGAGTTAATTTCACCTATGCATATGAAAGTTAGAATTATTTCAAATTATGTGGGATTGGATGGTTGGGAAGGAAATAACATGATGCAGAGCATTCAGATCTGGATAATTTTAAATATGCAAATGAATCCAGATCCAAAATCCATCCCTTTCTCTATATAGAGGGACGTGGGTTCATTTTGTAAGGACGGTTGAAAGTTGAAAAGAAATGAGCTTTTGTTAGTTTTCTTTGTTCTTTTAATCATTTGCTTGAGTTTTAGCTAGTTTAAGTTTAGTTTTAGGTTAGTCGTGAGTGCTGATGGGTTAAGACTCATTAATTTTAATCCATCTTGCATCGATTGATATCAGAGCGAGGCTCTTATGAACATGAGAGACCAAGTGCAGCAAACCTTGCTAACCTTAGCAAGGCAGGAATCACATTTATCTTATATCAGACAATGATTTGCTGCTACAGTGAGAAAAACGGATGGATTGAAAGCTTCTTTGGATAGATCAATGGAAGAACTCATGGAAATGTTATGCTTGGTTATACAGAACCCATGAAGTCGTTAGAGATTTGTTGTGGTAGACACCCATCTAACTGTTGAAGCTGGAAAGGGCGAGTTTCGGCCGGATCTCCTTGCGAAAAGTGCTGGACGCTTGGGGAGGACGTCGGGCCGTGAACCAGTTGCCACTGCATAGGAAGGGACTTCTGTCTGAACTGCCGCCGGAGAACCATAATTGGGGTGTTGGTTCGGTCGGAGGTCTAAAAGAAATGAAATGCAAGCTTTTGTTAGTTTTCTTGTTTGTTTGTTCTTCTTGTTTGTTGATTCTTTTGCTTGAGTTTTAGTTAGTTTAAGTTTAGTTTTAACTTAGTCGTGAGTGCTGATGGGTTAAGACTGTTAATCTTAGTCTGTCTTGCATCATAACTTAACTCTACATTTCTTGAGAAAATGTTACCTACTCTTGAGAATGGAACTCTATATCAGCATAATTCTGGTTCAGACATTATCTGAAGAGGTGAAATCCACCAACCATTTATGCCTCTGTCCAATCACAACTGCTTGATGCAGTGCATCATGCGATGTGTGATTAAACAAATCACCTGATTACATGAGACGGTGTGGTGTGGGAGATCAATGATTTCTCTATCCAAACTTAGACAGAGAATAAAAGAAAAGTAAAAAGTGGAAGAAGCCAGAAATATAAGGTTTTGCAAAAACTGTAAGCAGTGGGAACCATGCATACCTTCCTTGGTTTGGTTTGGCCAGTGAAAAGATGTTCTTGCAGTTTTTCCATTGGGGGCATTTGATATGCCAAGAATCACAGAATTTTAGAATCAAAATATTCACTTTTTAAGAAATTGAAATTATTAAACAAACATGGTATTTTGTTTCCGGAGTTAAAAAACTACAACCTAAATTATTGATTCCATTTTACTTTGAGGAGGAATTATGATTATGAAATCAAAATTGCAAACCATCAAACATCCCTTTAATATTTTAAAAAAGCCAAACAGAGTTGATATCATGTGCAATTTTTTACGTGAAATTGAAATTGTAAAACACTAAACGAATTATTCTAAACTAGTATCCAGACCTTGTAAGGCATGATTTCTTTGAGAAAAGAGGAGCACTATTCACGAAAATAGACAGAAGGCAGACTTATAATGAATTCAATACAAACCTATAATTCACTTTCCAAAAAAGTTTAATAACTCTACAGCCACCCAAAACTTGCCATGGAATATTATGAGTGAACGAACCCTTCTTGATAGAGAGCCGAAGCTTCCATCCAACCGTTTGTCCTTTTTAAGGTACATGGTCAGCTTTCGATGCTTCAAGTTGTTGTTTCCGCTTTACTTCAACTTATGACAAGTGATTAGGCTTGGGCATCGAGTCAGCCTGGCCCGGCCCGACACCTGAAAATCGAATCTGGGCTTGGCTCGACCCGACCTGGTTAAAACAAATTTTTTTAAATATAAAATATATATTGTAAATAATAATATATATATTATTATTAAGTAAATATAATATAAAAAAATAAATTGGGCCAGGGCAGGTTGATTTTTTGAAACCTGGGCCCAATCGAACTGGGTACCGAGTACCTGTTGGGTACCTGAGCCTGATGCCCAGGCTTATCGATAATCCCTCATTTGTAGCATGAGAAGTTGATGTTCTTAGCACTTGAAATGAATACAAATCATCTACCAGCCTGTATTGCCCCCTTAAGTCCCCTTGAAACAAAAGTTTAAAGCAAAAAATTTTAGTACTTAAAATGAATACTGATCACCTAAGGGCCTATATTACCCCCTTAAGTGCCCCTGGGACAGAAGCTTAAAGCAAAAAATCATTTGTTAAAACTCAAGGTAATATATAGACAGTCATGGACAGACGGTAGAGCACCTAAATAGAACCCATGGTCTTTCTTCTATGAACATCAACGGAAAGAGTAAGCCACCTTTAAGCAAAATTTTAAAAATTCACTTGGCCTTTTCGTTATTGCCTTTTTAATTTTCCAATACGGTAAAACAGTTCTTTCCCAATGTTTCTTGGAAATCGGCTCTCAGAACACAGGTTCTCGGCCTCATCTCCTCGTGAAGAAATAAAAGCAGCCGTCCGGACAGCAGTCAAGACGCAGGAGGATGACTATTGACTCGTGTTCTGAAATTCGAAGATCTCGCGGCCGCGGATTCCGGCACCCGATCGTGATTTACGCGCTTTTTCCGGCGATGCGTTTGTGAAGTCTGTCAAACACGTCCATTCATTCTGTTCCTTTAGCCAGATGAAGTAGCAGCAGCCAGCAGAGGCTTTCTCGTGTGAATAAGTTCCTCACAGCTGGATTGGATTCCAAGGGCTTAGTGTCTCCCTGTTGTTTTCACACCGGTTTTCTTTTTAGTCAGGCTCATTTGAATCAGATCACCTTTATGTAAGAAATTTTTGTTGAATTATGGTTTCAAAATTTTCACAAAAGCTAAAATATCGTTTTTCAAAAATTTATATAAAATAAATGAAATTTTTAAAATTTACATATATAATTTTTTTTTTCAACCGGGGACAAGGCCCCTGCCGGCCCCGGCCCTCTTGAATCCACCCCTTGACTGCAAGTTTGTTTCTGTAGACGATCACATGGCAGTCCAAAAATGAAGTCTGCAGGAATTCCGTTGGTCATCTTCCTTCTTGTCTCCTTCATATTATAATGAAAAAGGAAATTTTTACATCTAACTGAGTTGCGCCCTCACATATTCTCGCGATATGTATGAGAAAAATCAAATAAAACAAAAAAAAAAATCAGGAAAAAGGTTGTAAGAGTTTGAAAATCTCGCCAAAACGAAAATATTGTGATTTTTCATGACTTTTTCCCAATGTTTTAATATTTTGTAATTTTTAGAATATTTGAGGTTTTGTATAACTTTTATGATTCTTTTAATTTTTTAAAAATGATCGAGATTTTTCTCAAGATTTTTTTTTTTAAGGAAAAGAACTTCGTGAAAAACCTCACCAATATTTTGCCAAGAATAATATTTGTGATAATGCTGAGTTGTTATGATTGATGAACTATTAACCTTGCCATGTTTCCTCACCTTTTATAGATTATCATACTGTTTTCTTCATATATTCGCCTTGATTACTCCAAACAAGCACATCCAGGACCTATCTTTTTTTTTTTTTGTATTTCATGTAGAAGTGTTCTCCGATTAAGGCATTTTCATGTTGTGCCGTTAACATGCATGCATATTCCACATTTTACAATGGAGGCATTTTAATAATTTTATATGATAAAAAGTTTTCAGATTTCGTTTTTGTCCTTGTAGGAGGAGTGGTCTGCCATTAACGAGTAGGGGTATTTTGATAATTTACAACACATAATATATGGTTCTTTGTTAAGGGTCATTAACATATAACCTGCTGTGGTGCTCCAGCCAAAAAGTATATGTCTATATGTTCAGTTAAAAAAAAATTAATAAAATTTTTTATTGCAAACCAATCCCATCTCTTCCATATTAAAACTAAAGCATTGGTCTTTAAATCACAGATTTAGGCATCATTTTAAAATTTACTGTCAAGTGGGACAGACTTCAGAGTAGTCTTTCTCAAGGAAAATGGCCGGAAGCTTCACATCAGAAGTGAACTAAAAATCAAAAAGGTGTGAAATGTTTTCCTAGGCAAGGATGATCCGCAGCTAAAATTGGTTAGGAAAAGATGATGGAGACCCAAACTGTTGAATGAAAACGAGATCAAACCAGGTTAATCCTCTTCTCAAGTTTTTTGTTTCCCTGCCTCATCAATTATAACATTATTAATTTAATGCACTGAAATTTAATGGCCCCAGATCCTAACTAATTAAAAAAAATTACATTACAAAAATTTAAAATTTTTGATTGGGTAATGTATTTTTTATATTCAAGTTTAGTTTGGCCTGCCCTTAAAAAAAATCCTAGCTCCGCCCCCAGTCCTACGTGCAGATTGAACCACAGAGAACAAGGGAAGCGGTAGAGAGCACTTTTTTTCTTATCTGAGCTTTGAGCCCCCCTAAAAAAAATCCTAGCTCCGTCCCTGGTCCTACGTGCAAATTGAACAATATAAAACAAGGGAAGTGGCCAAGGGCACTTTTGTTCTTATCTGAGAGGTGGATAACCTTCTTACTCACCTGAAATTTTTTATTATTATGTCAAAGTAGACCTAACCATTAACTTTCAGTGCATTGGTTGTCAGATAAGAATTCGAACAAAATTTAATATCTAGTGGTTGTCCATAAGCCTGGTCATGGGGTTGAGCCGCCATCGGGTACCCGATACGGTTGGGGGTTGGGCCACGTACTAAACCTATTGAACTGGGCTTCAAAATTAGGCCCAGCCTGGCCCGGTAGCCCGGTAATAAAACAGGCCGACTATCGGGTACAAACAGTGGCTCGTTTGGGGCCAAATATGCCCAATAATTTTTTTTTATTTTTTTATTTTTTTGAAGTCCAGTTTTGATTAGAGTTCAAACTTTTCGTTCATGTATTTGGCTCTTCGCTTGGTCGTCGTTCGCCATCACCACACTACCAGGCACCGCTGCCACTGTCGCTGGCGTGCGCCTCTCTACCTACTGGCTGCCTTGCCTGTTGTTGTGCCTGCCTCCGATGTTTTGTGCAGAATAACAATTAACAAACGGTGGATCAATCTTCCTCAATGTAAAATACTCATATAAATATGTGGGGTTGGGGGGAAGAGAAAAAAAGAAGATGCAGGATAGTTCATCCGCTTGGCTAGTTAAACACGAGCTGGTTCATAGATCTTTGGGCTTTGATTACCAAGGATGCTTACCAAGGAATAGAGGCTTTACAAATAAAACCCGAGGATTGGTTTTCCATTGCTGTCATTTCATACGTATATGATTACAATTATCTACATTTCCAATATGCATACCATGTAGCATCGGGTGGATTGCTAGGTAGTGTGTATCATCTGACTAAATACAGTCGTCTCCCGGGCCCATGACTACTGCCCTTCAACGAATCAACAAGCCCTCATTGTGACTCACCCTCGTCGACTCACCACCCTACTGCCGCATGTCCTTGCAGTTACCGCCGCTTGGCACCTGCCATCAAGTGTTTGATTCTACCTTCATTAAAAACAGTATGTCATGCCGTCGGTCGTCGGGATGTAGGCCTTAACCAAGTAGAGCTATAGGCGAAAAGGAGGATGGCATGTTACCCGGCCTGCCTACTTAAACTTGGGCAACTGATCAAATATATCTTTAATTACATCCATTTTTTTGGATATTCATATATTGGTTGAAAATTTATATCTTAATTTAAATTCGAATCTGATCTGAATACAATTTTTATATTTATATTTTAATCTCATCGAATATTTATATATATATGTAAATCTGAATCCAATTAAACGTTATTTATCGTACCTCAATGAAATATAATAACATCCGTAGGTAGAGAGCCGGTCTAAAAAGTGGGGTCGAATAGTTGCCCATGAGGAAGCATTGACAAGTGGCCCCGAAATTGTGGGGAGCTGTCCTCTCATCTCACAAAGGGAGGAGATGACTTTGTCCTCCCAACCCAACCCAACCGGAGAGAGTGAAATCGGGATGGGGACGTTCACCTTATCAACACGCCATTAATTTGCTCACAGCTAGCATCAACATGTTAAGGCTTAACAGGCACGCATTAATTTGAATCTCTACATTGTGGTCTGCAACAGTCAATCGTGTTTGCGGGTTGTGCAAGCAACATTATATAAAGAGGGTTGTTGCGATAGTGTTAAAATTGTTGGATTTATAAGTCCTATAATATTTACGTTTTTATGAAGATCACATATATATATATATATATATATATATATATATATATATATATATATATATATATATATATATATATATAAAGAAAGAGAGAAAGAGTTAAAGTTGATTAAGTTGGGCGACTCATAATTGAGATTGACCTGCTTGAGTGGTGGAGTAAGAAAAATTGTGATTGACCTTTATACTACACATTTAAAGGTGTTTTATGAATAATCTTTAGATATATTTAAGTTTCATCTATATAATTGCTATTACTATGTGCTCTCTAACCAAGCTATGTCATTAATTTAATGCCATTATCACCTTTCAAAGAGTCTTGGATGGGTGTTAGCATTGCTAGTTAGACTGGTAAAAGTTTGGTCATCATTTCGATTCTCATGGATGTTAAACCTCAGATTACAAATGGTTTGATGAATAACACTTTAGTTGATTGGCATATCACTTCTGACAAAGGGAGAAGGGGTTTGACCTTTTTAGGGTGCATATTTTTTATTTTTCAATAATAAAAGTCAGGGGGCTAACTTTAGTAAGTATTTTACCGCAACTAAGGCATATTAGTGAAGTACATCAAAAGTTTTGGATTTTCTATGAGAATATCTCTAGGAGCATGTCGTTTGGCCCACATATGAAGCTAAAGTTTTAGATTTCAGGGTGTTAAACCTTTTAGGTTCGTTAGAAAATTCAGAAAGTCTGTAGATATATTGCAATGTTAAATTTAAAGAACCTGCCTAAAGATTTTATCAAACTATTTTAATTGTTATTGTAAGGTACACACTTCTCAACTTTCGGTACTACTTATCTAGGCAATAAGATAAGCCCTAAAGTACGACGACCCATCAAACACGAGTGAAAATCACCAGGGTAAACTTCATCCTTCTTTCAAGTTCCAGAGTTAAAATGAGGGGATCCAAAAAGGGGTTGACTTGTTTCTTTCGATCCGTCCACTATGAAACATCATTCTTGGATGTCTCATGTAGGTTAAAATTTCATATGAGGTTTTAGTGCTGCTTGAATCCCCACTGCAGTCAGGATACAAGCTGACAAATGGGATGATGAAAGAAAGATGACTTCTCTATCCATGGATGACCCCACAGTTTCTTACAAACTTTCACCAAATTTTCATGATGCTACTGATCTTTGGTCGAGTTTAACAAATGTTACAGTAGATACAACAACATAGGTCACTATGACTTGGTTCCTACAGTGTCTTGCAAGAACATTGACATTGATTGGCGGACACGACGGTGCTTGTAAGGTACCATTTGGTTCGAGCTCGAGTTCTTGTCAGTCTAGCTGATGTTTACTAGGGGCCGGACCAGTTAATAAGCAGCACTACTGCTACAAATGGGTGAGACCTAACGGGCTGTTTGGGAAAAGTAACATTATGTATTATTCTATGTGTCTGCCTTTAAAAGTAGGGCAGATTCATGAAACATAATTAAAAGTGTCCAATGAATTAACAAATTTTTGGGTTAGATGCAAGAGATAGTAACACAATGTTAGTGTTCCCAAACAGCCTCTAAGACAACTAAAGATAGTATTACACGTGACCACGGCAAAATTGAGTTCCGCGGGATCAGCTCCCACTTTTCTTTGGGCTTGAGTTGCATGGCACAATCAAATCCCAGGTTCTAGCCAGGTAGTGAGCAGTGAAGCACCATGTAGCCAACATGAATTTTTCTTTTTTTATCATGTCAAAACTTGAACCTTATAATGCACTAATGTGAGCAATTAAACCTAACAGAAAATATTAAAATGCATCTATACGACTATTACTAGGGGCCTTAACAAGGGGACTAATTTAAATCCATGGAAAACTGCAATTCAAAAGATGGATACAAAGTTGTCACAATCTTTGAGAATCATGAAGTTTTAGTAAGAGGAGAAGCGGTTTTATTGATATCTATAGATTAAAGATGCAAGTAAATAATAAGTATTTAAGGTTCTTGTTGAGATTAAGAGTCTAAGACTTTAAAATCTAAGATTTCAAAAAAGAGCGTTCACTATCATGGACAAGTTGAATATGAATGACAAAGTACTCGATCAGTATTTATATAAAGTTGTCCTTCCTCCTCAAGTAATGAAATAGGTTGAAAAAATAGCAAACACGTCACGAGTATCTCTAATCCTTTAAGAAAAGTATTCCAACTTCACATGCTTTTCCTTTTTACCCAATTTTCCCGTCACTAGCATTTTAGCTTTTCTCATCCTTCCATTTAAAGTGCATATTGGGACTATATTTTTGGCTCAGCAGATTCGAAATCTTAGATATTTGTATCTTTCTGGCTTTCCTGCCTTCTTCTAAGAAGTGGGATCTCCACATACTCCCCCTTGCCTTTCTCCTCTTAGTTAAGCTTTCACTAATAACCATATTTACCTAAGTGATATTTTTCAAGTATGAATGTTCTTACCTTGGGTTCAGCCAGTATGAATGTTCTTACCTTTCAACTTGAAGAGATTCAAGTGTAGGTCCTTTTTTTTTTCATGTAAGTTTGAGGACATTCTATTTAAAGTTGATACTCTCGGGTGTAGCTTTCAATCTTAAATAGTTCAGAGGCGACAGAAGGTTGTGGAAGAAACTAGTAATATTAAATTGAGATGATGTCACTTCAGCACGGATAGTTTGGGCACTCTTTATATCTGCACTTTTAAGCGGGTGGTTGTAATGAAAATTTTACTTTTTAAAGTAAAATCAAGCTATGACACAGTTTAAGCATGACAACTTTTTTTTTTCTTTCTTTTTGGAGTTTAGATCAATAAGTTCTCTCTCTCTCTCTTTCTCATTGTGCATTGTATTGTATATTTCGTCTTTTGCTTTTGTTTTTGCGGATTGCTTTTGTATCTAGGGAACGTCTTGTCCCCAAATTTTGTTATATATTTCTCATTTTATCGGCTCTCTCTCTCTCTCTCTCTCTCTCTCTCTATAGATATATATATATATATATATATATATAGCTATCCCTCTTTCTCTCTCTTCCCTTATTTGTGCATGCATGCAAGATAATGTTTGGCAAACTTTTACTAAATAACGCCAAATGTATGTGTCAGAAACTTGATATTTGCCAAACTTTGTTACAGGATGATGCTGAGATGTAGTTACACGTTGAGGTTTTGACGTCCTCAGGATTTTAAGACGATCTGAGGAAGATATGTTTTAATAGCACGGAATTAACACCAAAATATGCATCGTCTGGCCAAACATTTGGTGGAAAAGTAATGAATTGTTTCATAAATTCGCCTTAAAGATTAAGGCAGATACATGAAAGACCGTACCATAGTGTTATGTGAATCCGTCTTTATAATAGATTTATGAAACAGTTTTTTAGTTGCCAAACAGCATCAAAATATTTGTGAAAGGGTCTCCCTTCCCCTCAATGGGCTAAGGAAAAAGGTTCCCTTTATAAATCCACATTAGAGAGCATTTGATTACCATTAATATACTCTTATCTAATCTCCGGATCAAGATTTCAGAACCATCAAATTAAGATCAAGCATCTCCCTTTTGATCTAATTTGATTTGACTTTCACAAATATGTAGAAAGCAGAATAAAAATCTCAAGTGTGGTTCCTTTAAGTTCGACCAAATATCTTGAGCTTGATGAATTATAGATTTGATTGTGAATCTCCTACCACAATGGCAACCACAATGTTGAATAAGATCTATGGATCTGAAACTTGAAGTAATGAAACTCCCGCTTGGTATCAACTCATCTGGGAAAAATGTTGTTAACTAAAAGAAATACATCGGGCATTTACTTCATCATTTAAAGTCAATACTCGTAGCTTTCTTCTTCACGTTAATGTTACCACAGCTGATTACCCGATGTTTAGGATTAAATGTTTCTCCTGGGAAACTCCCGATACTGTGTTAAAAACCTGGTTTTGTTAAATAAAAAGCACTGTTGATGCTAAAAATCACAACTTCTGAATCATCAAATAAGCTTCTAAACTCCGGTTTATTTCTCTAATCACAATTAAAATTCAAAAAATGGGTTTAACTTTTCCTTCCTACCAACAAAGAGAGTAATCATTTTAGATTATAAAATGTAGTTTCCCTTTCTTTGCATGCAGCGTGATGTTAAGACTTAAGAATGCTTCATTTAAACGTTTGATACTATTGGGGAAGCTTATCATCGTATTTCTATGTGAAGGAATCTTTTAATATTCTTGGGACTTTTTGATATAAATTGTTATTATTGGTCCATTAAATAACTATGAATAAAATTGAGGGCAAACATTCAGTTGTCAATTCAATTTTTTGTGGAATTTATTCTTTTAAATCGTATTGTGGAATTTATTCTTTTAAATCGTAAACAGTAAAACAATAAATATACAACATTTTAGTTGACAGGTGTATTAAAATAAAAAAAAAAAAGAAAAAGTTTGGATCTCAGAGTACCTTCTGGTCAAGATAAAGCCATTTTTTTAGCTGATAATTTTTTATTTTATTCTTGGACACCCCCATTAATTTTTATCCCACATAATTCAGAAAAAGAGTTTTTTTGCCACTTTATCTTATATACTGGACCCGGAGCTGGGACTACTCTTTTCAGAAACGTTGGGCCTGAGGATACCAATAAAATATGGGGCAGTGGGTCGGACCCAGTTGTCAAACAAAAGAATGCGACAAAGCCTGCCACATGCAAATGACAGGTCCATGTGCGGTTGGTAGGCATGCATGGGAACAACCGGGCCTGCTCCAGACCCGACTCTTTGACGACACTAATAATTCTCTCCAGTCCAACCGGTGCGAATCGGGAGGGATTTAAAAGGTTGGGATTCGGGTAACTTAAATGGATCCAAACAAACCCACCGAAATCCAGATCCTAATGCGGAGTCTACTCGGATCCAGGCTGCCTTGATTTTAAGTAGATCCTAACCAACCAGTAACTGACTGATCCAGAAGAAGAAGATATTTCTCATGCTCGGATCTGAGTTCGGATCATGCAAGAAAAACTCATACCCGATCCGATTAGCTCCTGGGTGTGGATCTGAGCGTACTTGGCGGTCTTGATGAGCGTCTTGATTGACGCTCCGTATTTCACGATATACGGCGTAGATCTCGGATGATTGATAGGAGAAACAGGAGACATATCAAACACCGCCGGAAATATAAATGACGGGTCAAACACCCGCTCGCTCACGTGATGTTAGATTTTGTTGTAATAGCCAAATTTTGAATTGATCATTTATTTCCCTTGTTAGAAAAAAGGTTAAATATTAATACAATTTTTATGATATTTTTTGATTTTTACCACATTTAACATTTATAAAGTGAGAAGCCCATTTACAATTGGATTAGTGGAATGGTGTCATTGTAAATATTTTTTTTATCTGAACTACAAATTATGGATGCATGATGCTTAATTTAAGAACATCTTGAAAGCATTCACGTCCTTAAGCAATCTTAAATTAAAAAAAAAAATGAAATGGTTGAAGTTTCAACATCAAGAGAGAGAAAATCAATAATAAGTTAAATGACCTTGTCTTAGTTAATTTTATTTTTAATAGGCCGTCAAAGTTATGCACCTTTTTAGAAATTTTTATAACTAAGAATTTATTTTCGCGGTTAAAGCGAGACATGTGATCAAACCATGCATGTGGGATCCGACTTTCACCTTATTAAAAGAAATTCTAATGGACGACAGCGCACCTAATTTAAATAATTTCTCTTTAATAATAAGGCTGCCCTCTAAAAAAGTTAATTCATTTTGCCTGTCATTATTTTTCACTTAATTATCTTATCCGTCTGCCGACCTTTTCCTCCTTTTCCTTTCGCTTTTCTTTCCTTTTCCCAATTCGCCTGCCGAAATCGCGCCGAGCTCTGCACTGTTCCTTCAGAGTTACGAAGCCCGAGTAAGACAAAGAAGGCGGGGGATGGGGATGTTTACGTTAGTTTGCTTTCCTTTCACAGCAAAAGACTAAACTAACCTTATATGTATCTCCTTCGTAATTTACATTTACATTTATTACAGCAACTGCATCGGTGTTAGGAGTATCCCAAGCACTACAACGGTTCAATTTCATTTTTTGGATATCGGATTCGTATCCCACGAGTTGCTTTACTACAACGGTTCAATTTCATTTTTTGGATATCGGATTCGTATCCCACGAGTTGCTTTACTACAACGGTTCAATTTCATTTTTTTGATATCGGATCCGTATCCCACTCGATGTTTGGATCATAGAGTTGCTTTTATGAGGCGGCTGCAACGTCCAAGTGAATGGTGGAGACCTACCACACTTTTTTTAGTTTCATCCAATTCTTTGTTTCTTTCTAGTACCTGACTTGACCTACATTCAATATCTCATGGTATTTATTATTCTTGTCACATTTCAATTTTGTATAGCTCCTCTTTGCATCACAGATAATTGACATATCAAAAATTGAAATGGAGACTCTCTGCCTACCAAGTATCTTATGCCGACAATATTCTTAATACTAATTTATTATTTTTAATACTATTATTAGTTTGGATTAGGTACTTCTCTACCAATTCATCATGTAACAAAAAAAGTAACCTCCATAGTTTGAGTCTGTTCAACTATTTAGTTGTTTCTTTTTCCATAACACACAATCCCAACTTCATTGATTAGTTTGTCATATATATAGTAGCAAGCCAATTAACTTTCCTTATGAAGAGAGAGAGAGAGAGAGAGTTATAAATGTGGCATTGCATGAATATAATCAATTTCGCTACCGGAGTCATTGACTAACATTAGCGAGTAGGAACGATTCGGTTGTGACCCGCCAAAATATCCAGACCCGCACAGACTGCCTTATCTGATTTCCGAATTCCGAGCCAATATATCCAATTAAATATATCCAGATCCGAGATCTGAACTCCAAGCATAAAGCCAGGGAAAGCTGGAAAGTACGCCAACGGCTATCTGGACCATTCAGGGCACACTTCTCCACACAAGGGCAAAGAGCGTCATTCCGGAAAAACAAAAGGGTGAATTCGACCATTTAAGAAAGAGTCGGTAAATTCGATATTAAAAGTTAAAAAAAAAAAAAAGGAAAAGGAGGAACCCCCGTTTCTTTTTTGACATTCTCTCAACTATCCGAGCCTCTCAAGAGACTTCTCCGGGCAGGAACTTTACCTTTTTTACTGTGCAGTAAAAAAATTTTGACGGTAAAACCTGAGGACCTCTCACTCTCTCCCCTGGAGTCTCTATATCTGCCGCCCTCTCTCTCTCTACTCTACTGTGAGATTGTGTTGTGACGGCTTCTATCTCTCACTCTCTCTTTAATCTCTCTGTTCTTAATCTCGTCGCCACCATGGGGCGGCGACGATTGTTGCCGCTCTTCTTCTTCCTCCTCATCGCCACCTCCTCGGCCGTGCCGCTGCTCTACAATAGCCTTGACGTGCGCCCTCTGTCGAGACCATCCACCCTCGATTCCGCCCTTCCCTGGAGCGAGACCCTTGAAGCGACCGAATCCACCACCGACTCAGCCGCCTCCTCCTCCCCCTCCCTCGTCTTCCGCCTCGAGCACCGCGACTCTCTCGCCCTCAACTCCAGCGCGGCGGAGCTCTTCTCTCTCCGTCTCGACCGCGACTCCGCCCGCGTCTACTCCATCGATTCTCGGCTTGCCCAACAAACCCATGGCAGGCCCATCTCGCACGGTCCCTCTGGAGCCGTTCCCCGGCCTCGCCGGAACGTCACGCGCCACCTGCCCTCGCGTCGGCCGAGGTCATTCTCCTCCTCCATTGTCTCCGGCCTCTCGCAGGGCAGCGGCGAGTACTTCACGCGTGTGGGAGTCGGAACGCCGTCCCACTCAATGTACATGGTGGTGGACACCGGCAGCGATGTGATGTGGATCCAGTGTTCTCCTTGCCTTCGCTGCTACACACAATCGGACCCGCTCTTCAACCCCAGGGCGTCATCGTCGTTCGTCAACCTGCCGTGCTCCTCGCCCATTTGCCGGCAGCTGGATACCTCCGGCTGCTCCAGGCGCCGTTCGTGCCTTTACCAAGTGTCTTACGGCGACGGATCCTCCACTGTGGGCGACTTTTCCACCGAGACCCTGACCTTCGGACGGACTTCCATCGGCCGAGTCGCCCTCGGCTGCGGCCACGACAACGAGGGCTTGTTTGTGGGAGCCGCCGGTCTCCTCGGTCTCGGCCACGGCGACCTTTCCTTCCCTTCGCAGGTCGGCCGGATCTTCGGTCGGCGCTTCTCTTACTGCCTCTCCGACCGTCAAGCTGGCTCCACTCCGTCATCGACGCTCATCTTTGGTGACGCTGCACTGCCGGCTCCCGGGCGCGGCGCGGTGTTCGCTCCCATGGTGGCGAACCCCAAGTTAGGGACCTTCTACTACGTCCAGCTGGTCGGAATCAGCGTGGGCGGCGCGCGAGTGAATGTCGCGGCGTCTGAGTTCCAGATCTCTGCCAACGGAAACGGTGGGGTGATCGTCGACTCCGGAACCTCCGTCACCCGCCTGGTACAACCGGCGTACATCGCGATGAGGGACGCTTTCCGAGCTGGGACGACGCAGCTGAACCGCACGACCGCTGGATTCTCTCTCTTCGACACGTGCTACGACCTGAGCGGCAAGGATGTCGTGAAGGTGCCCACTGTCGTCTTCCACTTCGGTCGAGGTTCCGACCTGTCACTGCCGGCGAGCAACTACCTGATTCCGGTGAACACCGCCGGCCTGTTCTGCTTCGCCTTCGCCGGGACCAGCAGCGGCCTCACCATCATCGGCAACATCCAGCAGCAGGGCATTCGGGTCGTCTTCGACCCCGTCGCGTCCCGAGTCGGTTTCGTCCCTCACGCCTGCGGGTAGAGTGGGTCTCGGCTCCCGTGCCATCCGGGCTTTATGAAACTAGTCCTTGACTTTTCCTCAATTTACCTAAACGTCCTTGAGATTTGTTTGTATCAAGGACGAAATGGAAATGAGATTTGATGTGCCGCTACCTTTCTTTTTTTTTTTTTTCTCATTTTCTTTATTTGTTCTTTTAAAGTTCTAAATACATATAGAGGATGAGGGAATTTGTGCTTTTATTTCTCTTGTAATAATATCGATGTACGCTTTCGGTGGCACCCAAATTCTTGTCTGATCTCTCCTCGCATCCGACTGTCAAACACTTGAGTTGTATCCAATTATAAAGAGCCGAGACATGTTGTCATTGTCATTGTAGTTGACAATAAGCTTTAATTTTAGAAAAGAACAGGCTCAGTTTTATTATTGCATAACCATGGTCGCCCATGACTTTCAGAAAATAGTTACAATAGTTGTGCTTTCACTTTGCTCTCCTTTAATTATCATCAGAAAGTACTCCTACTGTGATGCATGCACATTTACAAACTCAAAGCTCAATTCCCAAAACTGCCCCCCTTTTTAGGGTCTGCCAGAGAGGATATTTTGGGCATTTTCTATCTTGATTGTGGGCTAGTAGGAATTTGGCCGTGCAACGTACGGTGGTGGAGGAGCATGCGATCTGGTTGCTCATACCGAGGTTTGTTAGCTTTTCGTCATTAAGTATTTGTTGTGGGGTACTTTAGCCATTTAGGGTAAATGAATGCGCTGTCATCGGAATCCGTGATAACGCTCACCGAGACGAGTAGAATTTTGCAGATAAATTAAGTTTGAACAGGCGTTGCCAATGGCACGGCTAAAAAATTTTCTATGGTTATTTTTAATTTAAAGTTTTAAGAAGCATTGCAAATTTGCAATAAAAAATATTGGTCCCAGATTTGGTTTCGGGCCCACCATCAGGACTTGACATAAAATATAAATTGAATAAATAAGTATATATTCAACTGAAAAACATGTTAAAATATAATAAGAATACTTTTTCATATATTGAAATAGTAATGTTCCAAATATACATTTACAAGGACATCCATGCATGTCTTTGGGTTTTGCTTCTCCCTTAAATAATTCAAGAGAAACTCGAAAACCGATTCAAGAATATGTCCACGAAGTTATCACATGGAAAGAAACTTTCCTGAAGCTTTTGACACTGACTTGACGAAACCACCCACTTTTTTAAGAGAAATGACTCGTTAATGCTTAGTTATAAATCAACATGTAACATATGAAGTCAAATTTTGTCAATGCACTCCCTGTAATTCTCATGGGTGAGGAGGCATTCTTCTCGTTTCTTAGTTTGGTCTAATTTTCGTTTTGTTCGTGGCTGTAATCCATTATAGAGTTAATTGACCGATTTTTTGCCTTTATGCATTCCACTTCTAATTTGATTTGGGTAGGAGAGAGCCAAGTCCAGTGTACTCAGGCTTTCATTCATAATCGATTAACTAATCATAGTTATTATTGATAACGAATAAATGCTTAAAATGATTGCTTTTTAAAGGTCGTTTGGCTAATCCAACAAACATTTTTAGACTGTTTTATGAATCAATCTTAAAGATTGAAATGAATCCGTTTTATGAATCTGCATCAACCGTTTTAAGAAACTGAAACCTTGAATTTTGATTCCATTTCAGTTTGAGGAGGAATTATGACTCTGAAATTTTCATTCTTGAATCAAAATTCCAAATCATCAAACACTATTTGCTTCTGGTATGGAATACAGATTCCCTTTCAATAGTTGTGAGTTGTGGTATCGGAATTTTTACATCAACCGTTTGATTCCGATGTTTAAAGGGTCAAATTGATGGAGCTGCATTTATATGGGAGGATGAAGCCGCTAGATGTCTGAGAAATTGAAGATTTGATGAGCCAATCCTGCATGTTGCATAGTATCCTTCCGCAGGTATATAACAATGTCCCTCATCTATGAAACAAATATCCTAGGGCTATACCTCAAAAATTCTTTTTGGTAACATCTATATTAACCTTGCTTTTCAGGGAGAGCAAGATCTTCGCCGGGGAAGAACTCAATCAGAGCAAATTTGAGGCTCTTCGATGATGTTCATACTCATTTTATGGCTTTCAGACAAGTATTATCTTCAATATACATATCTCAAGTTGAATAGATTGCCTCGTTCAGATGTGAACCATATAGATCCATTTATTCGTTACCTGTTCATACAAATGTCATTGGGAAATTAACCAATAAAGCTATGGTAATGATGTCTATGCACATATATACTTGTGGCTTTGGATAGTGTTGGTTAATCGCCAGGCATGTGAGCTGCCAGCACTACAAGCAAATAAAACTATTCCTCAGCCACCACCTTATTTCTCCTTCTAACTTCTCGTATGGAGTAACTTTTGTGTTGTTTTCTTTTACGAGGAATGACATTGGTAACATTAGCTCCTCTTGAGCCTCCTTTCTGTCTTTTCTTATTCCGTCACTCTATTCCTATAACTTTCAATTCTGGGGATTTTACCATGAAGCTGGTGGAGAGAGCTCTGTCATTGTGATGCCACTGTGACCAATTTGAACTTCCTTTCTTGTCATTCTTTCCTCTCAGTCTTCGTAGCATCATTAATGATCAGTTTGCTTCTTCATGGTTTCTGACTTGTTTTTTGGGAATTCCAGCCAGCATGCAGAGAGAATTTCTCTGTACATCTTAGTTAAATGATTTTGTTCTATCGCTATTTTAGAATTTACACTTTCATATTCTTGTTTTTCCTCAATGCTATGCTCAGCTCTTCGGCATAACGATGCCCTTACGAATACCGCTTTGTATTTGAGTGACCGTGTGCCCTTGTAGTGTTACAATGCAAGGGTTAATCCAATGATTCCCTTTATTTCCTTCATGTTCAGCCTATAGATATGGGCGTAGCAATTTGTTCTCGATATTTTACTTCAATTGGCCAGAAGTGTGAAGGCTTTGGCAGGTGTGTTCCCCGTGAAACTTCTTTCCCTTCTTTCCTACTGATCAAATACTTCCGGCATAAATTTCCTTATCAAAAGCGGCTACAGAAAAACCTCAATCGGATAGCATAGAAATGGTAGCCCTTGTTCACAACAATCAATGATTCAGACATAACAAAAGTTTAACTTGGTATTTGCAAATCGATATTCAATGCAAGCATTCCTTATATGCAGTGCGAGCAGATTTCATGTCATCTGTCCACTACTCGAACTTCCCTTGAAAATGCTCGTATGTAGTGAACATATCTAGTTCTTACTTCATAGATTCTTGGTCCGATGGCTTGCGACTGCCATTTCCACTCATTTCATTGGTTACTGCATCTCCATGCAGCAATTTCTGAGTTTCTGTTTTTCTTGAAATGAGAATGGTAAAAGAAATAGGTTTGCTGAATGTCAGCGGCATCCAATTTATATAACGTCATCATGCTGGTTCCACTGGATTCTAGTTAGTTCTCTGCTATCCGATCAAACTGTTGTGGTCAGATTACTGAAGCCAATGTATTACAAATAAAAATCATAAAACAAACTGTCGCAATTAAGTCTCTCTTCTCATCTCTGACCTCCGTCTGCACACTCTTACCATTGATTACTAGATCAATTTTACTATCATATTTGGTGATCGGATCGAAGTATAGAGCTTAAATTAATTGTGGTGAGTGAATTCTTGGGGATTGTGGTGTTTGCTTCGACAATGGCTACTTCAGGTTTCCAAATAATTCGGAGTCTGCTCTAGAACTGATCACAAAGCTGGTACTTTCAAGAATCACCATACATCTTTGTTTTTTCTGTTTTAAATTGATGTGTCACTATATCGATGATGAAGAAACACGCAGGCTTCAGTGCCATTATAGCAAAGATGAAGAAAGGCCTCACTTCCACACACTTGACGTGTGGGGTGAGTGTCTATTTATATTGACACATGTTAACGTTACATTTTACAGTTGTCCATGGAAGACGTTATAGCTAAGGATACACTTGCTATATAAAACAGTAAATGGAAGATCTTCATATAACTGCCGATTTAGCATCCCTGTGATTGCACATTAGAGAACCTGGCTGTTGAATGTAAGCTGGCATCTCATCTATAACGATTGAAGGATGATTCTTAGCATAATTATCCTTAACATGTCCCCTCAATTTGATCGTGTGATCTAAAACATTCAAATTGGTTCTGAATTGGTCATAGAGTGCAACGTCTAATGGTCTTATTAAACCATACGCAATTTGTTCATTAGACTGAAGACATTGAACCTTGATATGCCCTCTAGTTATATGGTCTTTCACAAAGTGGAAGTCGATTTCCACATGTTTTGTGTGAGCGTGAAAAACAGGGGCTTCAATATTATCGCACCAAAGTGTGGGAGGTGTGGCTGTTTTGAAGCCAAATTCTTGTAGCAAAGAATGATTCCATAGTAATTCTGCAACTCTTCCTACTAGAAACTTATATTCAGCCTTTGTACTCGATAGCCATACGGTTCGTTGTTTTTTTGAGAACCATGAGATGACATTTACTCCAAGGAATATCAAACACCCTCCGCTCGACTTCCGATCGTCCAGACAGCCTGCCCAATCGGCATCGGCATAGGCTTGGAGAGTAAGCGGTTGGGAGGTTGATTTAAAACACAAGCCATAGTTGAGTGTACCTTGGACATATCGCAGAATTCGTTTGACCGCTTGCCAGTGATCTTGGGTTGACTGATGCATGTCTTGACAGACTTTATTGACTGAAAAAGAAAGATCCAGCCTGGTAAAGCATGCGTGTCACGACCCAATTTTTGACACCAAAAATTTTCTTTCATTTCTATAATAGCGGAAGCCACATTGAGTCATGACCAAAACATAAAGAAATCAGACATTGTTTTATTTCAATAATAAAACACTTGGACCCAAACAAAAATAACCACAAATTCCTAAAAACGACGCAGTATCCAGAATGCCAATGCCCGTCCATCACAAGACTGAGGTCATCGCTCCAAAGCCAAAATCTATCAAGTACTACCTATAGAGATAGAAAGAAGGGTCAGAATTCCTCTGAGTATGAGAAAATCCAACTATGAATGGAACATGACCCAAAATAATATTTAGTTTCGTAAAACGATTCCAAAAAGGTCTTATGAACTACAACCATAAGTTTTCTAAAACTTAACACATATCAGAGTTACATCACATCATCAAAGACAAAACGATGTGTGCACAACCTCCAAAATTTCGTAGGCTTCCAACCGTGGTTTTCTGACAATATCATGGTCATCGTGTCGAGCAACAGAAATCCCCGTGGGCACTCACGGGCAGAACAGAACATCTCTTCACCAGGCGATCCAACGGATCGAGGGTACCTGCAGTGAAGCCTCCTGAGATATCCCAGATCGCCGCTGCAGCAGCATGGTCTCTCTAGGAACCCGGGTGGAGAGACCAGGAGTCTCGCTCCCAAACAGAAACAGAACAGAATCCCGGGTCCTTGTGCCGCCCAATACCCTGTGGGCCCTCCAGTACAGCCAGAGGAGTGTGACTACTACCTCCCGGGACTAATCCAAACACTGGGCAAAACAGAAAGCTCGCACTCGCATAAACCATCACACAAAGTCCACGTTTCGCCTTCGAATTTCAAAAGTGAGAGTTTCTCCTTACTAGACCTTGTCTAATACCCCTCTCAAAAACCGCCCTCAGGCTCGATTTTTCAAACAAAATAATTCAACCATTTTAAGTCTTAATTTAATGGCACCAGAACAAAATCGATAAGACATGCACTGGTATGGTATAGAGCATATCACATCCAGACTAAACACAACAATCACTATTTCAAAGCAAGGGGGTTCAACACCCTTATCCTGAAATTTAAATAATACAAAAGGTACCACAGAGCAATAATGCATAAAATTACGATTCTTCCATTGAAATTGCAAACCAATTTATAAAAACCCTCTTTTACAATTTCGAAAGAGTTCTTTGGTTCTTATAGAAAATAACTTTTGCGGACCCCTTTTTGAAGATGTTTTTAGCAAAAACGTTGCGGCCTGAATGATTAAAAATTTTAACAGCCTTTTCGTAAATGTTGATTAAGAGGTGGACCCGCTTTATAATTTTTGAGCTTTAATATAAAAACGAAACCACTCGTTTTTCTTCATTTCTCACCCTCGATTTCTCTCTCATTTCTCTCTCTTCGTAAGGGAGCTCCTCTTCTTTTTCTCGTTCGACGGTGGAGCCTCCACCGGCCTTCAGCCACCCAAAACCAGGGAGAGGGATCTCCTTCTCCCGAGAGATCCCCTGTTCGAATTCTTCCGGCGCAGCCCCAACCGATCGTCCGACGCTCCCAACCGCCGTCGTCTCCTCTGCTGCTCCCATTCTTTTTTTTTTCTTTTCCCATTTGACGCCCAATTTTTTTTTCTCTCCACACGAGAGCTCCTTCCTCCTCTCGTTCGACCGGCAGTGACTTCCACCACTCTTCCACACCCAAAACCAGAAAGCTCTCCGTCTCACGCGGGAACTCCTTTTTCTTCTTCCCGTTCGTCCGACGGTGGAGCCTCCATATATCTTTAACAAGAGAAATCAGCCAGAGTGTGAGAGGGCCTTCCATCCTCCTCTCTCATTTTCCCTAGTGCGCAACAGAGATCCCTTTCTTCACCGGGATCCCTTCTCTTTCAGTCGACGGGGAGAAGGGGGGGCCACCCGCCGTTCCTCTATCCATCGACAGTGGCAGCCGAGAACAAGAATGGGAGGGCAGAACCCCTCGACCCATTCTCAGTTTCTGTCAACGAGGGAGAGTTGCAGGTAGGTTCCACCGTTGCAAACGACTGGTCTCTCACTTTATTCCCCTCTCTCAAAGTTCACCAGCAACAGGAGGACTAGGAAAAGTGGGTGATCAAATCAAAAGGCAGAACTGAGACGTCCTCATAAGCCACCCGTGTTAATGTTTCGTCGTCGAATGGATCACAAAGGGAAAAGGAAAAACGACAGCTTAAAGCGAACAACGACATCAAGAAGAAAACAAACGGCCAGAATTCCGTCTGGCGAGCGCATGCCAATAATGGACCCTGCTGTCGACGTTTGTGACAGAAACAGGACAGAGGTTTCCGCCCACCCCTGGAAATTTGGGAAACATACCGAACTTCTGGGCATTGAGCATACCCTCTTAATAGTTTCATCACAACGAGGTCACTACATTTTATCAGCATGTATATGTTTATCTTCTTTTCAAGACTCAGCAAATCTGTACCTAGTATGCTCTAACAGAGATATCTTAAGTAGGAACACCCTAAATCATTTCAATCAACGTCTCAAGCATGGATTCATAACCAAATGTAAAATTACATAATCTCATGTAATGTATCCATACGCAATCAAAAATACCTAGGCATCATGCTACCTTCATCACTGAAAATCCCCATACTACAACTCATGCATAGATTCATATTCATGCACCAAGATACATAGATCTACATAGATATAGCTTCTATAAGAAATCAGAAATACACGGTTTCATGCTCTATTCATAGTTGAACATTCCCATACCTTTTTTTTTTATTCCGAAATGACTTCTCCTTTTACTTCTCCCTTTCTAGCAGCCAACCACTTCAATCTTCAACTAGAAAGAGGGCAAAGATGAGGACGTCCCTCTCTCTCTCTCTCTCTTCCTTTCTTTCTTTCTCTTGTCGTTGGAGTCTCCCGTTGAGGGCTGCAGCAATAAGAGATGACTAATTTTCAATCTCTCACAAGGAAATCAATCCCCGTCAGTTGTTTCTTTCCCCTTCTTTTCTTTCCAAAACTGTTTCCTCTATGATTTAATTGTCAGTTTTCATTTTACGTAACCTTCAATTAAATCTGCCGTTTGTAATTCTTCCCCCTATTAATGTTTTCTATAAATAAAGAAAAAGGAAAGAGATCATGGGCGTTACAATGCGTATTGAAGTGCTCCAACGGCGCTACAGTAGAAAGTTCCATTGTCATACGGGATTCCTTCCTTCTGAAGTTTAAGAGAGGAACTCTTAGGTGTAGTGGACGCCTTTGCATTTGTCATGTGAATGCGTCTAAGTATATTGAGTAAATAATTCCTTTGACTAAGGTAAATGCAATCATTTTGATAGTGGACCTCAATTCCTAAAAAATATGATAGCCGACCGATATCTTTGTTAGAAAAATGTTGTTGAGCTCATGAATCACCTTTAATATTACCTCGTTAGATGGGCCTGTTACTAGTATGTCATCGACATAAACAAGAACAAAGGCTTTGCATCCTTGAGAAATGAATAGAGATGGATTAGAGGTAGAGATATGAAAACCCAGGTGTTGAAGGAAGCTGCTAAGGCGCAAGTACCAGGAGACCGTATAAAGCCTTCACTAGACGACACACATGATTAGGGTGGGTGGGGTCGTCGTAACCTTGAACCGACAACATATAAACCTCTTCAGTTAGAAAGCCATTTAAGAAGGCATTATCAAAATCTAGCTGACGGATGTCCCATTTCAATTGAGGAGCTAAGGAGAGAAGCATGCGCACAGATGTGGGTTTAATGACCGGACCAAAAGTCTCATTAAAATCAACTCCAGCTTCTTGAAGATAACCTTTAGCCACAAGCCAAGCTTTATTTAGGACGGTATTTGTGCTTGTAAACCCATTTGGATCCAATAACATGAAAATGATCCTTCCGAGGCACTAGTTCCCATGTTTGATTTTGCTGCAGGGTATGAAATTCGGTATCCATTGCTCTACGCCATTCTGCATATTGAGAGGCTTCTTTATAACTGACAGGTTCTTGGGTATGGATGATGGTCAGTGACTTGATAGTGACAAAAGTTTGGCTTTTAGGTGGCATGTCATCGACAGGGTTACCATGGGATGTGTGTGAGAGGGTGCTATCATGGAAGGTACAAAAGGTATGGAGTCATTGGATGGGGAAGGTGATGGATCGGTTGTCGGGGGGGGGGGGGGGGGGTGGGGGGGCAGTGAGACGTAGATGGTGGTGAGGGAGTTGAAGAAGTGATGGGTTCGTGATGTTGGGATGTCGGTTCAGATGGACTAGAGGTACCGTTTGTGGAGTCTGATTGAATGGAAGTAAGTTGATTTGGACCTTGGTCGATGGTAGGATGGTGGTGGTTTAGGTTTATGAGGGAAAGTCTCCATAAATGAATATCGGCAGAGCTATGACTGTTGGCAGTTTCTAGTCCTTGGAAGCCAAATTTGCTTTCATCAAAGAAAACATGTCGACTGATATAATTCTCCTTTTCTTTTGGATCAAAGCACATATACCCCTTATGCTTGATACCATATCCAATGAGAACACATAACTTAGTTTTGAGGTTTAACTTGTGTCTGTTGTAATCTGTTAACACAGGATAACATGTAGAACCAATTATTCGAAAGAGAGAGTAGTCTAGTCTGGTCTATGTTTGAATATAATCTCATATGGGTTTGTTGGCTGCCATGTTTTCTGGGTAAGCGGTTTATGATGAAAACTGCTGTTTAGAAAAGCATCAACCTAAAAATGAGATGGCATTTTAGACCAGTGAAACATGCAAAGTCTCATTTTCACAACATGCCTATGTTTCCTTTCAACTAACCCATTTTGTTATGGAAAATACCATGCAGGACTAGAAAACTTTCGAATTGAGTGTTGGTAAACTCTCTTCCATTATCTGATTGGAGAATTTTAATTTTCTCTTGTAACTGATTTTGAACAATAGATTTGAAATCAACAAATCGTTTGAACACATCCAACTTATGCTTGGGAGGAAATAGCCAAACAAAACGAGAGTAGTCATCTACCAAAAGCATATAATAATTGAAATTTTCCCTTGACTCACATGGAGATGGACCCCAGACATCAACATGGAGGAGCTCTAGAGGACGAGTCGACTTGTGCAAAGCTGATTTGAACGGCAATTTGTGAGCTTTTCCAATAAGACATCCTTCACAAATTCCATCTTCTTTATTTGAAAGCTGAATAAAACCTTTAGAACAGAGAATTTCGATCAACCTTTGATTTGTATGTCCCAAGCGTTGGTGCCATATATCAGATGACGCAGGTCGTTGACCTTTGTCCGCCAATAGTGCTTGCTTATTTGATGGTTTGATCTCATACAATCCTGCCCGTGTTCTTGACCCCAATGCCAGTACTTTGCCTGTTTGAAGATTCTTCACATGGAATCTAAAAGGAATGAACTCAAATGTACAATTGTTTTGTAAAGTGAATTGACTTACAAACAGTAATTTTTTTGTAATCTAGGGTGCATGAAGAACTCGACGAAGTTTAAAATCTCGACCATTAGATTGTATGACCATATTTCTGACATCAGAAATTGAAATAGAGGAACCATTGCCTACAATTATACCTTCGGCTCCCTGGTAGGTTTGTTTTTCGGTCATCTGATAATCATCCATAGTCACATGATTTGTGGCTCCAGTGTCTGGGTACCATGCTTTGTCTTTGGCTTCCTCAAGTGTCATGGCATGGGTACCATGCTTTGTCTTTGGCTTCCTCAAGTGTCATGGCAGAAAATGCTTTAGGAATTCCCAACAATCTCTTGCAGATTGACATTCGACAATTGATTTTGCTTTATTTTGACCTCCATTGTTGTTAGAATCAGCGTTGGAAGAATTGTTCAGTCGTCCTTGATATCGAAAGCGGCCTCCTCTTCTTCCACGATAATTAGCTCTACCTCGTCCCCTGTAAGTTATAAAAGCAACCTGAGTATTTTCAGATGTATAGGATACAGACCTTTTCGACTTGAGAATCTGAATTCTCTTTTCTTGGTTCAGCAACAAATCATATAGACCATTGAAAGTGAGCTTGTCAATGGTGGTACTGGTAGTGACAAAAGTGACTAACCTTTCATACTCTTTGGGAAGCCCATTCAATGTAATTTGAACTAAATCTAGTATCGATATTGGATGTCAAACAACAGCAAGAGTATTGGCAAGAGATTTCACATAGCCTAAGTAAGAAACCATGTCACCACCATCTTTTTTTATAAAGTTCAATTACTTCTTTAGCATCATGATACAGAAAGGAGTGTGCGTACCATAGGACCTTTCCAATTCGATCCAAGCTTCGTGGGCCGTTTCAACGTGAAGAATTTGTCCAAGAACTTGTTCGGAAACCGTCGCCATTATCCAGCTCAAAGCTAGCTGATCCGAGCGATGCCAAGATTATGCTGGATTTGCTTCAGTCCGGTTGTTGGCTGTTTTGATGTATTGCAAAGGGGCAGACATTGACCCATCTACGTATTTCATGAGTCCTTGGGAGCACATTACAGTTTGGATCTGACCTATCCAAAAGAGATAGTTGTCAGCTTGATAGAAACCAAGCTGGAGGCAGCGTTCCATTGTGCAGTAGCAAGAGATGCCATGGATGAGTAACAAAAATGAGAGTGATTGGTTTTCAGCAGAGGGACGACTGTTGATGTCATTGCTGGCGGCGCAACACGGTTCCTGCAGATGATGGTTGGGACAGAAGCAGGAAATCCCAAAACAAAAGAATGATGTCGAAATGAATCACCCGTAGATGGTGGTGATGGTAGCAGGCCAAACAAAAACAGGGCAGAAATAGGTGATACTTCAAAAATTAAACGATTCTTTGAGGAATCACCAAAAATTCTGAAAATTTGTATGAACAAGCTCTAGACACCTGAAAATCTTATGAAATCCTGCTCGACAATTGCAGTGGCCGGATTTGATAACACCAGTGAGTTTTGCTACCGTGGACAATTAACAGTAACAAAGAAAAAAAACAGAGTAGAACAGAAGGTCAGCTTACAGCGGACCTTCAAAAATTGAGTGCTTCCTCGAGAAATCTCAAAAAAATCTGGATTTTTCAGGAACAATCTCCTGACACCTGGAAATCAACTCCTTTTTTATGGTTGCAGTGGCCAAATATGATAACGCCGGTAGTTTTTGTCGTCGTGAACAGTAAGTGCTTTTCCTGTTCAGTGATATTTGACACAACTCCGGCAGGATTGGGGTGTTCACAACAATATGACAGATTTGGGCATAAATCAGACAAAAGCAAATGAAAATTGCACATAATGAAAAAGAGGAGCGAACGCAAGCACTCTTTACAGATATGGCTTTGATACCATATTAGGATTGAAGCAAACATGAAGAAAGGCCTCACTTCCACACACTTGACCTGTGGGGTGAGCACCTATTTATATTGACACATGTTAACGTTACATTTTACAGTTGTCCATGGGAGACGTTATAGCTAAAGATACACTTACTATATAAAACAACCATTGGATGATCTTCATGTAACTGCCGATTTAGCATCCCTTTTCATCGGCCTACATGCGCATCCTCAGAGATGTCTTCCTTTTGTTGGTAAGTTTGAAATTACACCATGTAAATATATGTAAGTTTTTCAATGAGACTAAGGTTTAAGATATTTGTCAAAATTTTATTTAATATGGTTTGAACAACAAGTCATTAGGATAGCGCTTAATAGCCTCATATATTAGACTTGAGGCTGCATTAAAAGGTTTAAATTGTAAGATCCCCAATTCAAACAAACTAAGGATCATAATAGAGTGGAACTTAAATTCACACTGGAAGTAGATTTAAGGTTGGATTTTAGAGGGGAGAGAGGGTGGAGGAAGGAGAGGGTATTCGACTTAAATCCACATATGTGATATCCTGATGATCTCAAATCACCACGGCTTTCAGATCTGTTGTGAAACAAACACACTGTAAGTGTGCATCTGAACACAAATCTTCGGATTTTGAATCCCTGGTAAACAATGCACCCCTTAAAAGAATTTTCTAAATTTTTCAAATTCAATTTCATCCAATTGAAATGATAAAAATTCTACTTCGGAACACTGGATTAGTGATCTCAGTATAATATATGATAATAAAACTTAAAACATGTCATGCGCGACAAAGTAGTCAACAATATGGCGTGGCATATTGATATAGCTGCCGATGAAAGCAATTTAGATTCAGAAAAGAGACTCATTTTACTCTCTCTCAAATGTCAGAATCAAATCCCATTATTATGCAGACATCGGAATTTGACAACAGAATCTTCTGTTTTGCCTCTATTCTGCTTACATTCTGTAAAGTTTTTCATCATTTCTTATTATCCAAGTCTTTAACAACCAATGCAACCACAAAATGTAAGTGATAAGAAGATTTCTGTAGCATTTAATTAAGAAAGTCATAGAAAAAGCTCTGTAATATAAGCTTCAAGCTTTGTAGTATGTAACTCGGGCATGAATTGAGTCGAGCTAACTTATGGATCACTTGGCTTGATCTCCACTCGAGCTCTAGTGGAACTTGACAAGGCTCAAGCTTGATTAAGCAACCAAATCAAGTTTTGAACTCGACTCATTTAATCTCGAGAGATAGAGAGACTCATGCTGGCAGCTGGTTGTGGAGCAAAAATTTGACAAATTTTATCCCAATTGTCCTAAACTCGACAATTTAGGGAATCAGTTATATGGCCGAGCTGAGTCGAGTTCTTGTAACTCGAACTCGACTCGATTGGTCTACCAGTCTTAATCGGTTGGTGAGGGTCAACAGGAAACAATATTGGGAGGAGAAAGTCTCCAATATTGAGAGGAAAAAATCTCTTGCTGTGTATTCACGCAAGAGAGCAAAGCATCTCTTTATAGAAAGAAGCCTACAACAAATAAGAAGATACGATGGGAAAAGAAAATAACAAAGTAGAGATCTTCACGGTTTCTATCGATATCCACACTTTAGCTGATCCTTGCTGATCGTTGCTATATTGATCTTCTTTTGATCGTTGCAATTCTATCACTCCCCCTCAAGTGGGGCGTACATGTTGTGACATCCCCACTTGCTGGTGGCTATCTTAAATTTCAGTTTGCTGACTCCTTTAGTCAAGGCGTCAGCAACTTGATCGGTGCCTTTAATGTAAGGAGTTCTAATTTCTCCAGATATGACTTTCTCTCTGTTGTAATGACAATCGATCTCAATATGTTTGGTTCTTTCATGAAATACAGGGTTTGTAGATATGTGCCTTGCAGCCATGTTGTCACAGAACATATCCATTGGCTTGGTAATACTAAAATCCATTTCTTCAACAAGGTTCTTAGTCCATGTGAGCTCACTGGCACCAGATGCCATTGCGTGGTATTCTGCTTCTGCACTAGACTTAGCCACCACTCTTTGTTTCTTGCTTTTCCAAGATACTAGATTTCCTTTGACAAAAACACAGTATCTTGTGGTAGATCTTCTGTCACGAATGTCACCTGCCCAATCAGCATCAGTAAAACCAACAATGTCAATGTTTTTGTTTCTTTTATACCAGAGTCTCTGCCCTGGAGTACCCTTCACATAATTGAGGATGCGATCAACTGCATTCATGTGAGATTCTCTTGGACTTTGCATATATCTGCTAATGACATTCACAACATAAGAAATGTCAGGATGAGTAACTGATAGATATATCAACTTACCCACAAGTCGTTGGAACCTTTCTTTTTCAACTTCAGGTTCATCGTCACAAGGTCCAATTTTGAGGTTTGGTTCAATAGGAGTGTTTGTCGGTCGAGCATCTAACTTTCCAGTCTCTTTTAAAATATCTAATGCATAATTTCTCTGACATAGCATAATACCTTTGTATGATTGAGCAACTTCAATACCAAGAAAATATTTGAGTTTTCCCAAATCCTTTATGTCAAAGGTTTTCTTCAAGTAGTCCTTTAGAATCTGAATACCTCTGTGTCATTTCCAGCCACAACTATGTCGTCTATGTAAACTAAGACCACACTGATGTTCTCTCCATATTTTTTGACAAATAAGCTATTGTCTGAGTGACACTTGTGGTACCCTGATTTTTAATGCCTGACTCAACTTTACGTACCAAGCTCTAGGAGATTGTTTTAAACCATATATGACTTTATTGAGTTTGCAGACTCTTCATTTCCTTTCATCTGGGTGACTTGATGGTAATAACATATAAATTTCTTCATTGAGCTCTCCTTGTAAGAAGGCATTTCCTTTCATCTGGGTGACTTGATGGTAATAACATATAAATTTCTTCATTGAGCTCTCCTTGTAAGAAGGCGTTTTTGACATCTACTTGATGTAGACTCCAATTCAAGTTGCAAGCAACAAAGAGCAATATTCTCAAGGTGTTCATCTTTGCGACGGGAGCAAATGTTTCTTCATAATCCAACCCTTTAGTATGTGTGAACCATTTAACCACTAGACGAGCCTTGTATCTTTCTAAGGATCCATCGCTTTTGTACTTTACTCTATAATGCCATTTGCACCCCACTATGTTTGTGTTCTTTGGTGCGATAACCTCCCATATTTTGTTTCACCTTAGAGCTTCAAGCTCTTCATCCATAGCCTTCCTCCAATGAGGATCTTCTTGAGCCTCTTGAAATGACTTAGGTTCTTGAATGTTATCAAGATTTCTAACAAACTTTGCATGATTGTTAGAAATTTGATTGTAGGAAACATACTTGTTGATTGGGTAGGTTTCATAATCTACTAAGTGTGAAGGGGCACACCTAATTCTCTTTGATTTTCTGAGAAGTGTTGAGTTGTTCTCTACATCTTTGATAGCAGTTGCAAGTTCTTGATCATTTGTGGGGCTTTCATTCTCAGCATGAATCTCATTATTGGCTCCCTATACATCAACTACAGTAATAAATAAGTCATCATAATCATGCAAAGTTGAGTTAGTGGGCTCCCCCTGACTTTGTCCATCCAGATTGACGTTAAAGTAAGGGAGAGATTCATTGAATTGCACATCATGGGAAATAAAAGTTTTTCTAGAGACAGGGTTGTAGCAAACGTACCCTTTACTTTTTATATCATAGCCCACAAAAATGCATTTAATAGATCGGAGACTTAACTTGTCTCTTTTTGATGGATGTTGCCACATATAAGCAACACATCCAAACACCCGAAGATGATCAAGCTTAGGTTGCGATCCCGTGAGACGCTTGATAGGACTATGGTAGTTCAACAATTTGCTCGGAGTCCTATTAATAACATAGCACGCTATAGAAATAGCATATTTCCAATAATTTTTTGGTACATTCATCTAAAACAAGAAACTTCTTGCAACTTCGAGTAAATGTCTATTTTTCCTTTCAGATATACCATTTTGTTGAGGGGTATCTATACAAGACGTCTCATGTTTAATACCATGTTCACCAAGAAAAAATTTGAAATCATGATTTTTATAGTCAGTGCCATTGTCGGATCTAATATTTTTAATTTTCAGTCTATATTGAGTTTCAATCAATTTGTAAAAAGTTTTAAAGTGAGAGAGCACTTCGAACTTATTTTTCATAAAATAGACTCATGTAGTCCTAGAGAAATCATCAATAAAAAGCACATAGTAACGAAATCCATCCATAGAATCAATAGGCGCAGGGCCCCAAACGTCAGAGTGTATTAAATCAAATGGTTTTTGGCTAATGGAATCAGATAAAAAAAATTGAGGTCTAGTCATTCTAGCAAATTTGCATATTTCACACTCTCTATAATTGAAACAAAGATTAGGAAATAAATAATCTAAAATTCTAGAAGATGGATGTCCCATCCTTTGGTGCCAGATTTCTCCATTGTTGGCATGATTTACGTTCAATGCATGATTTATAGTTCTTATTTGATAGAGTCCATTGAGGAGTTGCCCTTCACCAATCGTCTTCTAAGTCATCCGATCCTGAAAAATAACATTAGTAGCAGAAAATACTACATTGCAATTTAATTCCTTTGTAATTTTAGCAACTGATAAAAGATTGTTAGTGAGTTTAGGCATCACAAGCACATTGCTCAAGTAATTTTTGTTAAAAAAATATATTTTACCCAATCCATTGACAGCTATGGGAGCCCCGTTGGCAGCAGCTACAGGACCAATATCTCTAGAATGACAATAGGAACTTAAGAGAGAGGATTTATTGGTCATGTGATCTGTTGCTCCCAAGTCAACTATCCATTGTAAGTCTTGACCATCAATGTTATTAACAAAAGTAATAGCCATACCTGTTTTGATTGTACCTTTGTCCCCCGAGTTGGTTGCGATGCCGGCGGTCCTTTGGACTTGAAGTTCTTTAATCATTTCAGCCAATTTGTTCAAAGTGATCTGATTTTCCAATGAAGCCGTGGCATGATTTGCTTGATTGAAGTTGTTCTTTCTTTTTTCTTGATTGCGAACAATGCTTCTAATGGAAGAATTCTGCCCTCTTTCAGGTTTCCCATGAAGGAACCAACAGGAATCTCGAGAGTACCCATTCCTCTTGCAGTGAGTGCACTTAACTTTCCTAGAGTCCTCACGTTTGTATTTGAATGGCCTCTCACCGGTGGTTGAATAAGCATTATTGCTTGTTGCAAAAGCCATTTTTTCTTCATTAGGTATTTCTTGACAACCGTCAGCAGCATTCCCATAGCCTCACTCCTAGACTCTTCACGCATAAGCAAGGACAAAACTGATGCTAGAGATGGCAAATCATGGGCCATAAGTATTTGACTACATAGTTGTTCATAATCGTTAGGCAAACCGGCTAAAATTTCAAAGATGCGATCTTGTTCGCGTTGCCTTTTGACCTTAGTAAGGTCTATAGTCAGAGGTGCGTATATATCCATCTCATCCCATATTGCTTTAAATGTACCAAGATATTCACTAATAGATGACGTTCCTTTTCTTCAAGCAACCTTCCTTTTGTGCTAATTGATACATACGAGCAGTGTTGTACTGCTCTCCATAAAGGTCTTTGGCACCTTGCCAAACTTCTTCGGCGGTTTCTAAGAAGGTAAAACTCGCTACGATCTTAGGCTCCATAGAATTTATGAGCCAAGATGCTACAGTGTCGTTGGCAGACCTCCATTCCTTATATTTTGGATCATTAATGGCAGGTTTTTTTATACTACCATCAATATAATCTAACTTAGATTTTCCACTAAAAAATCGTGTAACTGCCTTAGACCATGGCAAATACTTGAAACCATCAAGCAAGGTATGAGTAATTTTGAGATTGGGGTTCATGAACGACAATCTTATGCATCGACCCATTGCTGGTTTGTATGATGGTGGCTTCATCGTTGTCATTCCTGGTTTCCCTTTCTTGCTCCATAATGACTCACTGCTTGAAGCTTGATGGTTTTTGCCTTATATGATCTTATTACGCTCTGATACCATGATAGACTGAGATAATGATTAGAAAAGAAGTTGGTGGAGAGAAAAAGTGGCACACGATTTACGTGGTTCAGCCTTGCAGCCTACATCCACGAGCAAGAGAGACCAATATTCTGATATTATTGTTGTCAGCCGATACATTTGTTTATGTATTTATACATCAAGAGAATATTGAAAAAGGAAGGGAATTTTGAGAAATTTCCATAAACAATGTATTCGTTAATTGATGACCGTTGCCCAGCTTTCTTTCCTTGCTGATCGTTGCCATATTGATCTCCTTTTGGTCGTTGCAATTCTATCAGCAATGAAGATGAGATGTGTAGACCATGATTGATGGTGCCAATTTTTTTTCATTAAGACTGAAAGATATAGTGCAATCACTCAATTGACTGAAGTGGCTTCAATTAAGCATGTAGAGCACTTATTGAATCTAATTACAGGACTGTAGACAGAAAGAGGAAGATGAACTTGACTGTCGATGCCCAGCATCAACTGGAACGCATCGCTGCCATGGTAAATATGGTATATGGAAACTTGCTAGTATAAGATATGTGATCGTTATTGCTAACCTTGCATCATCCAATTCATGGAACTCATGCACGGAACATGTTAAACCGTTTCAACTCCTAGATGAGTTTTTATGCCATCAATTCTGGCTTCTAATATTGTCAAGAAGCTGGTATATAGTGGCTCCAAGGGTTTTGATGTAACTGGTTAAATCAATGATAATAGAAGGCCAATCCTAGTTTGGTTCTTAGGAGGCTGTTTGACATTAGGAACACTGTGTGAATGTTACATAAATCTATCTTAAAGATTGGGGCAGATGTATGGAACAATTGAACAACGAATCTACAATACTCACATTAGATGTGAAGGATGAATATTCCGTTGATCACCCCTCTTCAATCAGGTTCAACCAAACAAGAGTCAAGTGGCTTCTGTTCCACCCTTTCTCCTTGATGCTGATAGATTTACACCTAACGATTAAACATATCAGGATCATGAGAAGGAGACGATGAACTTGGTTGGTTCCCTTCTATACCGTTCCTTGAACACTACATGACGAGATATGAGACAGTGGTTATGTTTTGATCTATGCTCATAACATTAATATCCTTTGTGTCTAGTTCCATAGCCAAGAAAAACACATGCTGCTGTTTTGGGGTCAAATTTGGATTCATTTGTGGGAGTGAGCCAGTGGATTACATTTTGAGCAAAAAATGTGAAGCGCGGAATAATTTGGCAACCGATTAAATCAGAACTGAAATGGCGACATGCGATTCAACTTGAGAGTAGACAGTCGATTAATAATATATACTGGAGTTCGGAATGTCTCGACCAAAAAAGAAAGAGGCATCATTCATCATATTCAATCCAGTTTCCACTACAAGTCGATTCTTTCTCTCCACGATGCCGTTTTACTCAGACATAGATAGGCATGAAAAACAGTGAATGATTCCTTGTGACTCAAGAGTTGATTCAGACTCCTTTCCACAAAACTCCCCACCATTGTCCGATTTAGAATTAAGAAAACATTGATGGATATCAGATTCTTTTCTTATTGGAAGGAGCTATGAAAATCTAATGAAGTTATCAGAAATTAATAAAAATAATATTTGAATCCCTCTCTAGAAGCGATGAGAGCAGGCCCCGAAACATTCATATGAATTGATTCCAATGGCTTTGAGGCATGAAAATTTGATATTGGAAATGCTAATTTGTGTGCTTTGCCAATCAAACGGTGCTCACATACAGATTTTTGAATATGAGAGCTTATTGAAATAAGATTACGAGAGTTCAACAAGGAAATTATTTTTCCATTGGCATGGCCTAGATGTTGATGTCATTCTTCATAAGTTCCACGCACTATACTTGCACAAAAAGCCGAGCAAGTCCTACTGTCATCTCTTCCAGATTCGGTGATCACTCGATAGGGTACGAGCCATCACATGATTGTGGTTCTCAAAGAAGCTCGATTCTCATCTTCAGACCCATAATGACAAATTCAGAGGGAATAAATTCAAAAGAGCAATTGTTATCCGATGTGAATTTTTCCACTGAAATCAATTGCTATCCGTAGTACATGGAGACTATGTTTCAAAATAGTTTGAGAACCTTGAATTTTTATGGGCAAGTTGACAACATGTTTAATATGAAGAAACTTACCACTGCCATTATGACTAAATTTTTCCACAGAAATCAAGTTCTTTGCTATCCGTAGCACATGGAGACTATTTTACAAAATAATTTGAGGACCTTGAATTTTTATGGGCAAGTTGACGACATGCTTAATATGAAGAAACTTACCACTGTCATTATGACTAAAATTTTCCCCTGAAATCAAGTTCTTTGCTATCCGTAGCACATGGAAACTATTTTTCAAAATAATTTGAGAACCTTGAATTTTTATGGGCAAGTTGACAACATGTTTAATGGGAAGAAACTTACCACTGCCATTACGCTTGAATCTGTCCAAGAATAATTCTGCTTGCTCTCCATATTTCCATGGTTCTTTATAATAATATTTGTCACCGATACCAATATTCATCGCCTGAGTCCTGCATAGTCATAGATGAAAAGGCTTTAGGAATTCAAAGCAAGAATTGATCGAGTGCCCCTTCCGGCCGCAATATTGACGCATCACTGGTGCCTTGTTATTTGGTCCAGCCTTATTTTCATTAATGTTTGAATGGTTTTCATGTTGATTTCGTCCTCCTCCTTGATTTGCAGCAGCTGCGTCTTCTGAAAGCATTGAAAGCTATGTTTGAATTATGAGATTCTTGATGCAAAGGCTCAGACCCGTGTCAAAGATGATGGCTCTCTTGTTGTGGGAAGCACATGATTAAGTAATTTTTTTAAAACACCAACCCGTGTCAAAGGACCTGGTCAAATGGTTCTCTAAATCATTTTTATTTCATTAGAAAAAGTTTTGTTTTGCATATAACATTATGATTGATCTTCAATAGCTTATAAATGGGTTATCAAGTGATTGTTTGCCATGTGCTACGGGGGGAAGTGCTCTGTCCGCTAAGAACCCGGGTCGAGTCCTTGGGCATTACCTGCCCGCTCCAGACGTGCTTCAGTCCCTGGCCCGTAAAAGGGCCTGAAGCAAGCTCAGTTCACCCAGGGGGGAGGGTGACGAGGGGGGCCTGTGGCCTCTCTTAGGGCGGTGGAATGAACCACTCACCCTAAAATAAGAAAAAAAAAAGTGATTGTTTGCCATGGTTCATATTTTTATCTTTAGTTAAAACTGAAGCTATTGAGGGGTAGGTTGGGATCCATCGGACCAAGGGTTCATATTTTTTTTTTAGTTAAAACTGAAGCTATTAAGGGGTAGGTTGGGATCCATCGGATCGGACCAAGGGCCCCAGCACCATATAAGAGTGAGTTAGGTCATTATTGATATTAGAGCATGGTCCTATGCTCGGGCTTAAGATTGTTCCACACTCATAGATGTACGTTCCTTAAGAGGAGTGAATTGTAACTGCTTACTTTGAAAAATTGAGCTATGTATTAAAAATTGTAAAAGATGTTCGAGAACTTATAAAAAAGCTTATCAAGTGATTTGTTGTCTTTTGGGCAAAAGCCGTAGTTGACAGGCGGTGGGATAGAATTTGTTAGACCCATCATAAGAGTGGTCGGGTTGTTACAAAACAAGCACATGCCCCTACCCAACCCCATCAAAAAAAAAAAATTAGAAAAATGAAAACAATAATAAAAGTAAAACAAAGTTACATGCCAACAGGCAACAGCTATATATAGTTATAACATTAATAAACAATTTCAGAATGGAAGTTTTATTTTTTATAATGGTGACTTAATTATTATAAATGTCTGATCAGATTAAACGGGTTAAACAAATTGACGAGCTAAAATAAATGGGACATGCTTAACAGAAACAAATTAAATGAGTAGCTCAACGTTGTATCGTCAAAGTCGAGTTCAAGCTTATTCTATCCAGCTCGACTGCAATTCGAGTAGAGTTTCAAGTTTCAACTAGAGTTTTCTGAGTTCAGCGGAGCTAGAGCTGGATTGAATGCTCAATTCATAATTAAAAAAAGAAAAAGCTATAGAGCTTATTGGGGCTCAAATTTGTCTCCAAGAGTTTAAAAGCAGAACTCAAGTGTCTATATTTTTAGAGAATAAAACAACCGAACAACTCTAATGCTTGAGCCCTCAGCATTGATTAATCAATCAATCATCGAGTCCCAAATGACCAAAATACTCATGCAAGAAAAAAAGAAAAAAAAATGAAGACCTTCTCAGAAAGCACCTCCTTTTATTGATAAAACCACCTCTAAAGAAGAACGGAAATATCATGAGAAGACACTCTGGTGGCATGTGAAGGGCCGACCAGTATTCAAGTCAGTGATCGGCGCGGCCTCACAATGATCACCACGTTTTAAACATGAAGAAGGCAAGCTGTTGGACCATAAGATATAAGCATAGAACACTTCAACTCATAATTATGTAGAAGTTCTGGCATAGAACTACGTCGTGGTAAGATCCATGACTCAGTTATATTCTACATAATATTTTTCCATCTCAAAGAATACCACTATTGATATATAGCCAACAAACTTGGCATTTTGCACACGTGATGTAACCTAAACTAAAGCAAAAAATAAACAGCTTCTTCCAAATTGAGCATTTCACAGAAGCATTGGGCCCTGTCTCATCCCATTGAGCTTATGAACGAAGAAGGGTTGGGCGGGATAGCAACGTCAACTGCACCTTCCAGCATTTGTGTGACCTTCTTCATTGTGGGCCTAAGCGATGGGTCTTCTTGAATGCACCACAATGCTACCATGACCATCTTTCTCACCTTCTTCATGTCATTCTTGGCATCTTCATCGTGCTCGACCAACATCTCCAATTGTTCTTCAATGAAGCAATTATAGGCCCAATCAACCAGTATTGCCGATGGTTCCTCCTTCATATTGAGTTCCACATTTTTCCTGCAACATATGATCTCCAACAACATCACTCCATAGCTATAAACATCAACTTTCACTGTGATTGCCATCTTCCTAAACCATTCAGGGGCTATATAACCTTTTGTGCCCCTTATGTCTGTGTTGGTCCTTGTTTGATCATGTTTGAGAAGCTTGGCCAATCCAAAATCAGATATTTTGGGAATGAGATTACCATGAAGAAGTACGTTTCCAGGCTTAATATCACAATGTATGATTTGAGTGCTACATTCTTCATGGAGGTACATGAGCCCTCTAGCTATACCAACTGCAATTTGGATTCTCAAGTTCCATTCTGGCCTAATGCTTCCAAAGAGAAAGCTTGACAGAGATCCTTGTTCCATGTATTCATACACTAATAATCTGTGAGAACCCTCATCACAGAACCCAAGCAGTTGCACAAGGTTTTTATGATGTGTTCTCCCAATTACTGTCACTTCTGTTTCAAATGCCTTGTCACCATCTTCCACCAACATGTCTAATTGCTTCACAGCAATGGGCTTTTGTCTGAATGCAGAAACCAACATCCCTCTATAAACAGCCCCAAAAGAACCACTGCCCAATTTCTCCTTGAAAGCCTCGGTGGCCTTCTCGAGTTCTTTGTAACTGAATCTTGTGACCTGCATCTCAGCCACCACAAAACCTGCTGGCTTTTCTTGTCTCTTTGGACTCCAAAGCTTGAGCCATATTAGAATAATAGTTTCAATCATGACAAGGGGGAAGAGACTTACCGAGATTCCGAAAAGCACTACTCCACCAACCCTTTCAAATCCCGACCGCTTGCCCATATCATTGGGTGTGGTGTTAGGCAGGTACGGAAGAAGGGAGCCGTTGTTACTTGGCACCTTAACGAAAGCCTTCATGTCATCCACTCGCGGCTCGCTATCGCGTAAAGGCATCTGCTTCTTGTAGCATTTTTTGTTCCCATAGATAGCCACAAGGCATAAACAATCAGCTAGGCATGATTGCTTGCATTTGCTCTCATCATCAACATTTAGCTGCTCGTAATCTCCACCCCTCCAATTGGTATTATCAATTGTTCGCAGGACATAGTTCTCTGCTCTGTACCTCCTGCAATCTGGCAATGGGAAATCCAATTTGCAACCGAAAAATTTGTTCACTGGATCTACATAAGAGAAACGCTCTGGACATTGGCAGTCGAAGAGACTGTCAGATGTAGTCTTAGTACAGTACCCATTCGTCCCACAGATGCCTTTGATGTTGCAGGGGGATTGTTGCATTCTCCAAACGATGTTCCAGGAGTTCGACGTGGAATCGTTTCTTCTCTTGGAGTAACTATAGAGTTTGAAAATCCCATCGTAATCTATAGTTGCTCGAAAGTAGAAATCCTCGCTTGGCGAGGGAATCCGGTCCACAGGAGTACTTAAGTTAACAATATTGTTCTTTTCCCACTGGTAGACGGAGATTTTTCCAGTCGCATCGAACACCAACTTCCCCTTTGGTCCATACGTCTGTGAAGCATAACTTGGCTCCGACAATTCATTGTAGCCGACAAAGTTACCATCATCTTGCATTGCGACATAGAACCGGCCAGTAGAGAGATTGTTTGGCAGGAATCGAGCATAGAGACTTTTGTTGGCAACAAGTGTCTGAGTGGGGAGGATGGTATCGGTGGGAAAGTCGAAGCTTTGCCACTTGATTAATGCAGATTCAAGTGAGCTCTGAAGAACCAGGTTGCCTGTATCCAACATGGCGGCAGAGGTGATAACGCTGCCATCTGAACTTGCTCCAATGGTGGAAAATAATACGCCTTTTGCGTCATTTATGACGAGCACTCCATTGTTGTTTAGCACCACAGTGGAACCGGGTGGGGCTGGTTTGTCTCGGTTTGCTGTCCAAACTAGAGTCTTTTCGGGGATCTTTTCATAACGAACACCGACGTAGAGATTGTCACCAACCCTTGAGAAGCCAAAGGAGAACTCACCAGAGGGGGAGATCCAGGCCGCCGTGTTGTTAAGAGAAGATAAAGAAGAGCCTAGCGTTATGTTTTGGTAGGCCTTTGCTTCCACTGTTACATGTAATAGAGATGAGCAGTAGAAGAGGAGGAGGGTAAGAAAAGCCATTGAAGCAAGAAGAGAGGAAGGATTCTCAGTCTCTTCCTGATGCCTACAAGAAGAGGTTTGGATGAGAGTGGAGCAGCTATAGAAAGTGAAACTGTAGGTTAAATGCACCACCCATTGAAAATTCTAAAGAAAAGCAGTCCGGTAGGCCAACTGCAATTCTTCCTATGGTTCTTCATGACTTGACCCTAGAAATGATTTCGGAAGACGTTTTCAATAGAGTGGCAATTTTTCTACGGGTCTTCGTCGTGTTCATAATACAATTGACATATTTTTTGACAGGTCTTTGTCGTGTTGATAATACAGTTGGCATATTTTTTTACACTGCAATTCTTCCCACGCTTCTTCATGACTTGACCCTAGAAATGATTTCGGAAGACGTTTTCAATAGAGTGGCAATTTTTCTACGGGTCTTCATCGTGTTCATAATACAATTGGCATATTTTTCTACAGGTCTTTGTCGTGTTCATAATACAATTGGCATATTTTTCTACGGGTCTTTGTCATGTTCATAATACAATTGAGGGGGGCGCGAACACACACATATATATATATGGAGACGCACAGTTGTTCCTGCTTCATGCTTATTTCTTATTGAAAGTAGATTTTTACTTTCGCCAAACACTTCCATTAATTAGTCCTCAAAGTAAAAAAAATCTCAACAAAAATATCCTTTCAGATAAATAACAAAAACTATTTCCAAATGAAGGAAATGAATACGATAAACAGGGTAAGACAAGTATTTTTAACAAAAGAGGCAATCCTCATTTAGTTACTTATATAAAACTGCAGCGAGCTACCAATTGATCAAATTTACAAAAAGGATGAAATCCGTTAAAACGCAAAAATGTGATGAACTTGGCAACCAAAACTAAAAGTTCCTTTGGACCTGATGAGCAAAGAGAATAAGATGCTTGTATAAATCGATTCAAAATGGAGCATTACTTGTTCTGTTTACCTAATTCATTTTTTTTCATCTGGACATTGCTTATGTTCTTATTCATAAATGGATTTTATTGAAAATCTGTACTTTGAGAAATAATTTGGAGTGTTTAGCAAATGTTAGTAATAAATCAACTTTTAGACAAGTATAAAGTAGGACTAAGTATACACGAAACACGATACTAATGCCGTGCATATGGTGAACTCAATTGTATTAGGAAGTTGATAAAGGCATCTTGAAATGTCTCACCGACACTATTTATTCTTAGAAAACTCAAGCCATTTCTAGGTCAAGTCGCTCAAGCAAATTAATTGCCCTTACTCATCTAAAATGAGGGTCTGCTACTCTTTTTTCTTTCGACTTTTCTGTGGTAAACATGATTGGATCAGTCGTCCACAATAAGAAGTTTGAAGACTTTTTGCAGTTTCTTCCATCCGCCACTGTTTGAGACAGAGATAGAGCTAGAGTGAGGGAGAGTCCTTTTTGCTGTAATGAGCATCCCTCCATTTCTTGCCTCTAATAGGTATCTTTCTTTCCTGCTTCAATGGCTTTCCTTACAAGTGTCTTCCTTCTCTGCTGTTTCTCTCTATTACATGTAATAGTGGAAGGACAGGCCTACCAAAACATATCTCTAGGCTCTTCTTTATCTTCCCTTTACAACACGAATGCCTGGGTTTCCCCTTCTGGTGAGTTTTCCTTCGGCTTCTCGATGGTCAATGGCAGTCTGTACGTCGGCATTCGTTATGAAAAGATCCCCGAAAAGCCTCTAGTTTGGACGGCAAACCGAGACAAACCAGCCCCACCTGGTTCCACTGTGGTGCTAAACAACAATGGAGTGCTTGTCATAAATGATGCAAAAGGCGTACCATTTTCCACCATTGGAGCAAGTTCAGATGGCAGCGTTATCACCTCTGCCGCCATGTTGGATACAGGCAACCTGGTTCTTCAGACCTCACCTGAATTTGCAGTCAAGTGGCAAAGCTTCGACTCTCCCACCGATACCATCCTTCCCACTCAAAAACTTGCTGTGGAAAAAAATCTATATGCTTCATTCTCGCCAACCAATCTCTCCACTGGTCGTTACTATATCGTAATGCAAAATGATGGGAACTTTGTTAGCTATACTGACATGAGAGAACCAACGTATGCATCATCTATCACTTGGGGACAGAAGGGAAATTTGGTGTTTGACGAGTCTGGGAAAATCTCCGTCTTCCAGTGGGAATTAAATAAGACTGTTGAGATCATTCCTGGAAGCGTGATCCCCAAACCAAGCACGGACTTCTACTTTAGAGCAAAGATCGACTACGATGGGATCTTCCGACTTTACAGTTACCCCAAAAGACCAAGCAATTCTTGGCCAGACAAGTGGAACATCGTCTGGGCAACTCTAGATTATGCTTGTGAGGTACCGGCCATCTGCGGCCTGAACGCTTATTGCGTTGCCCAAGACGAAGGCTTCGATTGCTTGTGCCCAAAAGGCTTTTCTTATGTGGATGCAGCGAACAAGCTTCTCGGTTGCAAACAGGACATCCCGATCACAGACTGCAAAAGCTACAATCCAGAGCACTACAGCCTTGAGACGATTGATAACATGAACTTTTTTGGTCCCCATTATGCCATTAAACCAAGTAACGAGTTCGAATGCAGAGAGTGGCTTTTGGCTGATTGCTACTCCATCGTAGGTACCTACTGGGACTCAAAATGCTACAAGAAACGGATGCCATTGCGCAGTGGTAACATGACGAGCAGATGTAAGGTTATAGTTAAGGTACCAAGAGACAATGGCTCCCTTCTACAGCCAAGCCTGTTCGAAGTAGGTGGCCCCAGCATCACATCCAATGGCATGAGAAAGTGGTCACAATCTGGTGTTGTGAGAGTTGTGTTGTTTGTCATCTCAGTAAGTCTCTTTCTCTTGCTCATAATTGAAACTGTCGTTCTAATATGCCTCAAGCGATGGAGTCTGCAGAGACAAGAAAAACCAGTATGTTCTGTGCAACCCGAGATGAAATTGATGAGGTTTAGTTACAAAGAACTCGAGAAGGCCACCCGGGGTTTCAAGGAGAAGTTGGGCAGTGGCTCTTTTGGGTCCGTTTACAGAGGCATGATGGCTTCGGCATATGGTCAGAAGCCCATTGCTGTGAAGCGGTTCGACAAGTTGGTGGAAGATGGTGACAAGGAATTCGAAACAGAAGTGAGCGTGATTGGAAGAACCCATCACAAAAACCTTGTGCAACTGATTGGGTTCTGTGATGAAGGTTCTCACAGATTATTAGTGTACGAGTACATGGAACAAGGATCTCTGTCAAGCGTCCTCCTTGGAAGCATTAGGCCAGAGTGGAACCTGAGAGTCCAAATTGCAGTTGGTATAGCAAGAGGGCTCATGTATCTCCATGAAGAATGTATCACTCCGATCATACATTGTGATATCAAGCCTGAAAATGTACTTGTAGACTGTTATCTCGTTCCCAAAATATCTGATTTTGGGTTGGCCAAGCTTCTCAGACACGATCAAACGAAGACCAAAACAGACATAAGGGGCACAAGAGGTTATGTAGCCCCCGAATGGTTTAGGAAGATGGCCATCACAGTGAAGGTTGATGTTTATAGCTACGGGTTGATGTTACTAGAGATTATATGTTGCAGGAAGAATGTGGAACTTAATAGGAAGGATGAACCATCGGTCGTACTAGCTGATTGGGCCTATGATTGCTTCGTTGCACATCAATTGGAGATGTTGGTGGAGCACGATGAAGATGCCAAGAATGATATGAGGAAGGTGAAAAAGATGGTGATGGTGGCACTCTGGTGCATTCAAGAAGACCCATCGCTTAGGCCTACAATGAAGAAGGTGACACAGATGCTGGAAGGTGCAGTTGGTGTTGCTATCCCGCCCAACCCTTCTTCTCTCATAAGCTCAACGGGATAAGAAGCATTCTGTGCTTCACAATGCTCGATTTGGGAGAAGTTTGATTGTCTTCTACTTGCTTTACTTGAATCTCTAGTTGCAATTTGACATCAATGTTTTGTTCTGTAACAATAAAATGTTTTTTCTTGTTTGAGTTGCTTGGTGCTCAGTGATCTACTTCTACCCCAGGCAATAAAATGTTTTCATGTTTGAGCAATACAACTGATTGCTGGCTGTCCAAAACAATGATGACTAGTTTTTAGTCATTTGTGTTTCCAGAATCATTCTGCCTTATTAGCCATTTTCCAGAAGTCATTCTTCGCTGTAAGCTTTCCAAATCTTCGCTCATTCTGCTATCACCTCCGTTGAAATAACGTAAGCTAAAAGATTGAGTTGGGCTATTGAATTGGAAAAATGAAACTGCACTTCAATGAAAATAACTATAAACAACTAAGAGTAACCAAGTACTGGAATCTAATACTTGGTAGGTGACCTACCAACACCCTGTTGCTTAGAGATAACTGCTTGACTTTGACTTCCTCCATTTCCATATTGGGACCTTCCTCCCTTTACACCACCATTGAGTTCCAAATTCTCTCTCAACTAGTTAGACCCAGTCGATGCCTTGGAAGCTAAGTCACATGAGTATTTCTTTAAGTTCCATATACTAGTGTCACCATACATGTACCTAAAGTGAGTAATTGGATACACTTGGTACTTTTTAGGTTAAAGCTCATCTAAACTACTTAATTTTACCTTTTTTAGAATTATTATTTATTAACATATAATTTTTTTATTTATATAGTTTGTTCATTGAAATGCTGCTTTTATTTTGATATCTTTGGGTAATTTTGAACTAACACACACACACATTAATATATATATATATATATATAAATAAAAGGAGGCAAATTATTTGTTTGACAGCCTAGGGCCTATAGAAGGAGCCCAAGAACCAAACAGCTTCCAAGCTAAGTAATATGAGTATGGGTATAATTCGGGCATTGGTATCGGTATCAGTATGGAGATACAGGTACGGGGCCAAGTGGAGTGGAAATAAAGACACTTACTTCAATTAGCTGCAGTGGAACCGATTGTGAATCTGGAAAAAAATATTATACATGATAAAAAATAATTTAGATAATTTAAATTAATTACATATTTAAAAATAATAAAAATGAATAGTGTATGGCACATGACGCCCATATGTCAGTCAATTATAAATAAATTTTGTATATGTCATCGACTCAATTCAAGTCAGCCGATTCCTCAAGTGTTTTACAAATTTGCAGCCACCATTTACTTGTGGAGAAGACAACACGAATTACCTAATCTCATTGGTCGACATATGACAACACTTTTGTCATCCATGTGGATGCAAATAAATATACACGACTGTTTTTGCAACGATCAAATCAAAAGATGCTACCTCGAAAGTGTTAAAATCATATCCGATATAATAACAATGACAAAATTCTCAAACAGTACTTGATTTCCATATAATAATGCAGCTCCACTATGACTTTTGAAATAAACCGAAATTTAATTCAATTCAATATAGGATTTCATAACATTTCAGAAACAAATCTCACAGAAAATGTCAAATTGTAGTTATATAAAAGAAAACATTTTTGTTTTTTAAATCCAAAACATATAATTCAAAGGTTGATTTCCCCTGCAGCTAGATAACATCTATATGGTTAATTTTGTAAAAAACACAAGTTAAGCAATGAGCTTCCAGGGGCTCGTCATGAAAGACTCGCATAAATTTTACTTGACTCAATTGCCAGTATCTATGGTTGAGACCTAGCCAAAATCCGCAAGTTCAAGTAAAGTTTTGATATAATTAAAGTTGCTTGATTCAGTTAACATTCACATCCAACTTCATTAATATGTGTGAGTTCGTGATACAATTTATTTTTTTCAATATCTGATCTATCCCGTTATCCCATGAAGCATTAGAACTTCCATAGAGATGTGAAAGGCTTTTCCCAACAGCATTGAGGTAGGAAGAAGTTTCGATAGGACTGCGCATCGGGTCGGCTCAAGAAAATAAAAATTAATTTATCGTTGCAAATGGAAATTTATCATTGCAAATGACTGATCGAAATCACGCTAACGTGTGGAAAAGTTCACAGAAAAGAGAAGATTGGTAGACCTTCATATGATAGCCAAGGGCAATGATTCTAAGCCCTTGGTCACTAGATAATTGTATATGTTGGACGAAGGAGATTGAGTATAAAGCGGCAATGAAGGAGTTGCTGTGCTTTGAATCAAATGTTCTTGGTATGAGCTTCAGGGTTTTCTTTTTTGAGAATTCCAATCACCAGGGTTTTACTCTACACATATGTATATAATAGATAGACTTCTTCAATCAAGGTAGAACTGAGCTTTGAATACCAAGCTCGCGGGGATTGTTTGAGTCCATAGATAGACTTCTTCAATTTACAAACAAGATTTTTCTGGTTTTCATAATTGAGGCCTTGAGGAATTTTCATGTAGACTTCTTCCTGTAAATCACCCTGAAGAAAAGCGTTTTTTACGTCAACCTGAAATAAATCCCACTCATGATTGCAAGCAATAAATATTAGGGTACGAAGAGTTGTCATCTTTGCCACTGGAGCAAATGTTTTTGTATAGTTAATCCCTTCTGTTTGAGAGAAGCCACGAGCAACAAGACGAGCTTTATGTCTGTCAAGAGTTCTATCACTATGAAATTTCAGTTTAAAAACCCATTTGCAACTAACAGGTTTTTTACCTAGAGGAAGAGAGACGAGTTCCCATGTGTCATTTTTTGTTAGAGCATCTAGTTCGTCCCTTATGGCATTTTTCCAACAAGGATCTTGAACAGCCTCTTCAAATGACCCTGGTTCAGAGGCTTTGTTTAACTGCATAAAAAATGCTGTTTGAGTTTGAGAGAAAGCACCATAATCAACGCAGGCTTCTATCGGATATTTAGTCATACTGCTCATAGCAAAATCTTTGTATCGTTCTGGTTGTTGACGAAGTCTTTCTGAGCGCCGAAGGATGTTCACTTCTTGTGTCTCAGTTGCAGTAGCTCGTCGGGACTGTTGTTGAATCCTTTTTATCGCCGCAGGATGTTTTCTGACTGTGTTTCAGTTGCGGCGATTTGTCGTGAGTCACTATCAACTCTTTCAATGATATGAGTGGTATCTTAATTATTTTGGACTTGAATAGAAACTTTACCATTCTCAATATCAGCGATAGAAAAAACATTAGGAAGAGGGAGAGACTAAAATTTTGAGTTTATTTTCTCCTTTTGAGGATGAACTTGTGTCTCTCCTAAGGACGATTTTCAAAATATGTTTGTGACTCATCAAATCTAACATCGCGAGATATATACATTTTCTTTGAAGCCACATCAAAGCATCTATACCCTTTTTTGGTAGGGGAATATCCGAGAAACACACATTTTATGGCACGAGGCTGTAACTTGTTTCGATGTTTGGGAGATTTCCAAACATAAACAATGCATCCAAACTTTCTAAGATGTTCAATAGTGTGTTTTGTTCCTTTAAGAACTTCAATGGGGGATCTATTTTCAAGATAGCGTCTTGGTTGCCTGTTTATAATATAGTTGGCTGCTGAAATTGCTTCACTCCAAAAACGTTCTAGAACATTGTTTTGGAAAAGCAACGCAGAGGTCACTTCAAGTAAATGCCTATTTCTTCTTTCCGAAACTCCATTCTGTTGAGGTGTTTCTCTACATGTAGTCTGGTGGTGTATACCAACCTTGTTGACAAAGGACTCAAAATTCTTGTTTATATATTCAGTCTCATTGTCAGTCCGTAAGGTTTTAATTTTTGTCCCAAACTGAGTGACTACCATGTTGTAAAATATTTGAAATTTAGAAAACACCTCGTCCTTGGTTTTTAAGAAATATATCCAACCCACACGAGAATAATCATCAATGAAAGATAAGTAGTACTTAAAATCATTATATGAATCAAGAGGGGCTGGTCCCCAAACGTATGAGTGAACAATCTCAAAAACTGACTTAGTAGTACTTTCAGAGGAAGAAAATGGTAGTCGGGTTAACTTGGCATACCAGCACACCTCACAAGTATTGCAATAAAAAAATATTCCAGGCTTCAAGGAATTTAAAACATAATTTGATGGATGCCCCAACCTCAAATGTCATTTTTCTCCTTCAGCCTTGTTTGTAGTGGCAGCAAGTGCCTTCTTTTTGCAATTCAAGTAATAGAGACTGCGAAATTCATCCCCTTCACCAATTGTCTTCCCGGTGATCCGATCCTGAAACACAACCTTTGAGGGAGAGAAAATCACATTACAGTTGTAAGTCTTGGTTATCTTACTGACGGATATAAGGTTGGAAGCCAAATCAGGCATATATAAAACATCAACAGGACCCTTCTTCTCAAAAAATTGTGTAACTCCCTTTCCTTTGATGCTAACCTTGCCCCCATTAGCTATAGTAACAAGTTTTATATAAGAAACACCTTCAATGTCGGCTAAATTTTTTTTTTGGAACCAGCCATATTGTTTGAGGCACCAGAATCGATTATCTAAGTATTCTCGTCTAAACAAGACACAAAACTGCACATATCTGTATCGTCGCCACTTTCGTTAGTGGCCAGGATAGCTGAATTTTGTTTGACAAAATTCTATAAAAGTTGAGTCAGCTTTTCCGTGGTCACCGAAGTATCTTTCTGATCATCGTGAAAAGCATGAGCAGCCTTGTGTCGTCCTTTGTCATTTGATTTTTTGTTTAGCTTCCAAAATCTCTCTCTGGTGTGAATTTTCTTTCTTGCAATAGGTACAAAACAGTTTCTTTTTTTCTTTGGAATTAAAAAAGCCAGAACTAGAAGGCATACTCACGTCCTTTTGTTTGGAGACCATCGCTGCTTGGGAGTCCTCCTGAGGGTTGAAAGGATTCATGATTTGACGCCGGGTTTCCTCACTCATAATGATGGAGCAGACAGTGCTGAGTTTGGGAACTTCCGGTGACATGAGAACTTGACTGCGCAGCGATTCCTTAAGAAAAGTTTAGCAGATTTTGCCCATGTAATATAATTAAACCCATTTAAGGATTCAGTGGTGATTTTGAGTGCAGGATTGACGCTGTCCTGCAACTGTTGCTGAGGCCAAACCTCTGCTCCTTGTGACTGAGATCTATCTGCCATGATAACCTGATGCGAAGAACTTCCAATATAGCACGAACCTGGCGATACGCATGATATAGCAACACTAAAAAATTCGTAGAAAATCACCCAGACCTCTGTTTGCCATGAAATTTGGATTGAAGGTCGATAAGATGAAGGGGAAGGGACGCCCCAAAAATCAGCCCCAACGAAGCCTCCACGAAGAATGCGCCCCTGTTTGAATATTGTTGGAAATCACAGTCTCTGTTTATAGTAGGACAGAGTATGCTCTCACTAAAAAATTCATAAAAAATCACTCAGACCTCCGTTTGCCATGAAATTTGGACTGAAGGTCGACAAGATGATGGGGAAGAGACGCCCCAAAAATCATCCCCAACGGAGCCTCCACGAAGAATGCGCCCCCGTTTGAATATTGCTGGAAATCACAGTCTCTGTTTACAATAGAGAATACTCCAGCGGCGTTCACAATTCCCTTTCACCAGAAATTGAGGCTTTCCCCCAAATCGATCACAGAGGTATACTCTGATTTCTGCTCAGCCTCCCGCAATGAAATAAATGCCGTTTTGCTGGCAACACCTCCGATCAATGGAGCCTTTCAAAAAACAGCAATTGCAATAGCAACCTGCTCTGATACCATAAAGATTAGGGAGAAGAATGAGAAAGCAAAGAATATACGTGGTTCGGCATGTATGCCTACGTCCACGAGAAGCAAGGGAGAGCTCATATCGTATATTTTTTGTATATTGTTGTTTCACTCTACAACCACTATTTAACATAAGTGAATACAACAGTTACAAGGCAAGAAATCATGGAAAGAAAAATTAACGGCAATCCATGGTGGGCAACTTTTAATATAGGTAACACTATCCAACTAATCATGGAAATACCATGAATAGTATTGCCATAACAGCCAGGTTCTCTCCTTTTCCTATTCTCTCCTTCTCATTCTGCTTTCTGGTTAAATATTTTACACCATGTAGAACCTTCATGCTTTGAGAAAGTGGTACTTGATTCCAAGTGGAAGAAAACCATGGATGATGAAATCAAAGCGTTGGAATCCATTGACACATGGTGTCTGGTCTCACCTCATGTTGGTGTCAAAGCAGTCCCATGTAAATGGGTATATCGTTTCAAGTTCAAACAGAATAGAGAAGTTGAGAGGTGCAAGGTCTGACCAGTCGCCAAGGGATTTGCTCGAGTAGAAGGTTTTGACTACACGCTTGCTTGCAGTTGCAGGCTTGCAGCCAGGAAAAATTGGCACTTACACCAGATGGACGTGTTCACTGTTTTTCTTAACGGTGATTTAGATGAGGAAATTTATATGAACTTGCCTTCTGGTTATGGAAAACCAATTGAACAGCGTGTATTCAGGTTGAAGAAGTTGACGTACTTGTTCCTATGAAATGGTTGGCCAAGTTGTCCAATGCACTCATCAGTTTTAGTTTTGTTCAGTCCAAAAGCGATTACTTTCTCTTTACTTTTCAGCAAAGGGACATATATCGTTGTTCTTGTTTATGTTGACGATTTAGTCATTGCAGGTAACAATTTGAAAAGCATCGAAAGTTTCAAAAGGTACCTCAACAGCCAGTTTCAGGTGAAAGACATTGGTTGTCAGAAATATTTTCTGGGACTCGATTTATCCAGATTCAAAAATGTTATCTTCCTGTCTCATTGAAAGTATGCTCATGACATTTTGGATGAAGCTGGACTAATTGGAGCCATATCTTCAGACGTTTCGATGGGGCACAGATTGGACCTGCCGTCAACTAATTGTGAACCTCTAAAAGATCCTTCTAGGTATCGAGAACTCGTTGGTCGTTTCATTTTAACTATAACCAGGCCCGATCTCGGCTTTGTTGTTCATATGCTGAGTAGATATATGCAACAGCCTACACTAGCCAGCAGCTCTCAAAGTGCTGAAGTACTTGAAGTTTCATCCAGAGCAAGCTTTATTCTTCTCAGCCACAGATGCATTTCAATTGACAGGTTATTGTGATGCCGACTGGACTGCATGCAAAACAAACCAGGAGGTCCTTTACAGGCTATTGTATCTTTGTAGGTGAGAGCATGATATCCTGGAATGCCAAAAAACAAAAGACAATATCTAGATCTTCTATTGAAGCAGAATACAGGGCCATGGCAGATACATGCTGTGATGTTCCATGGCTAAAAGATCTATTTTGTGATTTCAAGGTGGATCATTCAAGGTAAGCTCAGCTCTTATGTGATAACAAAAAGCTACCTTGATGGCAGCAAATCCAGTTCAACATGAACGCACTCAACATGTTGAACTTGATTGTCATCTTGTAAGAGATCTAGCGAAGAATGGAACTGTTAGCACCAAGAATATTCCTTCGGAACATCAATTGGCTGACCTATTTACAAAAGCTCTTCCCAAGCTAAAATTTACTGCATTGAAGTCCACGGGGTGTTTGTGACCTTCACACTCCAGTTTGAAGGGGGGAACTGTTGTAGCTGAGAAACTGCTAATTGTAAATTATATGCAGAAGTTTAGTAAAGCTGAAAGTAGCCTCTTATGTGGCGCCTTAGGAGAATTCAGGGCAGCTGCATAAAATCAGAAGCTTCTTGAAGCGCAACCTTTTTTTATTTTCAGAATTATTTATCGATTGTACTTGAATTTTTCTGTGCTGATTCGCATAGCCAATATCTGTAGCAAACTCAGGTCTACATATGTACTCCATCAGTGATTCTAACAAGGAGAATTGCAAATAACAGATTTCTCCTCCAGCTCGCCTTGTCTTGCCTTTCCTACTCACTTTGTTTTTCCTCTGCTCTGTGTCTTGTTTCACATACCTGTGCAGGTTGTTCTTGGTTCTCATATTACATAATTCTGATTTTCCATGCACTGCCTTGACGAGAAACCTCGTGCACAATTGATATTGTTGAGTTTATCACTGCAAATTGTTATGTGTTGTAAACTTTTGCATCTATTTCTGAAATCACCAACCTCAACTTATTGCCTCAAATGTATAAAAATGTTTGTCTCGCAAAATGGTGTGTATAAAAGAGCAGGAAAACAGGCATTCTTACACTTGATAGTTGCTACCTATGTTTATGTCACTCTCACTCAAAAAATTATATCGAATTCCCAGATGCTGTTCAACTATACATATATACAATCCTACATATTTTTGTAAAAAAGTTTTTTTAAAGAAAAAAATGTCCTATGTATAGATCATCTTGTTAATTGCTAATATCGTGCAGATTTTTTTTCTCCTGAGAAAATGCTAGGGCTTTACCTAGACTTGGATTACCTTGATTGCCATTGTCGAATTTGTATTGTACATGCAGGAAGAGCATCCTGATCATCCTGATGGAAAGTTAGTTAAACTGGCTAGATCCCCGTTAAAAGGATCAGTGTATCTCATGGATATTGGCACCTGTAAAAGCCAAAGCAAGAGGCAAGATATCGAAAAATGAGCAGTCTTACTGCTGCTAAAAAAATGGGTTAAGCCCAAATTTTCCTTTCAATTCTGATTGGCATGCGTTAAAATTTACTGAATGCTCCACTGTTGGATGAAATATGCAACTCATATACGCCCGGCATCTCTATTGGAGATGAAAAGAAGAACTCAACATATATGCGAGCGATATCAACACAGATCTGATTTGATTTGGATATACCCTTGCTTGTGTCCACTTTTCTAGATATTCACATATTTAGATTCAAATACGAAAAAAGAAAAGTCATATTCAAATCTGAAATCCATTTTCACAATCTTAATCCGATCTGAATCTGACTTTTATGTCCACATCTTAATACGAATCTAAATTTTGAACCAACCGATTTTTTAAAATGTAAGAGCATTGGATATATGATATTTCTTTGAAATTAAATCTGATCTGAATATGAATCTAAATCTGGTCAGATATTTATGAATATCCGAATCCAAATTTGAATCTCAATCAAATGTCATTTCTTAAATTCGAATCAAATCCAATTTCTTAATCGGATATATATATCCCATTTTCTCACGGTGGTTCTGCTGAATCCAAATCAGATGTATTGACATCTCTAATTTAGGCTGGATCTAAATCAAAGCAATTTAGACTGATCAGAAAATACGCTTCTTCAATAAGGGCATGTTTGATAGTCCATTGTTTGCATGAAATGTGCCCCATTTTTCGCAGCTACTCCCTCTCTCTCTCAAAGGTTTTCCTCTCCTCTCCTCTTAATATCGAAGTAACCAATGCAGCCATAAAATACAAGTGATAAGAAGATTTACGTGGTATTTAGTTGAAGAAAAAATAACAGAAAGAACTCCATAGCAGGTCCAAATGAACAAAATGTGAGTAACATAATTGGAAAATGATGGTCCAAAAATATTAAACAAAGCATCCCCAAAAGGTTTTCATGCATGCATGTTTTATAATTAATAGAAAACAAGATTTTCATTTTGAATAGCTCCATTAATTTTACAACGACATGTGTAAGCTGAGTAATGTCAACTTCGTTTTATTTTTTTCATCTCTCTTCTTTTTTTGTGGGGTTGGTTTTGGAAGAAAATCAGCCTTACTCAAAACTCTTGCTATGTCCATAAAAGATTGAAAGACCAATATACAGTACTGTTCAAAATGGACAGACAAATTAAGAAAAGGATGTTCAGTATCAAAACTAGTTAGTTATTTCAATTTGAAACAGAAGCCAATTACAAGATTTGATCATTCTTATCTGAAGAAAACATGCAAGTAAAAGATCAGAGACTGCATCACTAGTGATGGTGGAAACAATGCAATGAGCTTAACTCAATATTCGAACTATCAAGTCGTAATAAGAAACCAAGGGAATAGGTGCAAAAGATAGTAAAAGTGTTTGTCACAGATATAAGAAGCTTAACTCAATGGTGATACTACTTGATGTGCGACTGTCTTTGTGGCTCTTTCATCGTTAAAGCAAAAGTTGGGCTTCTTTCTAGACAATGGCCTGCCTTTCCAAGGGTGTTTCGCAAGAGCAGCCAATGTTGGAGGACATTTTGGTCAATTCGTTCCAACTATAACTCGAACCAAATTAGAGTTGACTAGAATTAGATGGAGGGCATTTTAAACATATCTTAAAATGTCGTTCTGTGATTAAATGACAAATTTCAAAACCTGAACTTGTTTCTGTAATATGCACATTTTTTGAATATCTAACTTGTAAATTTCGTTGGTTACATGTCAAATGCTCTGACTGGGGGAGGCCAGGACCGCTTACCTTCCGTTGACCTGGTGAAAAGGTTTCCATAATTCTTTTTTTTTTTTAATTTATTCGGAAACAATGTTAAATCCATATCTACCTAAATGAATTTGCCAAGTTCATCCGACGTTTGCTTTTTATCAGAATTCATCCTTTTTGTTACTTGAATATTTGATCAACAATTAACTGCTCACTGCAGTTATATAAGCAATAAAACGCGAATGTCTCATATGTAAAGTACTTGCCTTACTCTCTTTATCTTACTTGGAAATGGTTTTTGTTATTTTATCTAAAAAAGAAAGAGTTTTTAATTACTTTGAGGGCTAATTTGAAGTGCTTAGCAATTAGAAGTAACAATCAAAGGAATCTTTGGGGGGGCAGATGGTCACTTAAGCGAGAGATTTTTTTACAGGACTTTGTATTAATGTGTTCATAATATAATTTAACTGCCCCACATGACATTGTCCATATATATATATATATATTATGTGTACGATAAAGACCTTTAAAAAATATATGTATATCTATCTATACATGACAATGTCATGCTATATTGCGAACATGGCAAGGAACTTTAATGAAATATCACCTTTCAAGGGACCACGTTTGTCGAGTCCCCCAAAGTCCCTGCTTGGGTCAAGTCTAGAGACTTATTGCACTTGGCCGTCATGGATGACGATCTACCAATCTTCTTTTTCTGTAGACTTTTCCACGCGTTAGCGTGTCGATCAGTCATCTGCAATAATGAATTTCAACAAATTTGTAGTTTCCACCATCTGCCACAGAGCGAGAGAGAGAGAGAGAGAGAGAGAGATTCCATCAGTCATCTGCAATAGCAAATTTCAAAAGAATTTATAGTTGCTTTGTGTGACAACTTCTATCTCAACTAAGCCTCCTCTGGCACAGAGAGAGACAGTCGTTCCTTTCCTTTCTTGCTTCAATGGCTTTTCTTGCTCCCCTTCTCTACTGCTTCTCCTTATTACATGTATTAGTGGAAGCCCAGCCCTACCAAAACATAACTTTAGGCTCTTCTTTGTCTTCCCTTGATAGCAAGACGGCCTGGATCTCCAACTCTGGTGATTTCTCCTTCGGCTTCTCGATGGTCGGCGGCAATCTGTACGTCGGTGTTCGTTATGAAAAGATCCCCAACAAGCCCCTAGTTTGGACAGCAAACAGGGACATGCCAGCCCCCACTGGTTCCACTGTGGAGCTAACCAAAAATGGTAGCCTCATCATAAAAGATGTGAAGGGCAACTTGTTTTTTGAGATTGGAGGAAGTTCAGATGGTAGCATCATCACCCATGCTGCCATGCTCGACACAGGCAACTTGGTGCTTCAGAGCTCATCCGCGTCTGAGTTCAAGTGGCAAAGCTTCGACTCTCCCACCGACACCATCCTTCCAACTCAGAAACTTGCGCTTGACTACAAACTCTATGCTCCATTTACAGCGACGAATCTCTCCACTGGCCGGTACTATATCGTAATGCAAAGTGATGGTAACTTTGTTAGTTACACTGAGATATTAGAACCAACTTATGCTTCAAACACGTATGGAACAAAGGGACGTTTGGTGTTCGATGAGTCTGGAAAACTCTCCATCTTCCAATGGGAAAATAATAAGACTGTTCAGCTAAATCCGGTTGACCAGATTCCCTCGCCAAGCAAGGACTTCTACATAAGAGGAACTATAGACCTCGATGGGATCTTCAGGCTCTATAGTTACCCGAGGGGAAGAAACAATTATACGTCAAACACCTGGAGCATCATCTGGGCCACTCAACAATATTCTGCATGCAACATGAAGGGCATTTGTGGGATGAACAGTTACTGCACTAACAAGACATCTAATAGTGACTTTGACTGCCTGTGTCTACAGCCCGGTTACTCTTATGTGGACGCAGAAAACAGATTTCTCGGTTGCAAACTGAATTTCCCGATGCCGGACTGTAGGAGGTATAGAGCAGAGAACTACGTCCTACATACAATTAGTAATGTGAATTGGAATGGTGGTGCGTATTCAGAGCTAAGTGTTGATGAGAGCACCTGCATGCAATCATGCCTAGATGATTGCTCATGCCTTGTGGCCGTCTATGGGAGCTCAAAATGCTCCAAGAAGCGCATGCCTTTACGCAACAGCGAGCCAGGGATAGATGGCGTGAAGGCTCTATTTAAGGTGCCAAGGGACAACAATTCCCTTCTTCTTCCACCATATCTGCCCAACATCACACACAATGATAGGAGCAAGCAGTCCCGATTTGGAGTTGGTGGAATTGTGCTGTTGGGCATCTCAGTAAGTCTTATTCTCATTTTCATAGTTGAAACTGTCACTCTAATCCGCATCAAGCGACGAATTCCACACAGAAGCGAAGAAGAAGAAGGTCTTCTGCAGCCTGAGATGCAGCTGACAAGATTCAGTTACAAAGAACTCGAGAAGGTTAGCAGGGGTTTCAAGGAGAAGTTGGGTAGTGGTTCTTTCGGAACCGTTTACAAAGGGATGATGTTGTCAGCATATGGTCAGAATCCCATTGCTGTGAAGCAACTGGACAAGTTCATGGAAAATGGAGACAAGGAATTCCAGACAGAAGTTTCCGTGATTGGAAGAACACACCACAAAAACCTTGTCCAACTGCTTGGCTTTTGCAATGAGGATTCTCACAGATTACTAGTGTATGAGTACATGGAACAGGGCTGTTTGTCAAGCTTCCTTTTTGGAAGCATTAGGCCAGACTGGAACCAAAGAGTCCGAATTGCGTTTGGTATAGCTAAAGGGCTCATGTACCTTCATGAAGAATGTGGCACACAGATCATACACTGTGACATTAAGCCCGAAAACGTACTTCTTGATGGCAATTTCATTCCCAAAATATCTGATTTTGGACTGGCCAAGCTTCTCAGACATGACCAAACAAAAACTAACACAGACATAAGGGGAACAAGAGGTTATGTAGCCCCTGAATGGTTTAGGAAGATGGCTATCACAGTGAAAGTTGATGTTTACAGCTATGGGGTGATGTTGCTAGAAATCATATGTTGCAGGAAGAATGTGGAACTCAATATGAAGGATGAACCAACGGCAATACTTGTTGATTGGGCCTATGATTGCTTCATTTCCCAACAATTGGAGATGTTGGTGGAGCACGATGAAGATGCCAAGAGTGACATGAAGAAGGTGAGAAAGATGGTGATGGTAGCATTATGGTGCATTCAGGAAGACCCATCGCTTAGGCCTACAATGAAGAAGGTGACACAAATGCTGGAAGGTGCAGTTGACATTGCAATCCCACCCAACCCTTCTTCCTTCATAAGCTCAATGGAATGAGAAGGAAACTCTGCTTCTATGAAATGTCTACCTGGAAGAAGTTTGATCTTCTTCTGCTTGTTTTAGCTTAGGCACCAGTCGACTTCACTTTGACATAAATATTTTGTACTGTCAAACAATAAATTGCAGGCCTTCGTTCTTTTGAGTTCCTTGTTGCTCTCTTCTAGTATATTATAAAACAATAAAATGTTTTTCTTGTTGGAAGGATACATCTTATATCTGGTTTCCCAAATTTTACGACGAAATACTGTTCTCTGCTGCTATATTTGGGGTAGGGACTTGTTGCTCTCAGCTGACCTGGTCAAAATTATTTCTGAAAACTGATAAATGCATCTCTATTGTCCTTTACGTTACTTTGATAAATTACCACCGCAATTACATAACCTGTAAAATGAGCGTGTCTTCTTTGATAAAATGCTTAACTTGCTCTGTTACATTATTCATGTCCGTTATCTGCAAGTTGCTCACGTTGTTTATTTTGAAAATATTTTTCTGTTATTTTTACTGTGAGAAATAATTTGAAGTGCACGGCAAAAAGCAATAATCAACTTTTGATAAGTACAATATATATATATATATATACTATTAAGATTTTGATGTGATAAGAGCAGTTTATTTTTTTATTATTAAAAAACATTATTTAGGTAAGAAATTGACATAATTAAAAATGTTTCTCACCAAATCACTCTTAGGATCATATTTATAAGGTTAGGTTGAAAAAAATATTGTAATAATTAATTTTAAAGTATGGTTTTTAAGTGGTTCGATCTTTACTAACTTTCCTCTCTCTCTCTCTCTCTCTCTCTCTCTCTGTGTGTGTGTGTGTGTGCGTGTGCGTGTGTGGGTGTGTGTGTGTGTTTATAAATATATATGAAAGTTAGCAAAGACAGGACCACAAAGGTAAAAAGACAAAAAACTAAGAAACCAAGGACTTTGGAGTAATCATGTGGTCCAGCCAGTCATTGACTCATTCAAGAAAACGGTCAATCGCCGCCACACTTCACTTCAGACTTTTCCACGCGGAAACACGAATATGGACCACAATACTTACATAAAAGTCTCCACCAATCGTCCATATTTCAAATATCAAACGTTGACTTATTTAGTTTGCTTGAATCATTCTTCGTATTTTCTCTTCCTTCTGCCATTCTTTATTCCCATTAAACCTGGCATCTCAAAGAGAGAGAGCTCCCATGGCCATGCTTTCTTTTGCTGCTTCAATGGCTTTTCTTACCCTCCTCCTCCTCCTCTGCTTCTCGTCTCTCTTACATGTGACAGTGGAAGCACAGCCCTACCGAAACATAAGTCTAGGCTCTTCTTTATCTTCTCTTGACAACAGCGCATCCTGGATCTCCCCCTCTGGTGAGTTCTCCTTTGGCTTCTCGAGGATTGGTGACAATCTATACGTCGGTGTTCGTTATGAAAAGATCCCCGAAAAGACTCTAGTTTGGGCAGCAAACAGAGACAGGCCCGCCCCACCTGGTTCCACTGTAGAGCTAACCAACAATGGTCTGCTTGTCATAAATGATGCAAATGGCAAACCGTTTTTCAGCATTGGAGGCAGTTCAGGTGGTAGCGCCATCACGCAGGCTGCCATGCTAGACACAGGCAACCTGGTGCTTCAGAGCTCACCTGGATCTGAGTTCAAGTGGCAGAGCTTCGACTCGCCCACCGATACCATTCTCCCCACTCAAACACTTTCTGTAGACTACAAACTCTATGCTCCAATGTCACCAACCATTCTCTCCACCGGCCGGGACTATATCGTAATGCAAAGTGATGGCAACTTTGTTAGCTATAGTGATATATCGGAACCAACTTATGCATCAAATACTGATGGAACAAAGGGAAGGTTGGTGTTTGACGAGTCTGGAAAAATCTCCATCTTCCAGTGGGAAAAGAATACGACTGTTGAGATAACACCTGCAAGCCGGATTCCCAAGCCAAGCAAAGACTTCTACTTCAGAGGAACGATTGACAATGATGGGATCTTCAGGCTCTATAATTACCCCAAGGGAAGAAGCAATTCTTGGTCGAAGTCCTGGAACGTCATCTGGGAAACTCAAGATTCTTCATGTGAAATGCCGGGCATTTGTGGGCAGAATGGTTACTGCGTTGGAAAAAACAAAGGCTTTGATTGCTTGTGCCCGAGCGGTTTCTCTTATGCGGATGCCAATAACAAAGTTCTTGGTTGCAACCAGGATGTCCCAATCATAGACTGCGGACAGTACAATCCAGATGACTATGGTCTGGAGACGATTGATAATGTGAATTTTGCTGGTGGGGACTATGCTGTTAAATCAAATATTGACGAGGCTGGATGCAGAGATTGGTTCTTGGCTGATTGTTATTGCACTTTAGCTGTCTATTCGGACTCAAACTGCTACAAGAAGCGGATGCCATTGCGTAGTGGTAAGGTGGCAGGTGGTTCTAAAGCTTTCGTGAAGGTATCACTGGACAACAGTTCCCCGCTTGAAGGAGGAGGTCCCTCCAACATCACATCCAATGGCAGGAGCAATTGGTCACGATTTGGTGTCGTCAAAGTTGTTTTGTTTGTCATCTCGGTAACTATTTTTATCCTTATCATTATTGAGAGTATCATTCTAATATGCCACAGGAGAAGGAATGTACATAGACAAGAAAAACTAGTAGGTTCTATGCAGCCTGAGATTAAGTTGATGAGATTCAGTTACAAAGAACTCGAGAAGGCAACCAGGAATTTCAAGGAGAAGTTGGGCAGCGGCTCTTTTGGCACTGTTTACAGAGGGATGATGGTTTTTACATATGGTCAGAAGCCTATTGCTGTGAAGCAATTGGACAAGTTGATGGAAAATGGGGACAAGGAATTCAGAACAGAAGTGAGCGTGATCGGAAGAACACATCACAAAAACCTTGTCCAACTGCTGGGTTTCTGTGACGAGGGTTCTCATAGATTATTAGTGTATGAGTACATGGAACAGGGCTCTCTGTCAAGCTTCCTCCTTGGAAGCATTAGGCCAGAGTGGAACACAAGAGTCCAAATTGCATTTGGTATAGCCAGAGGGCTCATGTACCTCCATGAAGAATGTAGTACACAGATCATACACTGTGATATTAAGCCAGAAAACATACTTCTTGATGGCAATCTCATTCCCAAAATTTCCGATTTCGGACTGGCCAAGCTTCTCAGACACGATCAAACGAAGACCAACACAGACATAAGGGGAACAAGAGGTTATGTAGCCCCAGAATGGTTTAGGAAGATGGCTGTCACAGTTAAGGTTGATGTTTATAGTTATGGAGTGATGTTGCTGGAGATTATATGTTGTAGGAAGACTGTGGAGATCAATATGATGAATGAGCCGTCGGGGATACTTGTTGATTGGGCCTATGATTGCTTCGTCGGGCAACAATTGGAGACGTTGGTGGAGCACGATGAAGATGCCAAGAATGACATGAAGAAGGTGAGAAAGATGGTGATGGTAGCACTGTGGTGCATTCAAGAAGACCCATCACTTAGGCCAACAATGAAGAAGGTGACGCAAATGCTTGAAGGCGCAGTTGATGTTGCCATCCCACCCAACCCTTCCTCTTTCGTAAGCTCAATGGGCTGAGAAGAACTCTGTCACTATACACCACACAAAATGTGGGAGATGTTTGAATAATGTGTTCTACTTGCTTCAGTGAAGCTTGATTAATACGTCTTCTTGTTTCAATTTAATTTCCAAACGAGTGCAATTTGACATCAATGATTTGTTGTCAAAGAATAAAGTGTAGGCTATCTTTTTTTGAGTTGTATCTAATCTGTTGCTCTCTTCCAGTTCTACTCTGGAATAAAACGTTCGAATGAAGGCAATATTAGTTTTTCGCGAATACCTTTCATTTTCTTGTCAATTATTTTGGGACAGATGTCTCCATCTTAAAAGAGAGGCGGATGATTGATTTGGGGAAGACTTGAAAGAAGGCAACGAAGTTGGAGTGAAACTTCTGTGAAGAATCTCCCCGGAGAGAGGAAAGCCAGACTTCTTTATATAAGAAAAATCGCCTTTTGGGGGCCACATTTTATTGAAATCTCAAAAGTAGGACTAACTATTCTGATTTTTCTAACCGATGACTTGGTTTTGCAAATGGCTTGCAAATAGAAGTCTTCAAGTAAACCATCCCAGTGAAAGTTTATTTTTCAACATTGCTTTGAGTGCGTTTGTATACAAGTTGAACAGTTTTTTTTTTTTTTTTTTTTTTTTTACAGCAAAAGGGCATCCCCATCATTTCTTCAATTTTATTTATATTTTAACCATTGTCATGAAAAAAAACTCATTTTATACCTCAAAAATAAGTGAGCTGAAAAAATTTGACTTTTCGAAAAAGACCTGAAAATGGAAAGAAAACTCCAAAAAATGAAAAAAAAAACAGTTTTTCACGTGTTTTGGAACTTTTTAGCATTTTTTAATACTGTATTTCTACTTTTGCATTTTGTTTTAGGATTTTTGAAAACTTCTTTAAAATTTGCTGAGATTTTTTTAAAATTTTATCGAGAAAAAATATAACTTTGTTCTATTATTATACTTTACCATTTAAGACCCAACCTTACCATTTAAGACCCACAAACAATGTTTATGACAATAATTTTAACTAAAAGTATTGGATTACCATAAGCATAAGCTCTAGCTTTCCTGCTGTCAGCAAAAGTGAGCCTGCAGTAGATATCCAAAAGATTGAGCAGCTCTCTTAATTCCGGTCAAAGCAAGGGACCTGAATGAAAACTCTCCCTTTTTCCAAGTAAGAAAGATGGAATGGAGTCCCCACTGGCTTGCTTCGTATAAGTGCTTGACTTTGACTTCCTCAACGACGTTCCTCTATTTTCAATTCTTCCCATATCATTTATAACAATTGACATTGACAGCTTCCAAATCTCTTCTGTCGACCAGATTGACTCGGTCCATCGTCCACGCCTTGAAGCTAAGCTGCTTCGTTGTTGGACTACGTAGTGGTTGGTATGTGTGGACTAGAAATAAGTAAGGGCAGAGTCACAAAAAAAAATTTTATTAAGCTGGTTGAATTGGAGTTTCTGAATTTTAACATGGATCGAAATATTATTTTTTATATAAAACAAATAAATTTTTCTAAAATTTAGATATAGATAAAAAAAATTGAGGTGCCGGCCAGGGCCCATGCGGCCCCCTCCTGGCTCCGCAACTGAAAATACAATCAACCATATATAATCAACCATATATACAAGACAAAGGTAAAGAGAAAACACTTATAGATATGTGAATGCAACAAGCCAATAATTTTCATGTAAAAATGATAGGAGACGAAGCACTTCCATATTAACAGGCTGAACGCTTTTATTTTACGTTCAAGGAACTTCCACTAACAAATTAGGGTCTATGTCACATGGGTGTTGATGTCATCGGATCAGGGTCAAAATGCATATACTCTTAATTGTATCTGCTTTTTTGAATATTCATGTACGAATGAAGAAAAGTCATATTTAAATCCCAAAATGGATTTCACAATTTCAACCCGATCCTAATCCCATTTTTACATTCATATCTGAATCTGAATTTTGAATCAAATCTTTGATTTTCAAAATATATGAATATTGGATATAGGATATTTATTTAAAATCAAATCCAATCTGACTATGAATCTGAAGCTGGTTGGATATTTATGTATTTCACAGTCTGATTAGATGTCATTTCTTAAATCTAAATCTGGCCTGATTTCTTAATTGGATATCATTTTTTTCATATCCAATTTTTTTTTTCGAAATGGTTTGCTCAGATATCCGATTCAAACCTGTTATATTGATATTACATGAATATGAGCAACGGTGTGAGTGTGGGTGCAGATGTGGGTGTGGCAAATTTTTTAAAAAAATAGATTTTGTCATGATGATGGTATATATATACATATATATATATATATATACAAAATTCAAATTATCCCTTCACAAACACAAAATTACCAAGTAACGAATGATAAATTTATTGCTCAAAGTCACATCTTAGATTCAAATATATGTAGCATTCTATTTATTCCATGTAATATATATATATATATATATATATTATATATTTATATATATATTATGGAGTTTGATTTCAGATTTTACAATATCATATAAGTAGGCTTTAAGCAAGTAGTTGTCATACATCCAGTATTATAAGTTTTGTAACACATAAACATACAGCATAATGTCATATATAATAATATTGATTAATAAAACTGGTAACTTTTTTTCATGGATGTTATCCTTCCTCGACTCGATTGCCCAACCTCTAGCCCTCATTTCAGCTTGTTAATCAAAGAAAACATGCTGCTCCCTGGTGCAAAGGGCCTTCTGGAGCTGCAACGCATTCAATTTTTTCACCCACAATCCCAATTTAGCCTTATTTTTTAATCTAAATTTCAATCCACTCCAAATCTCATACAAAAACCAAAAACAGGTTCCAAGATCAAGACTTAGATCCAAATTTCAGCTTTAGATCCAAAATAGATTCCCAGATCCATATCTAAATCTAAATCTCAGCCCCAGATTGCATGCAGATCCCTAGATCTAAATCTGAATCTAAATCCAAGATTCCTATCCAAAATAGATGCATAGATTGAAATACAAATTCAAGTCCCAGCTCCAAATCAGGTTACTGGGCCCGGGCCCCCACCGGTGGCCTGGCCCGGTGCCGACCCTTACTTACTCACTTGACGTTATTCGTTTCCTTTATTGGAAATGGGTGTTGCTATATATATATATATATATATATAAAAGTAGTTGGTAAATACCTTACAGTTATAAGTTTTATAGGTGTTTTACCAGTTTTATTAATCAGTCTAATTATATAACATTATGCTGTATGTTTTTTTGTTGTAAAGTTATAATCCTGTATGTATGACCACTACTTGCTTGGCGCCTACTTATGTCATATTGTAAAATCTGAAATCAAACTCCCTAATACGTATATTACATGGAAGAAATAGAATGCTACAGATGTGTGACTTTGGGCAATAAAGTTATGGATCGTTACTTGATAATCTTGTGTTTTCTAAGGGATAATTTGCATTACGTATGTAGGTATGTATGTATATATGTATATTTTTACTATCACCATTCCCACATCTAATATTTTTTAAAAAAAATTGCCACACCCACATCCATGCCCACACTCGCACTCACACGTCATACTCATGTAGCTAGGAATGTCAATATATTCGTTTTGAATCGGATATCCGACCAAAGCATTATGAAAAAATCGAATATAGAAAAAGAAATTGACAACTGATTAAGAAATCGGATCATATTCATACTATAAAAATGGCATCCCATCGGATTCAAAAATACATGAATATCCCTCCGATCAGATCCAGACTCATATTTGAATCAGATTTATCAAAAATACATGAATATTCCTCGGATCAGATTAGGACTCATTTTTGAATCAGATTTAGTTTTTAAATATTTATCTTATATCTAATGCTCTTACATTTTGAAAATCAGCTAAATTTGGTTCAAAATTCAGATCCACTTATGAATGTAAAAATCAGGTTATGAAAGGATTCAGATTGTGAAAATCGATTTTCGAACTCAGATATGACTTTCTTCATTCTTTTTTGAATCGAAACTTGAATCCCAGTATATGAATATCCGAAAAAAATGCATACAATACAATTAAGAGTAGATGCAATTAGAATCTGATCCAAATGACATCCCTATGCTCTAATCTGTCAGTGGAGATTTGTTGAACTTAAAATAAAAACGTTCAGCCTTTAACAAGGAAGTGCTTTGTTTCCTATCCATTTTACATGAAAATTTTTGTTATGCTGCGGTTGCAGGTTTGAGAATATTGGACAATGGCAGTGAGAAGACCTTCAAACGCAAATATTGCATTACTAAGTGCCATTACTGAATTAAGTTATTGACCTTCAGTAACGCATATCTGCGTATTTGTAAGTGCTTTCTCTTGCTTTGCCGTGCATATGTGGAGTGGAAAGTAGTCCAACAACCAAGCAGTTTCCAAGGCATCGAGTCTGTCAGGTGGACCGAAAATTTGGAAGCTGTCAAAGTCAATTGTGATAAAATTGTGTGGCCGGAAATGAAAATATAGGAAGGTCCTTGAGAAAGCCAAAGTCACGCATTTATATTTAAATCAGAGGGTGGTACCCATCTTTCTAACTAGTTAAAGCTCCAGCCTTGGAAAAATGGAGAGTTTTCATTTAGGTCCCTTACTTGGACCAGAATTTAGAGAGATGCTCATTGCTCAGGCTTTTGCATGCCTGATGCAGGCTCACTTTTGCTGACGGCAGGAAAGAAAGAGCCTATGCTCATGATAATCCAATATTTTTAGTTAAAATCGTTGTTATAAATATTTTGCAGGTTTTAAATGGTGAGGTGTTTTTAAGTATAATACATAAAACTTTTTTTTTTTGGAGAAAATTTCAGAAAAATTTAAAGAAGTCATAAAAACCCCTAAAAATAGAATGCAAAAATAAAAATACAGTACTAAAAAATTACCAAGACAAGTGAAAAATGTTTTTTTTTTTTGCAGTTTTCTTTTCATTTTGGGTTCTTTTTCAGGTTTTTCAGCTGGCCTATTTTTTATACATAAAAAATGAGTCTTTTTGTGGAAATTTAAAATATAAATAAAATTGGACAAATGTGTATAAAAAATGAGTTTTTTTTGTGGAAATTTAAAATATAAATAAAATTGGAGAAATGATGGGGATGCCTTTTCATCTGTAAAGTTAACAAAATATTGTCAAACTTACACACACACAATTGAAGGCTTCTTATTCGGAAGCTATTTGCAAAAGCAAGGCATAGATTAGAAAATCAGAATTGTTAGTCCCACTTTTATGATTTCATTAAAGTGTGCCCTCCCAAATGAAATGTTTCCCTTAAAAAGGCGATTTTTCTTACGTACATAAGAAGTCTAAGTACTTTCGTCTCTCCAAAGAGACTCTTCAGAGAAGTTTCACTCCAACTTCGTGGTCTTCTTTCATATTGAAGATAATGCTCAAGCAAACAATATCGCTGGCAAAATTGTTGATGTTTTTGTTGATCAAAAGATTAGGAATGAAAATCAGAGGTGTAACCAACAATATCTTCAAGATATTGATGCCAATCAAGATCCTAGAAATCCGGAAATGAATGACCCCTGTATTCCTTTAAACTATGTCACCTGAGTGCGGGGTGCGGGTGCCGGTGCGGGTGCTGGTGTGGGTGCCGGTGCGGCACATCTCAAAAAATTTAAGTGCGGCGGTGCGGTTAGAGTATTTTATATTTTTAAAATATAATAATATAAACCACAAAATTATTAAATAACAAGATCAAAATTACAATTTGCTAATCATGAAATCATTATCAATCATCAATTCAAAATTCAACAACAAATATATATCATCAATTCAACATTCAACAAGAAATATCATCAATTCAACATTCAACAAGAAATATATATCATCAATTCAACATTCAACAAGAAATATATATAATCAATTCAACATTCATGATTCAACAACAAATGTACGTTTTGAGTTCACAAAAAACACAGTTCATAGAGTCATCAATACATATTCTTCATCATCAAACGCCTTCATAGTCCATACATCAATACATATTAGATATTACATCATCATTCATAATTCATAAAACAGAGTTACGTTTCACTTACACTTCCACCAATATGTTGATTTTCTTGAATGCTTGGAACGATATCATCATCATCAAATACCTCAGAAGGAATAACAGGATCAGAAAAATCCATGTTAGCAACATATAAGTTGTGTTGTCCATCGAAATCAAATTCATCTGGTTTTACATCCCAATATTGCGATGATCTACATCTGCATTTATTAAAGATGAAAATTAAACAATTAAAAATATGTACCCCAAAAATATAAAAAAACTAATACAACATAACAAATTGAGCAAAACAAAACAACCTAATATTGAAATACCTGTATTCATTTTCTTTTCTTGAAAGAAGACGCAAATTGGAATGCACATAAACCAAGTCCTCTGCACGTTGGCTAGTGAGCTTGTTCCTTTTAATGTTGTGTATATGACCATATATGCTCCAATTTCTTTCACAACACGATGATGTAACAGGTTGTGATAGTAACCTCAAAGCAAGTTTATGAAGCACGGGCATTTCTGATCCATAGGATGCCCACCAATCAAAAGGACTCATGTCTTCTCTTGCTTGTGCTGCACCTTCTGAATTAAAATCTCCTAAAGAAAACTTGTTATATTCACACATAGCTTGTGTTCTGGTATAAGAATCTATAAAAAGTCGGTCCATACATGACATTCTTTGAGTGTTTAACTCATCATCTAGATGTGGAGTAACACGTCCAGGAGCTCCTTCAATCCATTTTTTCGTGTAATATTTGGGATTTAAAGAATGAGCAATGCAATGCAAGGAAGTATTGCTTTTATCCCATCTTTCAACTAATATTGTACTTATACGATCAAAGAACTCTGAATGATCAATTACAATGTCTTTTTTTTCTTTCTTAAAAACTATACATTGAATTTCTTCAATCATATTTTCCCACATTGCGTAAATAGGCTCATCTTTATCAACAGCTCTCAACATGCACCAAATTGGTTCTGTAAAATCCAAAAAATATGTAATTTTATCCCACCATTTATCTTCAACAATAAGGTTTTTAAAACTTTGAGCTTTAGCCTCATCTTCAACCCGATAAAAGCTACACTCTCTACTAAACACCATTTGAATAAGTGCATCTCGCACTCTTTGAATTCTTTTCAACATGACAATTATTGAAGCAAATCGTGTCTCTGCAACCTTTAACAATCTCAAATCAGAATAACTACTAAAAAGAGACAATGCATGTTGGTGATTAACGATGAAATTTCTAATAGTTCTCACATCTTTTTCAATCTCTTGAATCCATGAAAATAGTTCATGTCCCTTAGGATCTACATCTTCACTTGGAGGATTGCATATGTCCTTAAGTGCTAAATTCAAAGTATGTGCTACACATGGAGTCCAAAAAATATGTGGAAAATCATACCTCAAACTAAGTCCAGCACTTTTGCATACAGCAGCATTGTCTGTAATGAGCTGCACCACCTTATCAGAACCAACCTCCTTGATGGCTTCTACAAATAATTGCTTCAAATATCCTACATCTTTATATTTTCCAGACGCATCAACTGCCTTCAAAAATATTGGTTCATCACGTGCAATGGCAATGAAATTAATTAGTGGACATCTTTGAATATCTGTCCACCCATCAGAAACAATTGATACTCCAGTCGTGTTCCATTTAAACTTTTTTCTTTCCAAACTTTGTTCAACCTCATTTTTTTCATTAAGAAGAAGTGATGTGTGTAACCTTTCTGAACCAGGAGGTTGATATCCTGCTAACTTGCTATTTGCAAGCATAGTACAAGCCTTCTTCCAATATGGATTTCTAGCTACATTGAAAGGAATGCAACTAGAATAGAAAAACTTAGCAATCACTTTATCTATTTCTGTCCTATCGCAAGAATCAAAACATGTCTCTATAGTCTTTCTTTTCTTATCAGAACTTTTAAGATTTGTCACAATAATACTTGTTTTCTTCTTGTTGTGTAATACATTGATTTGTCACAATAATACATTGATTTGTCTCTATAGTCTTTATTATTGTTATCACAATAATACCTGTAATGAGCTGCACCACCTTATCAGAATCAAAACATGTCTCTATACTTGTTATTCCAAGATCAATGTGTGGAGTATTAAAAAGTAGAAACATAGTGTACTACAAGATGCTTCTTCATTCATGAAAGGGGAAATGAAATGAAGTGTTCGCCGAAGAAATGGGAGAACGCATTAAACAAAAGGAGTGACAAGTCATAACAATTTTACAAAGTTTGTTTGGTAGGGAAACCAAAAATTCTACATGAAACATGAGATGCTAATCTAAGACTACACAGTGGTCTCGTGTTTGTGCCCTCATTTTTCATTAATGATCAGACCATATGCAAACTAATATTAATATACAATTCTTCCTAAAAAATATTCACCCAAAAACATATTCTTCACATTTAATCACCACAAACACCAATGTGATAACAACATCAAGTATTGCCATTGTTGGTAGTTAAATAAAAGCATCTACAAAAATCATCTAAATAAAACCAACACATAGAATGCTGTAATATAAGACTAATGTTGGGAAAAGAAGTGTTCTCTTCTATGGCAATTGGCAATATGACTCTTAGATGGCTGCTCCTACATGTATCAATAGGCACTACATCACAGTATGATAGGATGCACCCACTACTTTTTAAATCAGAAAACTAAGTACACAACACACATGGGCCAAAGCAGAATTTTGTATACTGCACATCACACAGCTAGTAGCCTAGTACTGCAAAATATACTTTAATTTTGTTCCTAAACTAAGCAATCACACAGCTAGTAAGTAGTAACTGCAAAATATACTTTAATAACATCGAATAGTGAGCAAATTTTGTGGTTAGATGAATAGCCATAACTAGCGAATCAGCCATAACATTGTACTCTGGATACATTTTATCGAGAGCAGAAAGTAATTATATGTACAGTAAATGAGTAAAGTACTTCACATCCACGTCGGGCTGCAAACTGCAAAGAGATTCTATAAACCGAAACCAGTGGCACCTGAAACTTTGACCGCCATTTCATTAGCAAAATGTAACCCACAAAGAGGGTAGTAAAGCGTTGAATTCTAGCTCGACAGAAAAGGGTTTCACTCCATCACTCCAACAACTAACCAACTAAGAAGCTGCAAGTCATAGTTCGAGTTACGTTCAAAAAAAAAAACACGTATGTGAAAGAGAGATGGCGGTCAATTAGTTCAAACTTCAAAGGGTGAGAAATCTGCAAACAAGAAGTTCGACGGTCACCTTCTGCCACAAGCGCAACAGAACTCGGGAGAGCAAATGGGGAGTTCAGAAAGAGCAGAAAAATGTCACCAAGAACTGAAGAACACTTGGAAGCGAGAGAGAGAGTTTACCGCACGCAGCGCAGAGAGAGGGAGCAGTGCAGACAGAAGGAGCGGTTGGCGGCGTCGCAGAGAGAGGGAGCAGCGCAGAGAGAAGGAGCGGCCGGCGGCGTCGCAGAGAGAGGGAGCAGCACAGAGAGCAGAGAGAGAGAGAGGGCAGCACAGAGAGCAGAGAGAGGGCGAGAGGGAGAGGGAGAGAAGCCGACTAGCCGAGCGTGCCCTAACCTAAATCATGTTAAAATTAAAAAAACGCCCAAAATGTTGACGGAAAAGGGCAGGTGCGGCTTCACCGCACCCGACTCGCGTCAAATGCGAGTCGGGTGCGCGTCCGAAAATGGACGAATTCAGTCAGGTGCGGCTGACCACACCCGACTCACGTTGACCTTTTTGGGTGCGCACCTAAAGCGCACCCACACCCGCACCTGCAATGCGTCGACACGGGTGCGGGTTCAAGTTGGACGCACCCAGGTATCATTGCCTTTAAATGTTAATGGAACCTCTCACACAAATGATTGAGGCGTGTGAGAGAGAAACCTTTGTTCGTGGACGTAGACTCGATCCTGAGTCGAACCATGTTAAAACTCTCTGTCTTGGTGTTTTGCCTTTCTCCCTTTTATGGTATCAGAGCCAGACACGGTCATCTTCCTTTTCTACAACCACCGGGTGTTCCAGCTAGCAATCCAGCCTACAGTGGGTTCAAAACGTGTTGATTGCTGGATCAGAAGATTTCTGATGAAATTCCGAGCAAAACGAGCCCAAGAATGCTCGATTTGGCCCAAGAACGAGCTCGGAATCTGAATTTGAAGTTTCATCAGAGTTTTTTGGGCGAAGGCCGTTTTCCGGCGATCCCGAAGAATCCTGGCGGAATATTCCGCCGTGTTCTTCCGTCATCGGCGAAGAACCACGGTTTTGTGTCATCATCAGCGGGACACGACAGAGATTCGCGAGTCCCGTCGAGTCTCACGCAGCCGCGTCAGCACCTCTCGTCAAATCCCGCCTCTGTGTCGCGTTTAACACCTTTTTCAAGCGACACCGAGTCCCGCTCAACACGTGTCGGGCTTCTTTCAACACAAACAAGACAGTGTCATCGTGTCCTTGGCCTTTCTTGCACGTGTCCAGGTGTTGACACCCCCGAAATCATCATTCTCACCGGCGGAAAAGGCAAAACTTGTTGCTTCTTCAAATCTTCGGCGCTGATTCCTCCGACACCCGTTTTGGACGATCTTTAGTTCGTTGGAATCGTCTTCATCTCAGCTTTCTATCCTCCAAACCTCAGATTTTTCTGAGTTGAGACCAGGGCAGCGTTGTGGATTTTTCAAGTGCCACCATTGAGGTTGCAAGAACAGAATAGTCGTGAGGTTGTGGGTTCTCTCCCTCTATTTTTTCATTCAAAAATGACTGAAAACAATACCAATCATGCTTCAGAGTCTGCTACACCAGACACATCTCAAACTACAGGTCAGATTTTTCCTGTTCTTCCTGCGCCTACAAATCTTCAGTATTTGCTTTCCATTAAGCTTGCATCAAACAATTATTTGATTTGAGAATCTCAGTTTACGCCTCTCTTTAAGAGTTATAATCTTATGGGTTTCATAGATGGTAAACAACCATGTCCCTCTGAATGGATTGATGACAACAATGGCTTCCAATGTCGGAATCCAAAGTATGATGAATGGTACAGATTAGATCAGCTTTTATTAAGTTGGATTCTTTCATCTTTAACTGATCTTGTTCGTAGTCATGTTGTGGGAATTTCTTCCTCTCATGAATTATGGGATGCCCTCAAACGTATGTATGCTGCTCGCTCAAGAGCAAAAATCCAGCAGTTGAGAAACCAACTTCAGAACTTAAGAAAAGGCACTGAAACTATTTCGGAATATTTCTGCAGAGCAAGAAGTATTGCTCACCAATTAGCTCTTGCATCCAAACCAGTGGATGATGATGATTTGATCACCTACATCATGACTGGTTTACCATCGGGAGAATATGGGTCTCTTAGAACTGCGTTGAACACTAGGGTTGATCCCATTAATATGGAAGACTTGCTTGCTATGTTGCTTATTCATGAGGCGCAATTGGATGAAGTTGATAATCTCCCTATTGGAACTCCATCAGCAAATTTTACGATGAAAAATCAAAATTTTGGTGGCAATCGCTTTAAACATAACAGAGGTCGCAATAAAACTCAAGATCGTTCTTCGAAAAATCAGGTTGGATCTTGCTTTGCTTGTGGAAATAATGGTCATATTGCTGCAAATTGTCGCACAGTTTGTCAAGCATGTCGTCAGCCTGGCCATGGGGCTTTGAAGTGCAAAGCATATAAAATACAGAAATTTGATGCTGCTCCATCTATTGAAGCGCATACTGCTGATGCTTATGGGTCATTTGATCATGGAGGATGGTACCCTGACTCTGGAGCCACCCATCATGTAACGCCAGATTTCAACACCTTGACAATCCAATCTAACTACAATGGAGGAGATCAAGTTCGCATCGGAAATGGCCAAGGTTTGAACATTACACACACTGGTACCTCTGTTTTCTCTCATCTTGATTCTAAGTTCATCATGAAAGATATTTTACATGTGTCATCTATCACCAAAAATTTGCTTTCTGTACACAAGTTTACGAAAGATAATGATGTGTTGCTTGAATTTCACCCGCAATTTTGTTATGTTAAGGATGCCAAGACAGGGCAGGTTCTTCTCAAGGGAAATAATGAGCGCGGGCTCTACAAGCTGCACTTGGGAGATATTGGGAGTCAACCAACGGCTCTTCTTGGTGAACGAACTATGCAGCAAAAATGGCATGATCGACTTGGGCATCCTTCCATGAAAATTGTGCAGCATGTCCTTAGTAAATATGGACTTCCTTCTAGTTTCAATAAAACTGACTCTTTGTGTGAAGCATGTCAAATGGGGAAGAGTCATAGTTTACCTTTTTCTAGTTCATCTCATGAAATAAATGGACCATTAGACATTATATTTTCTGATGTTTGGGGCCCTGCGCTCATTGCTTCCATGCAAGGATATTATTATTATGTTAATTTTGTTGATGGATATTCAAGGTTCACTTGGTTATTTATTATTAAAAGAAAGTCTGAAGTTTTGACTATTTTTCGAGACTTTCAAAAACTTGTTGAGAGACAATTTGGGCGACCCATCAAGGCATTTCAAAGTGATTGGGGAGGAGAATATAGATCCCTATCCACTTACTTAAAGTCATGTGGAATTGATCATCGCATTTCTTGCCCTCACACTCATCAGCAAAATAGGAGAGTCGAGCTAAAACATCGTCACATAGTAGAAACAGGTCTCGCCTTACTTGCTCATTCTAGCATTCCCCTCAAGTTTTGGGATTTTGCCTTTCTTACAACTGCATTTCTTATTAACCGTTTGCCATCACCTGTTACAAATATGAAAAGTCCATTTCAGCTGCTTTTTAACCAAATCCCTGACTATGCCTTTCTTAAAACCTTTGGATGTGCCTGCTACCCTCATCTTCGTCCTTACAATACTCACAAATTACAATATCGCAGCACCAAATGCATATTTCTTGGCTATAGCACCACACACAAAGGCTATCTTTGCTTGAATTCTTCCACTTCAAGACTCTATATTTGCCGTAATGTCATTTTTGATGAGAATGTTTTTCCTTATCAATCCACATCTGCCCCCAAACCTAAGCCACCATCTTCTTCTATCTCTCCACCAATGGAGATTCCTCTCCCCATTACAGCCTGGTCACCATCACCATCACCACCACCATCCATTTCTCCACATGAACCTGCCATTACCACATCACCACCATCTTCCCCTTCACCACCCGCACAAACATCACCTTCCACTTCACCACCCTCTCCCTTCCCACTATCCTTACCTAATGAATCACCTCCTCCAGCCCCCAAAACTCACTCCATGATCACTTGCCTCCAAACTGGATCCATTAAACCCAACCCCCGTTACATTACTCACCTTACCGAGTTGCCTTTAGAAATTGAACCTAAAACTTTTACCCAAGCCTCTAAACTCTCCCACTGGCACAATGCCATGCTTAAGGAATACAATGCTTTGATGCAGAACAACACTTGGATTCTTGTTCCTTCCTCTCCCTCTCACAATATTGTTGGCAATAAATGGGTCTATTGTATCAAGAGAAAAGATGATGGCAGTATTGACAGATATAAAGCTCGTCTTGTGGCCAAAGGGTATACACAGGAATCCGGCATTGATTACTTTGAAACTTTTAGCCCTGTGATTAAACTCACTACAATTCGAATTGTTCTTACTCTTGCTGTTTCACACAATTGGGTGGTTCGCCAGTTAGATGTCAACAATGCGTTCTTACAGGGCACTTTATCTGAAGATGTTTATATGTCACAACCTCAAGGCTTTGTTAATACTCAATATCCGCATCATGTCTGCAAGTTACAGAAAGCTCTTTATGGACTTAAGCAAGCACCTCGAGCCTGGTTTCAACACCTTAGTTCCTTTCTCATTTCAAACGGTTTCTCCGCCTCCAAGATTGACACTTCACTATTTCTCAAATTTGTGGGTTCTCATTCCATCTTTATTCTTATTTATGTTGATGACATATTGATCACTGGAAGCTGCTCCGCCGCCATTCATCAGCTTATATGTCAAATGGGGTGTGCATTCTCAATAAAAGATCTTGGGCATCTACATTATTTTCTTGGAGTTGAAGCACAGTTTACACCTCAAGGACTCTTTCTTTCTCAACGCCAGTATATGCAAGATCTTCTCAAGCAAAGCGACATGGTTGATGTCAAGCCCCTTCCTTTGCCTTTAGCTGTTACCGAAAAGTTATCCAAGTTTGATGGGACGCCGCTACTTGATCCTACTCCATATCGCCAAATTGTTGGTGCTCTATAGTATGCTACCCTTAGCAGACCTGATCTTGCTTATGCTACTAACAAGGTCTATCAGTTTATGCAAGCTCCTACCACTGTTCATTGGGCTGCCGTCAAACGCATACTTCGCTACATTAAGCACACTCTTCATCTTGGGTTTCTTATTCAGCCGTCCTCACACCTTTCTCTTACAGCATATTCTTATGCCGATTGGGCTGGAAATCCTGATGATCGAAGATCTACCACCGGTTTTGCCATCTTTCTTGAAGATTCATTGGTTTCGTGGTTTGCAAAGAAGCAAAATACTGTTGCTCGCTCCAGTACTGAGGCAGAATACCGGGCATTGGCCTCCACTGCCGCCGAAGTTCTCTCCATATCATATTTTTTACACGAACTTCGTCACCCTCTTTCCACCATTCCCCGGCTCTTATGTGACAATATGGGTGCTGTTCAATTGACTGCCAATCCGGTTTTTCACCAACGAACCAAGCATATTGAAGTCGATATTCATTTCATCCGGGATCATGTGTACAATCATCGTCTTACAGTTCATCATGTTCCAGCTACTGTCCAACTTGCTGATACCATGACCAAGCCCCTTGCTCGCTCACCATTTGAATCCATTCGTGTCAAGCTTAACGTCCTTCCTAGGCCGTTCAGCTTGAGGGGGGCTATTGAAGATAATGCTCAAGGAAACAATATCGCTGGCAAAATTGTTGTTGTTTTTATTGACCAAAAGATTAGGAATGAAAATCAGAGGTGTAACCAACAATATCTTCAAGATATTGATGCCAATCAAGATCCTAGAAATCAGGAAATGAATGACCCCTGTATTCCTTTAAATGTTAATGGAACCTCTCACACAAATGATTGAGGCGTGTGAGAGAGAAACCTTTGTTCGTGGACGTAGACTCGATCCTGAGTCGAACCACGTTAAAACTCTCTGTGTCTTGGTGTTTTGCCTTTTTCCCTTTTATTTCAAGTCTTCCCCAAATCCATTCTCCTCTTCTCTTTTAAAATGGAGAAATCTGTTCATGTATCAGGTCATATACTGCTAAAATAATTAACAGAAAATGTTAAATTTAACGAAACAATAATCTTGTCTTCTTTCGAACATACATGCACAGAAATTTACGCATGCAGATAAGTTGTCCCTGAATCAACCTAACAAAATTACACTAGGTTCGTGAGGAATTGAAACTATGCTACTTTTTGTACTGAATATGGAATATTGTCAAATCTTATGCTATAGAGCATGAAGATCACAGTTATTTGATTAGTTTCATTGAAGCCCAGTTTCATGTCTCATGATCTCATACATTGGCCTGTTAAATGTGGTTAATACAAAAGCAGTGTTTTAAGTTAATCTATACCCTTACGTTATTTGAATGGAGGTGGTAGCAGATCAGTGGATGAAGTTGCAGAATGAGAGAGGATTTAGAAAACTTGAAGTGAAGGAGGACATCTGGAAAATGATTAATACAGAAGGAATGATTCTGGAAACACAGAAAGGCTAAAAATTAATCATTATAATTTTGCACAACCAGCAAAAACACGTATTATTCCAACAAGAAAACTATTTTATTATTCGAAAGTAGAACTAGAAGAGAGCAACAGATTAGATACAACTCAAAAAAGATCGACAACAAGCCATTAGTGTCAAATTGCACTTGATTGGAAATTAAACTGAAACAAGAAGACATTAATCAGACTTCACTGAAGCAAGTAGAAGACATTATTCACTTCTCCCACATTTTAACTTGTGTATAATGACAGAGTTCTTCTCAACCCATTGAGCTTATGAAAGAAGAAGGGTTGGGCGGGATGGGAACATCAACTGCACCTTCAAGCATTTGTGTCACCTTCTTCATTGTTGGCCTAAGTGATGGGTCTTCTTGAATGCACCACAATGCCACCATTACCATCTGTCTCACCTTCTTCATGTCATTCTGAGCATCTTCATCGTGCTCCACCAACATCTCCAATTGTTGTCCGACGAAGCAATCATAGGCCCAATCAACTAGTATCCCCGATGGTCCATCCTTCATATTGAGTTCCACATTCTTCCTACAACACGTAATCTCCAGCAACATCACTCCGTAACTATAAACATCAACTTTCACTGTGATAGCCATCTTCCTAAACCATTCTGGGGCTACATAACCTCTTGTTCCCCTTATGTCTGTGTTGGTCTTTGTTTGATCTTGTCTGAGAAGCTTGGCTAGTCCAAAATCAGAAATTTTGGGAATGAGATTGCCATCAAGAAGTATGTTTTCAGGCTTAATATCACAGTGTATGATCTGTGTGCTACATTCTTCATGGAGGTACATGAGCCCCCTAGCTATACCAAATGCAATTTGGACTCTTGTGTTCCACTCTGGCCTAAGGCTTCCAAGGAGGAAGCTTGACAGAGAGCCTTGTTCCATGTACTCATACACTAATAATCTATGAGGACCCTCGTCGCAGAAACCAAGCAGTTGGACAAGGTTTTTGTGATGTGTTCTTCCAATCACGCTCACTTCTGTTCTGAATTCCTTGTCCCCATTTTCCATCAACTTGTCCAATTGCTTCACAGCAATAGGCCTCTGACCATATGTAAAAACAATCATCCCTCTGTAAACAGTGCCAAAAGAGCCGCTGCCCAACTTCTCCTTGAAATTCTTAGTAGCCTTCTCGAGTTGTTTGAAACTGAATCTCATCAACTTCATCTCAGGCTGCATAGAACCTACTAGTTTTCCTTGTCTATGTAGATTACTTCTCCTGTGGCATATTAGAGTGATACTCTGAATAATGATAAGGAGGAAAATAGTTACCGAGATGACAAACAAAACAACTTTGACAACTTCAAATCGTGACCAATTGCTCCTGCCATTGGATGTGATGTTGGAGCGACCTCCTTCTTCAAGCAGGGAACTGTTGTCCAGTGATACCTTAACGAAAATTTTAGAACCACCTGCCATCTTACCACTACGCAATGGCATCCGCTTCTTGTGGCAGTTTGAGTCCGAATACACAGCTAAAGTGCAATAACAATCAGCCAAGAACCAATGTCTGCATCCGGCCTCGTCAATATTTGATTTAACAGCATAGTCCCCACCAGCAAAATTCACATGTTCAATCGTCTCCAGACCATAGTCATCTGGATTGTACTGCCTGCAGTCGGTGATTGGGATATCCTGGTTGCAACCAAGTATTTTGTTATTGGCATCCACATAAGAGAAACCGCTCGGGCACAAACAATCAAAGCCTTTGTTTTTTCCAACGCAGTAACCATTCTGCCCACAAATGCCCGGCATTTCACATGAATAAACTTGAGTTTCCCAGATGACGTTCCAGGAGTTCGTCCAAGACTTACTTCTTCCCTTGGGGTAATTATAGAGCCTGAAGATCCCATCATTGTCAATCGTTCCTCTGAAGTAGAAGTCCTTGCTTGGCTTGGGAATCCGGCTTGCAGGTGTTATCTCAACAGTCTTATTTTTTTCCCACTGGAAGATGGAGATTTTTCCGGACTCGTCGAACACCAACCTTCCCTTTGTTCCAGCAGTGTTTGATGCATAAGTTGGTTCCGATATATCACTGTAGCTAACAAAGTTGCCATCACCTTGCATTTGGATGTAATACCGGCCGGTGGAGAGATTGGTTGGTGACACTGGAGCATAGAGTTTGTAGCCTAGAGAAAGTGTTTGAGTGGGGAGTATGGTATCGGTGGGTGAGTCGAAGCTTTGCCACTTGAACTCAAATCCAGGTGAGCTCTGAAGCACCAGGTTGCCTGTGTCTAGAATGGCAGCCTGCGTTATGGCGCTACCACCTGAACTGCCTCCAATGCTGAAAAACGGTTTGCCATTTGCATCATTTATGACAAGCACACCATTGTTGGTTAGCTCCACAGTGGAACCAGGTGGAGCGGGCCTGTCTCTGTTTGCTGTCCAAACTAGAGTCTTTTCGGGGATCTTTTCATAACGAACACCGACGTATAGATTGTCACCAACCCTCGAGAAGCCAAAGGAGAACTCACCAGAGGGGGAGATCCAGGATGCGCTGTTGTCAAGGGAAGATAAAGAAGAGCCTAGACTTACGTTTCGGTAGGGCTGTGCTTCCACTGTTACATGTAAGAGAGATGAGCAGCAGAGGAGGAGGAGGGTAAGAAAAGCCGTTGAAGCAGCAAATGAAAGGATGGCCATGGGATCTCTCTCTCCCTCTCTTGCTCTCTCTCTCTGAAATGTGAACAGGCGGAGGTTTTATGAGAATAAGAATGGCAGAAGTAAGAGACGAAAATTTCTTCCTGAGATTTGTATTTTGTAGTCCTTATTTTACTGTCTATTTTTCAATATTTGCTGTTTCATTTTCTGGTTTTCAAACATGCTGCTGTTTAATTTTGAATATTGCACTTGTTTACCGTTCAGTCTACTGCTTTTACATAAGATATCGTTTGAGCTTGTGAAGAAAAACTGGTTTGGCCTTTACTACAGTCCGATACATACGCATGCAGTAGCTTGTAGCATTTACAAGCACTTCTTCTAGTAAATAAAGACGTATATGTAAATGTTATCCCGAAAAAGCTTAAAAAATGATATGACATTTGTTTTCTTCCTGATGTATAATTAGGATGTTATGAATTGAAAAATGTAGACCATCAATTTCAAATTCTTGATAAAATCGAATATATGCTTCCACAAAACGTAAATTTTTATTAATGTTAAGATTTCCTACATAAAATCACATTGATAAAGTTAGTTTTATAGAAATTACTTGTACATATGTTTTGTTCTTTTCTAAAGTTTAGTTTCCAAAACCATCCCTCCTTCGTTTGTATCTATGGTCGTCTTCAAGTCTAGGATAAACTATTTTTTCAGTTATACTTGATCATTTCTGCAGTTTATAACCCAAAGATAGATTGATTCTCAGTTATAGTTGGCAATTTCTGCAGTTTATAGCCCAAAGATGATTATTTCTGGTCAACTAAATGCGAAGGATGAATTAAATAAACTAAACAAGAGAACGGCAGATATTTGAAATATAGAAAACTAGTGGGGACTTTTATGTAAGTACTGTGGTCCACTTGCTTTCCCGCGTTGAAAAGTCTAAAGAGAAGTGTGGCCCAATATTGTGTTTGATGACGGAGGACGATTAATATTTCACGCATTGACCCTCTAAATGTCTCAGTCGAACACTCTTTGACTTACAATGACATCGATATATATATATATATATTTATTTATTTATTTATATTCTTACTTTATACTTATCAAAAGTTAATTATTACTGTTTGCTGGGCACTTCAAATTATTTCCCAACGTAAAATTAAGAGCAAATGTTTTTTCAGAATAATAAAACATAAGCAATTTCCAGATAAAGGACATGAATAAGGTAACAAAACAGGATAAGTATCTCATCAAATGAGACGCTCATTTTGTTTGTTATGTAATGGTCATGCTAATTCATCAAATTAACGAAAAGGAAAATAGAGATATATTTATCAGCTTTCAGAAAAAAATTTGACCACGTCAGCTGAGTGCAACAAGTCCTCCAACGCTTTCTATTCACAAATGCACACTTTACTATAACATGCTCATGTTTCAAAACTTTTCACTGCATCACCAAATGTTCTCAAAATATGTTCAAAATACCCTCGATTGCTCACCACCTACAAGTTATCCCTGGTTGATTTCTGGAAATGCTCCTGTTGAGGGATAGACCTTCCTCCTTTTGTTAACAAAGAATAATAATTGCAAAAAGAAAGATTCTATTACTAGATGGCCAAAGGGAGAGGAACACACCCACCCAAAATGAGATCCGTCTGACCGGGGCCTGAGCCTACTGTGGAAGTGGTTATAACATCGTCCCCGAACAGATAGATCTCTCCCTTTCTGCATCGAACGGCCAGTCATAGCCAGTGGTGGAGCTAGGCCATGGTGGCCACATCCTATCTACCCAAAACCCTTCTCCACTTCCTATCTATAAGTTATTATGTTTTTGATCCAGATCTTGTGGAGATCTGCATTTCATATTTCCTTTTGTAATAACATTTTCTGTTGCATACTTATCTCCTCCTTATTGCAATCTTTCCACGAATCACTGCCTGTTCTCTTTCTTTGAGTTGTAATCTTTCCTTGAATCAATGCTTCCTATCCTTGCCTGATCTTCACAATTGGCTTCACACTTGTATCCCATTTGTTCAACAGCGTAACCTAAAGTTAAGAGGGAAGGAAGCTCTTTGGGCTCCAATGTGTCTTTTTTCAAAAACTGACAACCAAGTGTTCCAGACCCCTACCTAAAGTGTCTTATGATAGAGATTAAAATATGGTGTTACTATATTCAAACTTGAAGAAGGCAGTCTGTTGTTTAAGAATATAGCAGCAGAGAACACTTCATCATAATATTTGGGCAACCATATAAAAAATGTATCCTTCCAAAACGAAAAACAATTTATTGTTTTATAATAAACTAGAAGAGAGCAACAAACAACTCAAACAAGGAAGGCCTACAATTTAGTGTCCGACAGTACAAAACATTTATATCAAAGATAAGTCGAATGGATCCCAAGCTAAAACAAGTAGACGAAGATCAAACTTCTTCCAGGTTGACATTTCATAGAAGCACATAGTTTCCTTATCATTCTTGACATTTCATAGAAGCACAAGTTTCCTTATCATTCCATTGAGCTTATGAAAGAAGATGGGTTGGGCGGGATTGCAATGTCAACTGCACCTTCCATCATCTGCGTCACCTTCTTCATTGTGGGCCTCAGCGAGGGGTCTTCCTGAATGCACCATAATGCTACCATCACCATCTTTCTCACCTTCTTCATGTCGCTCTAAGCACCTTCATCGTGATCCACCAACATCTCCAATTGTTGCGAAATGAAGCAATCATATGCCCAATCAACTAGTATTGTCATGGGCTCATCCTTCATATTGAGTTCCACATTCTTCCTGCAACATATGATTTCAAGCAACAACGTCCCATAGCTGTAAACATCAACTTTCATGGTGATAGCCATCTTCCTAAACAATTCTGGGGCTACATAACCTCTTGTGCCCCCATGTCTGTGTTGGTCTTTGTTTGATCATGTCTGAGAAGCTTGGCCAGTCCACAATCAGATATTTTGGGAATGAAATTGCCATCAAGAAGTATGTATTCAGGCTTAATGTCACAGTGTATGATCTGTGTGCCACATTCTTCATGGAGGTACATGAGCCCTCTAGCTATACCAAATGCAATTTGAACTTTTTGGTTCCAGTCTGGCCTAATGCTTCCAAAGAGGAAGCTTGACAAACAGCCTTGTTCCATGAACTCGTATACTAGTAATCAGTGAGAACCCTCATCACAAAAGCCAAGCAGTTGCACAAGGTTTTTGTGATGTGTTCTTCCAATCACTGTAACTTCTGTCTGGAATTCCTTGTCTCCATTTTCCATGAATTTGTCCAATTGCTTCACAGCAACGGACTTCTGACCATATGCTTAAAATATCATCCCCTTGTAAACGGTCGCGAAAGAACCACTACCCAACTTCTCCTTGAAACCCCTGGTGACCTTCTCGAGTTCTTTGTAACTAAATATTTTCAACTGCATCTCAGGCTGCAGAAGACCTGATTCTTCTTCCTTTCTGTGTGGAATTCGTCGCTTAATGCAGATAATTAGAGTGACAGATTCAATCATGAAAAAGAGAATAAGACTTACGGAGATGCCAAACAGCACAATTCCACCAACTCCAAATCGGGACTGCTTGCTCCTACCATTGTATCTGATGTTGGACAAATATGGTGGAAGGGGAAAGGAATTGTTGTCCCTTGGCACCTTAAATAGAGCCTTCACGTCATCTGTCCGTGGCTCGCTATTGCGTAACGGCATGCGCTTCTTGTAGCATTTTGAGTTCCCATAGACAGCCACGAGACATAAGCAATCCTCTAGGCATGATTGCCTGCACGTGCTTTCGTCAACACTTAGCTCTGCATACTCCCCACCATACCAATTCACATTATTAATCATGTGTAGAACATAGTTCTCTGCTCTATACCTCCTGCAGTCCGGCATTGGGAAATCTAATTTGCAACCGAGAAATCTGTTTTCTGCGTCCACATAAGAGAAACCGGCCGGTGGACATAGGCAGTCGAAGTCATTATTAGATGTCTTGTTGGTGCAGTAACTGTTCAACCCACAAATGCCCTTCATATTGCATGCATATTGTTGAGTGGCCCAGATGATGTTCCAGGTGTCTGACGTATAATTGTTTCTTCCCCTGGGATATCTGTAGAGCCTGAAGATACCATCATAGCACATAGTTCCTCTAAAGTAGAAGTCCTTGATTGGCGAGGGAATCTGGTCTGCAGGATTTAGCTGAACAGTTTTATTATTTTCCCATTGGAAGATGGAGAGTTTTCCAGACTCATCGAACACCAAACGTCCTTTTGTTCCATACGTGTTTGAAGCATAAGTTGGTTCTAATATTTCACTGTAGCTAACAAAGTTACCATCACCTTGCATTACGATATAGTACCGGCCAGTGGAGAGATTGGTCGGTGAAAATGGAGCATAGAGTTTGTAGTCAAGCGCAAGAGTCTGAGCGGGAAGGATGGTATCAGTGGGACAGTCGAAGCTTTGCCACTTGAACTCAGGCACGGATGCGCTCTGAAGCACCAGGTTGCCTGTGTCTAGCATGGCAGCATGGGTGATGATGCTACCATCTGAACTTCCACCAATGTCCAAAAACAAGTTTCCCTTTCCATCTTTTATGATGAGGCTACCATTTTTTGTTAGCTCCACAGTGGAACCAGTGGGCGCAGGCTTGTCCCTGTTTGCTGTCCAAACTAGAGGCTTCTTGGGGATCTTTTCATAACGAACACCGACGTCCAGATTGCCGCCCACCATCGAGAAGCCAAAAGAGAAATCACCAGAGGGGGAGATCCAGGCCGTCTTGTTGTCAAGGGAAGATAAAGAAGAACCTAAACTTATGTTTTGGTAGGTCTGCGCTTCTGCTGATACATGTAATAAGGAGAAGCAGTAGAGGAGGGGGGCAAGAAAAGCCATTGAGGAAATACAAGAAAGGAAGCACTCTCTCTCTCTCTCTCTCTCTCTCTCTCTCTCTCTCTCTCTCTCTCTCTCTCTTTCTGTGTGTTTGGTATGTACAAGAGGAGGATTCGTTGGGTAAGAACAGGCAGATGGTAGAAACTATAAATTTGCTGAAATCTATTCTTGCAAATGACTCGCCGACTTCACGCTGACGCGTGGAAGATGGGTAGACCGTCATCTGTGACCTCTGAGTGCAATAATCCTCTTCTTCTTGACTTGATCCAAGAAACGACTTTGGGGAATCAATAAAGAGTGGCCCCTTACAGATGAGATTTCGTTAGAGGTATTTGTCATGTTAGCAATATAACGTGACATTGTCATAGATACTTACACATAGTTTTTAAGGCCCTTGTCATATACATAATATATATATATATATTTATATATCTATATATAAAGTCTCCGAATGGTGATTCTAGTCGCCAAGCCAGGGTAGTAAATATGAAAGAAGACGGATGGCCCTGATTGACTTTTTTTTCTTTTTCTTACAGCATCTCACCCGTTCTTTCTACCCACGATCTCCTCCGCTAAGGTTGTGGGTGGACGGAAGGGGGAGCCCGGCTTGTTGCCCACCACACCACACCCCACTCCCCCTTCTCTCCCATTGTTGGAGCCCTCGGATTCGGGTGGGGGCCCGCCGGTGCTTCCCTTTCTCGCCGGCAGAGCCGGTGGCTGTGGGGATAAAGGTTGTGGTAAAAAAAAAAATCAATCAGGGCCATCCATCCGCATTTGGATGGGTCTGGTTTGATGATTATATATATATATATATATATATATATATATATGTGTGTATGTGTGAGAGAGAGAGAGAGAGAGGGCCGATAAAATGAGAATATATAACAAAATCTGAAGACAAGAGGTCCCCTAAGTACAAAAACAATCCGCAAAAAAATAAACTACAAAAACAGAAACAGGAAGAAGAAATATATAATACAATGCACAGAAAAATAAGAGAAAGAGGAAAGACGGAGCGGTACAGTCACCCAGCCACAGACGGACAGCGGCGCTTCAACCGAATGGCAAACTGGACATCTCCTTGCACAAGACGAGCCACAGAATCTGGCGAAGAGAAAGAGTCCCTGAAGACTCTGTTGTTGCGCTCCTCCCAAATACGCCACCAAGCTGAAATGAGTCACGGCCTCCAGACATGACCTCAGGAAGCAGTCAGGTGGGGGAAAGGACAAAAGAGGAAAATAAGACGAATGGATGGTGGGTTTGAAAGACTACTAACAAGGGAAGGCCAGGCAGAAGCAAAGACACTAGATAAAAAAGGGCACGAAATAAAAAGGTAGACCCAAGACTCAGTCGCGACAAGACATAGAAGACACTGGTTAACCAAACTGATGTCAAGGCGTTGTAGGTGGTTAAAAGTGTTAATATGGCCAGTGAGAAGAAGCCAGACAAAATCAATGGCACGGGGAGATGGGCCAGGAGACCAAAGGAACCGGGATGGGAATGACGCGACAGAATGACAAAAGGAGGCTAGGTAGCAAGAAGAAAAGGTGAACTCACGGGTAGGTGAAAGAGGTCAGGATGGGGACGTGGACAATGAGATATCAGCAAGGCGAAGGAAAAGAGGAATGACAGAAAGCATGTCGCACCAAAAGTGAGAGGGGGATGTGTGTAGAACTATTCCAGACGCTAGGAGAAGGCAGGTCGAATTTGGAACTAATGAATTAGGTGATAGGAGAATGTTTAGTTGCTAACCGCCACCACCAAGAACATAGAGAAGACTCGCAAACCCGACTAAGGTTGGTAACCACAGCACCCCGGGAGGGGGAGATGATTCACCCAAGACATAACACTCATGAATTAAAAGTACAAGAATTGCAGTTGATTTTGAAGTACTACGACCCATTTACATACACAGAGGATATTGCAAGAAATTGGCATACCCACAAGATAGGCGTGAGCCACACGGTAGCTTTCTCATTGAGAAGTTGAACAAGTTTCTGGTCTTCTTCCATAGTGAATGACTGAACAACCACCCTATTGGCTGCTTGCCAATGGACTGCAGCTTTAGAGGCATTAGAGGCAATGCAAGAATTGCTACCTATGCCTCTTGGATTGACGCATTGCCAGCACCTGATCTATCTTTCCTAAACCTTTGATGTCTATATTTTTAGAAGATATCTATGGAGTTTATTTAAAGCATTTTTCATGTGAACAACTACTCCTTGACAGCAAGTGAAGGAAACTTGTGTTATAGTTATATTCTCCATAAAAAGAATGTTTCAACAACAATAAAACAAGTCAAACCAACTAGTATGATAGTCGGACATAGTATGATAGTCAGACATGCACAAAACTACTTTCAATCGAAATCACAGGACTGTGAGCATAAGATCGAGTTTTTAATACCAATGTTGCAACAATATATAACAAGATATATGCTAAAAATGTAGAAAAATAGGAGATTACGTAGAAAAACCCTCAATAATGGGGTAAAAAACCATGGGCAAGAAAGTCTTTCTATATATCAAGAAAGGGAGCCAAATACACCAGCAGCAATATCCATACTGTTTTAAGAAATCAGTGAACTCAAGAGAACAATAATACTCTTTTATACGAATGAAAGAAAGAGCCTCAAAGATTCAAGAAAGAAATCAGTCAATGAAGACTCCCTTCATTTTCTCTTTCTTCTTTGTTTTTCCACTCTCTTCTTGGCGTGCCGACCAACCCACGCACCTTGCTGCGATTTCTCCTTCTTCTCTTCCTCGCCTTCCTCTACCCCTTTTCCTCTTGATGTGAGCAGCCACAAGAAGCCTCCTCTTTTCTTTTTCTCCAAAAGAAACAACGGGAGAGAGATGGGCACCATCGAGTGCCCTCCCTTTTCCGCCGCCCGTCACTTAAGTGGCGGGTCTGGTCGGGTCATCTCTTGAGGCTGGACCCGACCCAACAAACTCTCTCTCCAGCCTCAAGAGAAGGATTATACCTGCAAAATGAACAAAATTAATACACTGCCTTAAAGACAGTCTCCCCAATTAATTCTCTACACATTCATGCTTCTTTTTAGGTAGAGACTTTGTCATCATATCTGCAAAATTCTTCTTTGTATGTATCTTCTCTAACTGAATCAGTTTTCGCTCAAGCACATCACGAATCTAATGATATCTGACATCAATATGTTTGGTCTTTGAGTGGAACGTTGAATTCTTCGCCAAGTGTATAACGCTTTGGCTATCATAATGCAACACATAGATCTTCTAACTAAGGCCTATATCATAAAGAAAACTCTTTATCCACAACAACTCTTTACAAGCTTCAGTTGCTGCAATATATTTTGTCTCTATAGTAGAAAGACACACTTCTGCAACTTGAACTGTCATGATACAGCTCCCCCTGCAAAAGTAAAGACATAACTAAAAAGAGACCTCCTAGAGTTCAAATCACCAGTCATGTCTGCATCAACAAATCCTTGTATCTCTGGGTTAGATTCACCAAAACATAAACAGTAATTGGAAGTACTTTTCAGATACCTTAGGATCCAATTCACTGCCACCCAATACTCCTTACCTGGATTTGACAAGACCCTGCTAAATACACTAACTGCATAAGCCAAGTCTGAGCGTATGCAAACCATAGCATACATAAGACTCCCTACTATGGAGGCATAAGGTACATTCTCCATTATTTCTTTCTCATCTGCTAAGGATGGACATTGCTCATTTCTCAATTTAAAATGTGTTGCTAAAGGTATACTTACAGTTTTGGCATCTTTCATGTTGAACTTGCTATGCATCTTCTTAATGTATTTCTCTTGTGATAACCACAACTTCTTGGTCTTCCTATCACGAACAATCCTCATGTCTAACAATTGTTGTGCTGGCCCCAAGTCTTTTATATCAAAAAACTTGCTCATATCATTCTTCAATTGGCTAATCAATTGATAATTATATCCAACAATAAGCATGTCATCTACATATAACAACAAGAAAATGAAGTTACCTGATGAGAACTCTCTGATATAGACACAATAATCTACGGGTAACGTGCGATAATTTTGATTTATCATAAATGCATCAAATTTCTTGTACCACTATCTAGGTACTTGTTTAAGTCCATACAAGCTCTTCTTTAACTTACAAACCATGTGTTTCTTCCTGACAACCACAAAACCATCTGGTTGTGTCATGTAGATTTCTTTCTCCAGACCTCCATGAAGAAAACAGTTTTTATATGTAACTGCTTCAACTCTAAGTCTACATGTCACTAAACCATGTATTACCGTGATAGATGACATTTTAACTACAGAAGAAAAAAATTCATCAAAATCAATACCTCTTTCCTGCTTGAAACCTTTCACCACTAACTGAGCATTGTATCTCAACTTGCCTTGACCTTCATTTTTAAGTTTGTAGACTCACTTGTTCTGCAACACTTTCTTACCTTTTGGTAACTCCAAATCAAAAGTGTGATTGTTATACAAAGAATTCATCTCTTCTTGCATAGCTTTAATCAATTCATCTTTATGCACATCATCTAGCACCTCTGCATAGAATTCTGGCTCTCCACTATTTGTAAATATAATATATTCATCAATAGAATATCTAGTAAATGGTATACGTTTTCTTTTACATCTTTTCAATTGCTCCTCAATTGGTTATGAATGAGAAGGAACCCCCCTCCAACTCATGCTCATGATCAGTTTGAGTCTCCATAGGGTTGTCATCTGTATATTGCTCATCTGCCTCTCTTTCCTCTTCTTCTACATCTTCATCAATCTCACATGCTCATATGAAAGTTCTTCAGGTTTTGCATAGGTTAGCTCATAAACACCACTAGCATTCATACCTGATTGTTTGTTACTCATGACATCTTCAATCGTCTAATCATCTCTGAAGACAACATTACGACTCTTGTATATTGTCATTCTTTGGATCTCATAACCTGCAATCAAATTCATCATCTACATAACCAAAAAATATTAGAAGAATAGCTTTATCTAGTTTGGTTCTATGTTCTTTAGGTACATGTATAAAAGCTTTGCAACAAAAAATTCTGAGGTGATCACATTTAACATCTTCATCTGACCAAACTCTTTGTGGAATATCTTCATTTAGAGACACTGAAGGAGACCTGTTTATTAAATAAACTGCACTCTGCCCAAAAATACTTAGGCAACTTAGAGCTAAATAGCAAACTTCTAACTCTCTCAATTATAGTTCTATTCATCTTTTCTACAACTCCATTATCCTATGGAGTATAGGAAACTGTCTTTTCATGTCTAATATCATGTCTTAGACAATACTCTCGTAAAGAATATGTTATGTACTCACCACCATTATCTGTACACAGTCTCTTCATCTTCTTACCAGTCTCGCATTCAACCGCTGCATGAAAAGTCATGAAGATACTACTTGCTTCACTTTTGTTTTTCATTGTAAACGCCCACACATTCCTATATGCATCATCAATAAATGTGACAAAACGTGATATTCCACCTTTAGACGTCACATTTATAGGTCCACATACATCTAAATCTAAAACATCTTTAGTTTTTAAAGAGTACTTTTTCTGAAAGGAAATTCGATGCAACTTACCAACCAAACAATGATTACAAGGATATAATTGTGCATCATCTGCCTTTGGTAACAAATTCTTCTTGGTGAGTAAATCGATTCTTCTTTTACTCATGTGACTTAACCTCTTATGTCACAAATCTGATGAAGTACCACCAGTAATTGCATTGACATCCACATTACTGATTTGAGACTTCATCCTATACAAAGAGCCAAATCTGTCACCTCTAGTCAACACTAGTGTCCCTTTAACGAAGTACAATATTCATCTTCACTTAGTTTTCCTGCAGAAATCATATTCATTCTAAGATCTGAAACATGTCTTACATCTCTCAAAGTCAACTTGCATCATGTACTCGTCTCAATGCAAACATCTCTTATCCCAACAATCTTCAAAGTATCACTGTTGCTCATGTGAACTATTCCAAAATCACCAGCTCTATAGGATAAGAACAACTATCTGCATGGTGTGGCATAATATGATGTCTCAGTATCTAAAATTCATGTAGAATCACCATTCTGAACTGTAAGACAATCATTTTCTTCAGATAAAAATAACACTACCTCATCATCTGAAGCAACTGCAGTGTATTCTTTTGACTTCACATTCTCTTGACTCTTCTTTTTCTATTTTTTTTCTTCTTTCCATTTTCTGCAATCAATCTTGTGCCCTGGAATACCACAGTGAAAGCATTTACTTGTCATCTTGGGTCTTGATTTCGACCTAGAGTTTGATCTGTCATGCCATTTGTTATGGTTCTTCTGACTGCATCTATCTCTCATCACTAGCACTTGTGAGCTACCAGTACCAAAAGACTTTCTCCTTGTCTCTTTATTTAAAATGATGCTGGTTACATGCTTCATCGTAAGCACACCATCTGGAGTGGAGTTGCTCAAAAAAACAACTAAAGTCTCCCAACCGTCCAGAAGAGAACTGAGCAATAAGAGTGTCTGTAACTCATCATCTAATATCATTTTCATGGTTGACAACTGATTGATTATGCTATGTACTTCATTCAGATGCTCTGACACTGGTTTTCCCTCTTTAAGTTTCAGATTTACTAATTGTCTAATCAAGAAAGCCTTATTCCCAGTTGTTTTCCTCTCGTAAATATCATGCAACTTCTGCCATAACGACTTTGCACTCGTCTCTGCAGATACCAAATGAAAAACACAGTCATCTAACCATTGTCTGATGGTGCCAATGGTTTTCCTTTCCAATAACTTCCATTTTTCATCTGTCATATTGGCTGGCTTCTTGTTCTCAATTGGTGCATACAGGTCTTTACAATATAGCAAATCTTCCATTTTGGCTTTCCATATGGTCCAATTGTTCCCATTTAGAGAGACCATCCTAGTGGGGGTCAACTCCATCATTTAATAAGAATGCACACAACCAACCTGTCACTAACCTGGCTCTGATACCACTTTGTTATAGTCGTAATCCCCAAAAAGAATACTTCAACAACAATAAAAGAGGGCAAACCACCAGAAAACTGCTAAAAACGGAATCACAGGGCAACGAGCATAAGATCGAATTTTCAACACCAATATTGCAGCAATATATGTCAAGATATATGCTAAACAATGCAAAAAATAAGAGACACCAATTTACGTAGAAAAACCCCCAATAATGAGGTAAAAAACCACGAGCAAGAGAGACTTTTTATATATCAAGAAAGGGAGCCAAATACACGAACAGCAATATCCCTACGGTTTTAAGAAAAATAGTGAACTCAAGAGAACAATAACACTCTCTTATGCGAATGAAAGAAAGAGCCTCAAAGATTCAAGAAAGAAATCACCCAATGAAGACTTCCTTCATTCTCTCTTTCTTCTTTATCTTTCCTCTCTCTTCTTGGCGTGCCGATCAACCCACGCGCGCTGCAATTTCTCCTTCTTCTCTTCCTTGCCTTCCTCTTCTCCTTCTCTCCTCTTCTCTTGCTGTGAGCAGCTACAAGAGGGAGCCTCTTTTCTTTTTCCCCATAAAGGAAACACACGAGAGAGGGAGAGAGACATAAGAGAGGGGCACCACGGGTGCCCTCCTTTCTCCCGCTCGTCACTTAAGTGACGGGTCGGATCGGGTCGGGTCCCTTGAGCCTGGACCCAGCCCAACAGAAAGACCCTTAATGGGGTAAAAAACCAAGGGCAAGAGAGACTTTCTATATATCAAGAAAGAGAGTCAAATACACCAGCAGCAATATCCCTACTGTTTTAAGAAAACAATAACACTCTTTTATACGAATGAAAGAAAGAGCCTAGGCCTGGGCGTCAGGCCGGCCCGGCCTGGTTGGGCCCGGGCCTGGGCCAGGGAAAACCTGGCCTGGGCCGGGGCCGGGCCCGATAACCCGGCCCGATAACCAAACCAGGCCGGCCCGGGCGAGAAGGGCGGCCCGACGGCAGCCCGGCCCGGCCCGACTCCCTCCCTCGGGCAGTCGGGCGGCCTCCGCCCTCCGCCCGCTCCCGTGACTCCGCCCTCTCTCTTCCCATCTCCCTCTCCCTCTCTGCTCCCTCTCCTTCTCCCTTCTGTCTCCCTCTTCCATCTCCCTCTCCCTCTGCTCCCGCTCCCTCTCCCTTTTACCTCTACCTCTCTGCCTGGCCCGCTCGCTCCCCTCCCATCTCCCTCTCCCTCTCCCTCTGCTCCCTCTCCCTCTTCGCCTCCGTCCACCGCAGCCCCGCTCACTCCCCTCCCTCTACGCCTCCGTCCCCCACAGCCCCGCTCCGCTCCCACACCGCCTCCGTCCTCCGCAGCCCCCGCGGCGTGCAGCTCGCTCCTCTCCGCCTCCATCCCCCCGCGGCCCGCAGCTCGCTCCTCTCCCTCTCCGCCTCCATCCCCCCGCAGCCCCCACGCCCCGCTCCGTCTCCCTCTCCGCTCAGCTCCCCCTTCTCGTGTCTCCCTCTTCGCGGCGGGGCGGGCCGGGCCTGACTTTTGGTGGACAGGCCCGGTACCCGGCCCGGCCCAGCAAGATTATCGGGCCGGGCTCGGGCCCGAGCTTCAGGCCCGATGGGCCGACTCAGGCCGGGTCTTAGCAGGCCGGGTCGGCCCAGCCCGGCCCGATGCCCACCCCTAAAAGAACCCCAAAGATTTGAGAAAGAAATCACCCAATGAAGACTCCCTTCATTTTCTCTTTCTTCTTTGTTTTTCCTCTCTCTTCTTGGCGTGCCGATCAACCCATGCACCTTGCTGTGATGTCTCCTTCTTCTCTTCCATGTCTCCTTCTTCTCTTCCTTATCCTCCTCTACTCCTTCTCCTCTTGATGTGAGTAGTCACAAGAAGCCTCTGTTGGGATTTCTCCCCATAACGCATATACAAAACCAAACGTATATACCCTAAAACAGGATCATGCTCATGCTAAGTCATTGAAGTAAATGAAACCTTAAACTGAAGCGGAAGCGTACCTGAATCCATCTGATCTGGTGCACGGGAAGATCGCAGCAGGGTCTTCCAGGGTACGTGCGGCACGCTTGAGGTCTCTCTTAGATGGGGAAGAGGAAAACCCTAGAAACCAATGTTTCAGGCAACCCTTGCACGACCCCAGGGACCACTACCATTTTATAATATGGACAATTACGGATTCCACCCATCAAAGAGTCCGTAATTCCGTACTGGTATCTATACATTTCAAAATTACCTCATACCATTTAAAATGACGTAATATCCCAAAATGCAATCACTTAAGCGGATATTTACGTTAAGACAGCCATAATGTCTGAAATTCCTGATAGACATATGCCGACCTACCAAATGATCTTACAATCTCCCACTTGGGCCAAATATGTCTTAATACATTCAAACATTATACAAAACCTTAAGAGCTCATAACTGTCATCTTATTAAACGTCATTTCACCAATCTTGTCCATGATCATATCAACACAGAACCAAAGCGGCTTTCGTTATATCAAAATTAGCTAAACCTTCAATGATCACAAATGTTAACATAACCAATGACATAGATCTGATATGGATGTATAGCATGAGAATTACTGCAATGTGATTACAACATGTCTATTCTCAACTGGTCCAACTTCAAAACCTTATGAAGATCAAAACATAAACACAGAATGGAACCAAAGAACTTTAAACTTTATTCTGTAGAAAACTGAATACGTGTCCATACATTAAAACAAACAAAATACAAACTCCCACTAAACCAGCATATCATCCAAGTATAACACCCCCATATGAACAACATGTTCGTGAAAGACATTATGTGTTAAACCCTTGGTAAGCGGATCCGCAAATCATAGAGTTTGTCCCAATATGCTTTAAAGACACCTGACCATTCTGTATCCCCTCTTTAACAGCCCAAAAACTTAATGTCGATGTGCTTCGATTTTAACAAACTGTGGTTGTTATAAGAGCACATGACTGCTGAATTATTGTCACACAACAACCTTAGTGGTCTTTCTGTACTATACATAATGCGCAGCCTCGTGACAAAATTCTGCAATCACAAAACCTGATTGGATGTCATTATTTTGGCACCCAGCAAAGTCAGAATCAAAATACCCAATAATCTCCCATTGGTCTGACTTCTTGTATGTGAGTATAAAACCTTTTGTTCTTTGTAAATACTTCAATACCCTTTTGGCTGCTTTCTAATGATCCATACCAGGATCACTTAAGTATCTGCCTAACATTCCAACGATAAATGCAATCCGGATGAGTACAAACCTGAGCATACATAAGGCTTCCCACAACAAACGAATAGGGAATCCTTTCCATTTCCTTAAATTCGATTTCACTTTTAGGGCACTGTTTAAGACTAAACTTGTCTATTTTAGCAACTGGAATATCTCTTGGTTTACAATCCTTCATACTATATCACTGAAGCACCTTATCAATATAGGTCTTTTGTGATAATCCAAGAATACCCCGAGAACGATCTCGAAATATTTGGATCCCTAATACAAAAGATGCACAACCAAGATCCTTCATGTCAAACTTTGTTGACAAAAATTTCTTAGTTTCATGTAATACGCCCACATCATTACTTGTCAGCAATATATCATTGACATACAAAACAAAAAAATAAATAAATTTACCCCCACTGAATTTTTGGTAAACACATTCATCAACCATATTAGTTTCGACACCCAATGAAACTATAATTTAATGAAATTTGTAATACAATTGACTGGAAAGCTTGCTTTAGTCCATATATGGATTTTCTTAGTGACATCTCTACTTAATTTTCTTGAGGTTGTTGAGTTTGTTCTTCAATAGAGAGATCGACATCATTGCCTTCTTCTGAATATGTTGATGGAACAATGTCATGAATGAATACTTGCCTATTGTTTACAACATCTGTATGAGTGGACTCAGGTTCCTCTTTAAAGGCAATGTGTTTAACCTAATCACCTCCCCCAAACTCAATATCTTCAAAGAAATGGGCATTTCCCTTTTCAAAGAAAGACTTACTGAATAGATTATAAAACTTATAACCCCTTAATGTTTGTTCATTTTCCCTTTATACATACAATGCAAACATTAAAGTCTACAAAATCAAAAGGACTCAAGAATTCTATTCGACATAAGCATTTTATTCTCTTTTCAAAGATTTGTCTTAAGCGCCAATGCTATAACATAGCAGAATTCTCTTTTGCTAATTTTTTTTTAGTACCACTAAACGTAACATGCAAGGTTTCATTATATGAAGCAACCGTATCAAGCAAATAGAGGTTATTGCTACCAGACAAAGAACCAATGACAATCAAATTTGAATGCAGAAACAACTTAAATTTATTTCCTCCAAATGAACAATAATAACTAAATTTGTCCAGTAAAGAAATAAAAAACAGATTCCGTCTAAAAGACGGTACTACATAAGTTTCTGTCAAATTCAAAAAACAACCATCTTTAACAATAACCCCAAAAATCTGCTATGGCTTCAATCTTCGCCTTCATGTCATCGCCCTCATAGATGAATCTTTCAGCATCAATTGGCGTCTGACAATTTAGGCAGCCCTGCACAGAAACATTTATGTGAGTAGTAGCAACTGAATCTACCCACAAGTGTCTTGGTACTGAAATTAAATTAACCTCAGGACAAACCCAAAGTAAAAATCGTACCTTTCTTTTCACGTCATGCGTGATACTTAGTACAATCCTTCTTCATATGACCTTCATCCTTACAAAAGAAGCAGCTTGATTTGCCTTCCTTATGCTTTTTTTGTTTCTTAATGGATGCGTGATCAACTGCAACTTCCTTAATAGCCTTTATTTTCTTACTTTTAGGCGTAGTAGCCAAGTGAGTACTTTTTATCCTATCATGCTTCAATCTCTCCTCTTCTTCCACACAGTGCGAAATGAGCTCATTAAGAGTCCATTTCTCCTTCTGACAGTTATAACTAACTTTAAACTGTCCAAACTGTGGTGGAAGAGAAAGAAGAACCATATGCACTATAAAGTCTTCAGGTAACCTCAGACCTAGTGCCTGTAATTTTGAAGCAAGATGAGACATTTCCATAATGTGCTCCTGTATGTTCCCCTTACCTTTATACTTCAGCGTCACAAGTTTACTCAAAAGAGTGTTTGTTTCAGCCTTTTCATTTTTAGCAAAACGTTTTTCAATCTCTTCAAGGAACACCTTGGCACTAGCCTTTTCAGTAATGGAGCCCCGAAAATTTTCTGGGATTGATCTCTTCATGATCATTAGACACATCCGGTTTGAGCGTTTCCACCGTTCAAAGTACCGCTTATCCTCATGGGAACTTTGATCTGTTGGATGAGGTGGGCACGACTCCCTAAATGTAAGGTCAAGATCCATACAACCCAAAACAATCATGACAGTTTCTTTTCAGTTCTTAAAATTCGAACCATTTAACTCAGGAACAGTACTCAAATTTGTAGATATCATAGAAGCAGAACTCACTGTACAAAGAACAACAAAAAAATATCAAACATGCTCACAATCAATACATGTACAAAGATGAAATAATAAATATAAATGAATTTAAATACAATGGCCTAAATCTCATCACAAGGTACCGGTGCAACATTAATATCTAATCTTTGGATTGAAATACTAATTGCAAGTGGTATTCTTGGTCAACAATGAATATAGATAATTAACCCTATCAAACAACGAGCCTATCTTTGGATTGACTCGCTATTCACATAGAAACCTGAAAAATTATCACATATTCATTGCCCTATATACTTAAACCTGACCAAACAACAATCCTCTTTTGGGCTAATCATTGTCCGCATGGATCAAGTATACTATCATCTAATGTTTAAAACAAGCAAATTCGTACAACAGATGTCACTTTGGCGACATAAAATACAAACTTACTTATTTGAAACAACAGACATGGCCAAAGATCAAATTCATAATCCAAATATTCATCTAAAGTACACCCACAAATTTAAAAAACATGCAAAACATGATACATGAATTAAAATTTACATACAAATTTGTCCTATATTGAATCCAAAACCAAAATGATCCAATAAAAGGGGCCCAAAAGTGTCCAAAATTTTATAAACCGGTATCATAATCGTGCTTAAGAGGGTCAAGAACTACTGGATCGGCCTTAAAATGGCCTGTATAGTTCTTAAACCACAATTAGAACACCCACATGCCCCTACATAAGGCTGAACCAGTCTAAAAATTAGACGTACCGGTCAAAAAATAGACCGTATCAGTTCTAAAACCCACTGAACCGGTTAAAAAATGGCAAAAATAGGTTCAAAAACTGAATGAACCGGTCTGAAAGCCCTGAATCGATTCTAAAACTGAATGAACCGGTCCACCAAAAGGTCGGAACCGGTTTTAAAACTGAATGAACCGGTTCCAAAAGGGTCCGAACCGGTCTAAAAACAACTGAATCAGTCTGAAACCGAACAAACCAGTTCGACTCTTTTCAAAACCGGTTTGACAAGGATGAACCGTTTCTCAAAAGTTAAACCGCATGGATACGGGTCGGGTCGGACCCGACCCGGTCCAAAAACTGAACAAAGCGCGCGGGCGGACGGGCGCGCGGCAAAATGATATTTTTTTTTATTTAACTTTATGGATCTGAGTCGGGTCAGGACTGACCCGACCTGGGTCCGACCCGCCTCCCGCTCGACCGACGCCGCTGCTCGCCCGAAACCGTTGCTCGCCTCTGATCAGTCACCGAACTGACGGCGAAATCGCCTCCGGAGGGCCACCGGGGGCCTTGGGTGGGCGCCGGTGGGTGTCACGACGCCGTCCGGAGACAGAGAGCTCGATGGCATGGCCGGAGGCGGGCAGACGGAGGTGGGCGAAAGCCTTTCTACCGCCCCTATTGCAGTTCTTTCAGAAACCGAAAAGGGAAATCGAAAGGGACGGAGGTGGGTGGGCGCTGGCCGTCGCCCGAACCGGCGGTCGCTGCCCGCCGTGCCGCCAGAATGGCTGTTCCCGGCCATTGCCCCTCTCTGCCGTCGCCTCCCCTTTTGTGTCTTCTTCTTCTTTCGTGGCTGTGACAGAAGCCCGACGACTTCTGTCGCCCACAACCGAGGTTCAACAGCCAGTGGGTCACACTGCCCCTTCCGGCGACAGCAACCTCGCCGGCCGTTTCCCCTCCCTTTGTCCCTTTCTCCGGTTGCGACGGAAGCCAACGGCTTCCATCGCCTATGCGATGGAGGCCGTCGCAACCTCTCCAGTTTTTTTTTTTTTAAAAAAAAAAAAAAAAACTTGCAGCTGAAGAACAGGGAAGAACCCAACAAGAAGACCCACAAAAAATCATCCAAAAAATCAACGATTCAACAATGAGCATAGGCTCTGATACCAATTGATGGGATTTCTCCCCATAACGCATATACAAAATCAAACGTATATACCCTAAAACAGGATCATGCTCATGCTAAATCATTGAAGTAAACGAAACCTTAAACTGAAGCGGAAGCGTACCTGAATCCATCTGATCTGGTGCACGGAAAGATCGCAGCAGGGTCTTCCAGGGTACGTGCGGCGCGCTTGAGGTCTCTCTCAGATGGGGAAGAAGAAAACCCTAGAAACCAATGTTTCAGGCAACCCTTGCACGACCCCAGGGACCACTACCATTTTATAATATGGACAATTACGGATTCCACCCATCAAAGAGTCCGTAATTCCGTACTGGTATCTATACATTTCAAAATTACCCCCTACCATCTAAAGTGACGTAATATCCCAAAATGCAATCACTTAAGCGGATATTTATGTTAAGACAGCCATAATGTCTGAAATTCCTCATAGACATATGTCGGCCCACCAAATGATCTTACAGCCTCCTCTTTTCTTTTTCCCCAAAAGAAACAACAAGAGAGAGAGAGAGACGTGAGAGAGATGGGCACCATGGGCTGCCCTCCCTTTTCTTCCGCCCATCACTTAAGTGACCAGTGGGGTCGGGTCCTCTCTTGAGGCTGGACCCAACCCAACAACTTGCTGTCATGTAAGGCCGTTTTCCTTTGTATGTTCTAGTATTGGCAGCGGCTAAACTAGAATGATCTAGAGATGGAAGGATGCATGCTTCTCTCTGCTTTTTCTCTTGAATCACAGGTGAGTATGCCTTTGCTATGGATAGTAGAGGGTCCATCAATGTAGTCTGTCCTCTTCATGAATTATATGACTTGTTGAGCCCCATCCGCAATGTTCTTCATGGCTTTACTTGAACAACTGGGTCGCAGATTATATGAAAGTCATCTCGTCCAAGTATAATCTAATTTGGTGAAGTAACTAGCAATTGACTGTGACTAATGAACATGCTTGTTTACAGCCTTTTTTATCGGGAACTTCATTGGAGTTGTTTGGGTTGTACTCTGTGTGCATGTGTCATTGAGGTCAGCTCACACTTCTCTGGCGTTTTGTTGCATAGATCATGCCATCTACTGAACCCTGGACAAGGAGTTAATCAACCAGCAGAGCACCATGTTGTTGCAACAAACACCATGCTTTAGTGAACTTATCTCTGGCTGAGGCAGTGATCCATCTACAATTCCCATTTTGTTTTTTGCTCCATGTGGCGTAGTTATCTCTCATGAGATGTTGGGATACAAGCACCGCACTTGGATTATTGCTATGATGTAAGAAGAAAGCAAATTTTTCTGCAGCATCGGGTTGACCCCTCAGTTCCTGTTGGGAATGATGCAGAGTTGGGAGCACCATTTGATGCAGTATTTGCTCTTGCAGACATAAGGAAAGTGGCTCCCTTACCATGTGACATAGAGGAAATGAAGCAGACCGAAACAGAGAAGAACAGAAGAAAACAGAGAAAAACAGAGGCGCAACGCCTATGAAAATCATTTATTCCTTTATAGTGAGAATGAATATACATATATAGAGCAATTCTCTGTGCTGCCGTGGTACAATATGGATTTTTTTTTTAATCCTTCAAATTCTGTTGTTGAGATGCCTTCGAGTCGTTGAATCCTTCTAGTGCTTTCTATCTGCACGTCATTGTGAGACAAGTACATTTTATGACAAATATTTGCTTCGTCACACGTACTGAACTCTATATCATCTTTCCATCTTTCTTGTGTATGGGAATCTCTCTTTCTCTGCAACATAATGACTCGTGCTTTCATCCCAGGAAAGGTGGTCAACAAAATACTGAGATGCATCTAACTAAAAACTAGCTATAACTTCACAGTTCACGCACTAGATCTTCACCGAAGGCTGAAGTTCCCACTTAAGCTCACATTCTTGTAAAATACAAGGCTTACTTTTCATTCATTGGGTGCTGCCCCCGCTAAATTTCAACTTGCACCTGGTAACTCCTTTTTTACATTATAGGGAGTTGATTACTTGCACCAAACCCCTAAGATGCTAATCCACAAATGGCAACTGTGAGACTGGGAATGAATTCTTGATCGTATCCAATCACTAAAGCAGTGTTGTGAACATTTGGTTTCGCATTGAATCAGCCAAGTTGCCGATTCATCAATTCAGTTGAATAGGCTATGAATCGCCAAGAAATATGAAAAAAAATTATTTTTAGAAAAATGAAATTATATATAAAAAATTAGTTAAAATTAAGAAAACTCTTGAACATATTCAAAAATAATTGAAGGAGCTCCTGGCACTCTTAAATGGACCACCCTTTTGAATCAGTTCTCCATCGATTCAATTTGAATTAATCCAATCAACCCATGTTGATAGATTGCCAGCAAGGGCAAGTAACCGGAGCCCAAGTATCCCATCATGATCATGATGACTTTGTCTAGTTAGGAGCTGAGTTCTACTTTGAATGAGATTAAGGCTGAATATAAATCTGCTGAATCAAAAAGTGGGGATATGGCAGCTAATTTCTTCTCCTTTTGTTATTGTAAGTTGTAAGGACATGAAATGCAAAATATCCAAAATTTCTGGATCTAGATCCGGTACCTGAACTTCTTATGCAGATCCAGCCTGGAATGTTCTGGTCGGACCTTTTAAGAATCCTAGTAAGAAGTAGAACTGCAAATGGAGCAAAGATTTTTTAAGCAATTTGATCGGAGTTGGAACATGACAATAGGGTGTGAATGTGCATTTGAATCGGATCGCAATTAGTCGATTTGGATTTCACTTGGATTGGGATCAATAATCTGCTGAAAACCATATAATTGGTTTCAATTGAATATCCGGTCCAAACTTATCTTTTTTTGTTTTGATATTCAAATTATTAAAATAAATTCAGTACACTTGACATCATACTCAGTTTGATAGTTGGCCTTCAAGTCTGAGTTGGATCTCTTAAAAACCAGTATTTGATTCCAATCAAAATTTGGTCTTAAGGATCCAATAACATCGCATAAGGATCTGATTTGGGGACATGTTTCTGATTTGGAGATTTTTGGTATTCGGGATTCGTATAAAATACAGTAGGGACTGGTGCTCGACGCCGAATTGTTCGAGTTTTTCTAGACCAGTATGACCATCTGCGGCCCTCGAGAGTTCCGTCCTTGAGTCCCCAGTAATTGGATGTTGGCTTTCTTCTTTTCTGCGAAATCCAGAAATTCGTTTACCTCTCATTAGAGAGAAAGAACGAGGGAGTATGATTCAAGGCTTTTAGTGTGGCATCTTCATAAATTGTTAGTCTTGTTTATTGACAGATGAGATATGCGTAGAGGAGGAAGAAAAGCTTCAAACAATGGAAATGGAATCTTCAGGACTAGCACCGTCACTATTGTTCTATTCTCCATTATCTTGTGTTCGCGGAAGGTTTCTTCTTCCGATGGTTATCAAGGTACCGCATGTCCATAGTCCCACCCATTTGTTTGTTTGTTGCCGGTGAAGTAATTCATTTTATGCGCCTTGTGATGATTTCTACCTGTCTTTACATGCCCTTTTCTTCCTTTGGCGTCATGCTCATATCTTGGTTTAATCTCTTAGTTTCCATGTTTCTGATGTATTGCCTGGTAAATTCTCCTGTTACTATGCTTGTTTGTTGATTTGGCGATGCCGTTTTTGTCTTTGAAAATTTGTCTGTTTGATTGATGTATTGTTCATTTAGGAATTTTCAGTTGGGTTTGAAGGATACCTAGTATAGGTTTTCGAGTTTTGGGATGTCGATCATGGCGATGACTTGATTGGCCGTAACTCGTAGATTGGGGCTTTCACTTGTTGATGGTGCAACTCGCTATCTGTTTCCTGAGTTCAGTCTTCCTTTGCCCCTTGCTTGATGACTCACAGCCTGCAGCTTCTTTGACCTTTTTGTTTTTGCCACTTAAGGGGTTAATATTTCCCCATGTTTCAATTTCCCTAGAGCACCAGTCTTTGGCATTACTTGCAACTTAAGAATGTATTACCTTCCTTATTCACAATCGTAACTGCATTCTGTTTCTTACTTTATCTTATCATTGTCGCATTTGCTGTGGATATCAGTTTTTAGATTTTGATGTTCTGTTCTGCTCAGACATCCTACATCCCTTTGAATCGTAAAAGGCAATCTTTGTTTGTTCTTTTGGAGGAGAGTGTATTGTTATTAACTCAAAATCTTCATCCCTACCTGAGCATGTTTATTTTCTGATTTTGCATTGGATATGACGTCCCTTTTCTACTTTTAAATTTGATCAAGTTATGATGCTGAATTGTGGCTTGGTGCATTGGAATGATGATGATAAATGGCACTTTGATCACATGATTTGGTGTACTTGTATGAAGGACTGTTTTCCGATTTTACTGTCCTCAGGAGCTATGTATTCACAATGTCTCCACTGATCATAGAGATCGTTTACTGTACAAATATACGTTCTTTCGTGCTATTGCAATCTAAGGAATGATGGGGCAATTACATGACAGGGTTAACTTTTAGGAGAGCTTAAAGCAGATAGTGAAAATAGTTCGGGCCAGCTACTTGTTGCTCTTTAGTTATTCTAAGTATTTAAATTTTCCGATGATTTGCTGCATCATTTATCTGGACAATCTGTATTATTATAAAATGATATAATCTGTCATCATATAACATTTTATATTTAAAATCTAGGCTAATTAATCTTCCCTAAGGAGAATTTTGAATCCAAATTGCAATATCACGTGTAAGTGTGTAATGTCTATGAAACCTACAGATAAAATAAGGAAAATCCATTGGAAGCACCTAGGAGAAACAAACTAAGGATGTTATAAATGGCATTGGTATGATAACAGTTTCACTAAATGCTTGAATATGTGAACACTATGTGGCTTTTAGATTTATGCATGGTTGTTTAGAATTCTTCTTACATGGCAAATGAAAAGCTACCTAACTCTTTGGAAACATCTGGTTATCAGTTTATAAATATAACAGCAACTTGGTCATTACAGTTTGCTGCACTAACACTGAAGAAAGCGGAAAATCTTGTGCCTGAAGCTGTATATTCATACCTGTCTTCATTACCAATTGTTGTTGTTTACCATATCAGTGCTCCTTAATTGTATAGATCATCTAGTTAGAATCTTTACCAATGATCACTGTGCCATCTAAAACAATACAGATGCATCCACCAACGAGGGGGCAAACATTCCTCTAGATGGAAATGGAACAGAAACATCAATTATTGAGTATGACTCCATTGCTGATGGGTACTCTGTGGAGAAAGGTGCACATGATATTTGTGCAGATTATCTAATAAAGGAATATGACTTCATCCCAGACTTAGAAGACCTGGGGTGGTGTGATATAGGGGACTTTGGAGGGGAAGTTGAAGACAAGAAAAATCTTGAGGGTGACAGATTGGATGAGGTGAAAAAGGCTGATAGATCATCTCGTGCCTCTTATCTTGGCCTGAATGAGTTTCGCAAAAAAACAATAGGAGAAAAGGGAAAAGGAGTCAACAATCTTGGGAATATCACTCACAGACTTGAGCCTGGTGGAGGTGAATACAATTATGCTGCGGCTTCAAAAGGGGCTAAGGTTTTGGCTCATAACAAAGAAGCAAATGGAGCTGCCAATATTCTGGGCAAAGATAAAGACAAGTACCTGAGAAATCCTTGCTCTGCAGAAGAAAAATTTGTTGTAATCGAACTCTCTGAAGAAACCCTGGTTGATGTGGTTGAAATTGCAAACTTTGAACACTATTCATCCACGTTCAAGGAATTTGAGTTGTTGGGCAGTCTCATTTATCCCACTGAGATTTGGGTCTCTCTTGGAAAATATATTGCAGCGAACTCCAAGCATGCCCAAAGATTTATGCTGTCTGAGCCAAAGTGGGTAAGGTACTTGAAGTTGAACCTCCTCAGTCATTATGGATCAGAATTTTACTGCACATTGAGTTCCGTCAAAGTTTATGGAGTTGATGCTGTAGAACGACTACTAGAAGATTTAATTCCTGTTCCCGAGGAATCATCAGGGCCAGTTTCAACTGCCAATCCTGCTGAGATCCCTCATAAGGCAAATGAGGGTGAGATTGTTCAGGTTCTGAATGGATCTGACCATCCCTCAAAGGTGCACAATGTACAGCCAAAAGCTGATAACATATCCAAGACAGATGCACCAAATGACAAAAATGATGTTTCAAAAGATGCAATCCCTGATCCAGTGAAAGAAATCAGGCAGCAACCAAGTGGAAGAATACCCAGTGACACTGTTCTAAAGATTCTGATGCAAAAAGTGAGGTCATTGGAGCTAAACCTGTCTGTGCTTGAGGATTACCTGCAAGAAGTTAATCGCAGATATTCGAAACTTCTCCCTGATTTGGACAAAGAGCTTTCACAGACTGCATTGCTTCTTGAACAAACTAGGTTGGAGATCAAAGATGTTGTGGAGTGGAAGGAGATGATGGTATGCAATTCATTCAAGTATGGACATAAATAAATGTTTACACGTGCACACAACATTGAACACGAAGCATCTCGGCTGCTTTTACTTCAGTTTGAAGTACCCGTCGTACTGTCTCTTCTTTTCTTTTCAAAGAACATTATGTTGGAAAGAGTGACATAAAATAGATATATTACTTTTATAAAGCCTCGGTCTGTTTGCACTTATTCGTTCGCATTTTGCAAATGTGACAGAACAAAAGCATCGGTAGCCTTCTGACATGGAAGTCCGTGGTCTCATCTCAAATGAATACATTGATCGGAGATAATAACTTCCTCAGGTTAGACCTCCATTTTTGAGTTACTGTTCTCATGAACTAAGTCTGATAATAATCATTGTGTTGGTTTACAATGAATATATTCAAACCAAAGAGAACATATATGCATAAAAAATGTCACTTCTGTGAATATGCAGAAGTTTAATGGCTGTGTTAATGCTGATGCATGTTCTCAATTGTTAACGATGTACCTTTAGTGGCAGAATAATACTGTCTGTTATCCAGTCAGTACAATTAATATAGTAATTCTCTTTATGTTTGTTACAGAACCATCTGTCCAGTGACATTCTGGCCCAAAAGGGGATCTTGAATGTAGCGTAATTGTCCATAAACATTGTCAAGAATATTGGATTCTTAGGCGTATAAATGTTCTTAAAAACCATCAGGCGGTGGTAGGGAGCATAGATAATGGATTCTCAACCAGTTTAAAGAGCGGCTGAAATCATGGTTTCATTGAGCCTTTCAAACTTGTGAACGTCATCTGCTAAAATTTAAAGATTATTTGCTTATTTATCCATTTGGTAGAGCAGGGAGCTTACACGATGCACAGCTTTAATCCCCTTATAAAACTGTAGGTAAAATGTGAAATGTGGGACAGAAACATCACTGATAGCTAAGGTCTAGAATCAATGTACATGTTGTTGCTACTCTTCAGTTAAGAAGCCATTGAAACGTTCACATGAAAATATATTCAATTGAGTTTAAACCTGAAAAGTAAGCCAAATGATGGTGAATATAGAGATTCCTTTGGCCTACAAGGTTCATTCTGTTGAATGTTTTGTAAAAGAATATCTAAACTGCTCTTTTGGATCTGTTGTCCCTTTTTCTTTTAAAATTTTTGCAGGATGGAGATGCAAAAGCTTCTGACCGATCAAAGAAGTCTGGAGAACAAAGAGCTGACCGTGTTGGTTCTGAGTTTCATTCTTGGGTGTTTGGCTTTCCTTAAGTTAGTCTCTGATCAGACTTCGATGATAATTAGTACACGTGAATCACAAAAAATTTGCAGAACAAGCAGGGCTTGGCTCATCCTTCTAATCAGCAATTGTATTATAGTGTTTATCGTCTTATTGTAGTCAATTAGTTGATGCTCTCTCTCTCTCTCTCTCTCTCTCTCTCTCTCTCTCTCTCTCTCTCTCTCTCTGTGTGTGTGTGTGTGTGTGTGTGTATTCCATGAGAACCACCCACTTTGCTTATCATATGGATCCCATTGGCTTCAACATTATGGTGAGAGCTGCAAGTCCTCTGCTTTAAATTCTTGCACCGATTATGAGAAATTGCAACGAGCAACATGTTATATTGCAACTTCTGATGCAAATATACTGCTGAACGGCCCTCATCCATTTACTCCGAATGACAACAAGTGGTTTATACAAAGCAAATGAACTATACAGAGCAAGCAACACAATAAGGGAAGCGACCCCATCAGATTGTTTCCCGCATTTGAGCACAGCGCTGATGGTGTTCCTGCAAGGTTATGGCCTCTGTTGCAGGATCGCGGTTGTAGCTGGAAATTGGATTCCTGCAATTGAGAAGAAAGGCAGCTTAAAAACAATCCCCTTATAATTCCTCAAAAGATCGAAGGGTATCTCTCATTCCCTTTGAGCTTACAGCCAGGACAACTCCGACTTATTTAAAGCCGTACAGCCCTGCTCTTCCCATCACTGTGTTTGGCAGCTTCCAAATCTTCCAACTTGTTAATGGAAATGTGAGTCTTTAATATTTATGAGCTGTTTGGCGGCAGTAACACATTGTTACTATCTCTGATTTTGTTCAAAATAAGGCAGATTTAAGTCACCTCTTAACACACTATTTCATGAATCTGCCTCGTTTTTTTTATCTGATTCATTTCATTGGACAATGAAAATGTGTTATTACTACTAAACGGTTCCTTAACGGTCCAACCTTTCCAAAATCTCATGTTCCACCAACTAATATCACCAATAGAGGTTGAGATCTGGGCCTTCCTACTGAACCAGGAATAAGGGAAAAACTTGGAAGCACTTTTTCCCCGAATAACCAAGTTCGCCAAACTAAAATTGTGATAAATAAGGTGTCTAAATGTGAATTCCTTATTTTTAGCAAAAAACGATCCCGTTCATCTACGAACTTATAAATCGTCTATAAAGAGAGAAATTGATACTCTCTACTGTGCAAGAACAGCCCTGAAGTTTTACGCGGACGCGTGTAAACACGTGAGTGCCTATCGCTTCTCTAGATAAATGAATTTATATTATTAAAAGGTAGAAGATTGACTATGTCTTCTTCTAAGCAATGCGTTTTTTTGGCTACTGTCTTTTGCTTCAAAGGGTACTCTCAAGAGGTTAAGGTAAAGAAAGCAAGATAAACGTCTTTTGATTAGGCATGAAATTGCATATGAAATTGCATCTTACTAACTGGTGTCTTTCAGCGATTCAATTACGAGAAAGACCGAATTCACTTTGAAAAATGGTTGGTTCTGAAACTAATAACTCAATAATGTCTTGAAGTCTTGAAGTACCGGTGAAACAGAAGAAAATAATTAGGCCAAGACGTCCTCATTGAAGATGATGGATGTGAAATTCGTAACCAATCATGTAAGTCGCACGTATGAATTCCATTGATTGTCTGACACTTAATCCTGTTATTAAAAGGATAGCCCTCTTGAAGTTGGTTCCTCAACACTCGCTTTATTCTTCTCAAGTAAGTTTCCCTCGCTTGAAGAAATGCATCAAATTTAGCCCTCATTTAAACAGGTTTCACAAACTCATTTTATGTTTGGTACATTTTACAGAACGAACCACATATACATGATTTTCATGACCCAAGGCTCAGAAAATCTATTAAACAGGTTTCACAAACTCATTTTATGTTTGGTACATTTTACAGAACGAACCACATATACGTGATTTTCATGACCCAAGGCTCAGAAAATCTATGTAAAAATCGACTGATAAGATCTTATGTTCACAATCTAAACCATGTACAAAAGTTTCAAAAGGAGACTCTCTCTCGCTCTCGCTCTCTCTCTCTCTCTCTCTCTCTCTCTCTCTCTCTCATGTTGAGTTGGATCTTGATCCTACAGAAATGGCAGAGTTGGAACTTCAACCAAGGACTTCAACTTGACAATCTTCACCTGTTACAACCACCACAGCTCCTTTTGCCCAATTCGACAAACTTGAGCGATTATGCCGATCGATTCAAACTTGAAGGAAAAGAAGGAAAAAGAAAAGTCATAATCTCATCAAGCCAGCGCGACCTGGAGTCCTATGCATTTCCTGAAGCTTTAAATCTAGGTAAGGATACCTACCAATTTGGTAGAAGAAAAGAGGTAGAGTGCTTATGCGTCCACAATCAAAGTTGTGTATGTACACTAATTCAAGGAAATTTTGAAATGAGAGAAAGGAGGCAGTGTAAACTGTAAAGGAAAATGAACATCATAAACTTATTCAATTGTCTCTACCCATAAAACTCAACCTCATTTAATCTTATTTATGGACTGGAAAATGTAAAGCACGATAGCCTATCCTATCCTGAACAATAACGTAACTATTTCTTATGATACTTTAACATTGATAATTAACAAATTTGATACACTTCATCCGTGAAGGGAACAAAAATTTTTCAGCTTAGAACACTCGTCAAACGCAAAAGATGCATGTCAAACAAAACCTTTCAAATGGTACCTGTAAAACTCTCTAAGTACTCCTACGAATTGAACGGAAAGTTCATAGCTCGAATTGGTTCAACGCACGCCACTCATTTCAATTAAGTTTAACAAGTTCACGAGCTGCACATAAGCTGTTCCGTTTGGTCTAATGAGCCAATCAAGGTCGGGTTGCATTATTAGTTCAAACTTCTTAAAAGGCATTAGGAGTTATTAGTTTTTCAATTTATGCATCTGTGTGCATGTGCACGCATTTTTATGTGAAGTCAGCATGATATATTCTCTTACACACTGCCCAGTAATATATACTCGCGCTTGGAGAGCTAATTTACTTCTTATTCACTTCTTTCGAAGATTATCTGCTTGCACTATCGAACAAAACAGTCGCAACATCAAGTTTTAGCATGAACCGCTTGGCTTAAACAGAGTTTGAGCTACTTAAACAAAAATTGATGAACCAAGCTCAAACATGTCCTACCCATATATTTGAAATGAAATTGTACTTAGAAATTGAAAATGAGTTTATATAGTTGCAGCAGGTTCTCGCTGTCTTGGCAGGCAATCATGGTCCAAATACCATGGGTTCAGTTTTTCTGCAGGACGATGCTATAGGTGTACAATGTGATATCGAGACGGCACGAGCAATGGGTTTTATCATTGCTGCCAAGAGGATCCAAGCCTGAGTTCCCCTTTGAACTACTTGAACCAACTGCAAATGGAGGTTGATCATTGCATTAGCCATTCACTAGTGACCCCAAACTTGCAAGCCTCCAATTCGCAAAATCCATGTTGTTGTGTGTACATTGAAGCAAACTCGGCAAAATAGCCCCGCAACTTTGGAAGAAGGGGTGCACCCTCACAAAAGGGGTCGCAGTGACCATACCCGGGCAAAAGATAATCTGTGAATTCAGAGGCCCTTTTTGTACAAGCCAAACCCACCAAATGAGTGAAGTGCACAACAATGTCAACACATAAGAACAGATAAACATTTTGTTAATTGTCATCTGGAACCTCTTATGCATCTATTAATTTGCTCTGCCCACCAGCACCACCATTTGATATGTCAAACAAACCGTGCAAGTCGTGCTTAATTTCACATTACGTCACACTTAGACTCATGCATAGACATGGAGCTGGTTAAACAAGCTAAGCTTGAGGTGTCATGCTTGCTCGCAATGAGCTTCAAGTGAACGAGCTGATATCAAATAATAGTTTGTTGACGAACGTCAAGCAGGACTAACAATAGCAGCTTTAATTTCTGGTTCCTCAACTTCTTCCTTTCTATAACATCTTCAAAAAGGCCGTTTCCATGTTTCATACATGCCCATATATTTGACGGGGAGTTTACCCCTATTTCGTCAACAAGATATTCGGCTTAAAATTCAATACTTGACCCATATTCTATCCCAAAAGAAGTTTCTTGGCTTAACATTCAATCATCAGCAACATTAAAAGGACGCAAACAACTTGGGGCGATTGCCCTTCACGGAATTGGACGTGACGTAGAAGATTAGTGTAGCTTCCACGTAAGCAGAAGAATGAGCCTCTGCATCTTCAACTATCCAAGATTTACATCTGCTCATCACAACCACTAGTAAAGAACTTGTTTTTCAGGTTAAGACCATCATAAAAATGTATCATCTGCAAAAGGTGAATGAAACACTCCAGCCAATCAAAGCTAACATTTGTCTTTTCCGTTGCCTCCCCGCAACAAACTTCAAGCTAACATTTGTATCACGAGTATCACGCGAACTTACAGTTGATGTAGACTCGTCAATCTCAAAAACTGCTTTCCTGAACTTCCATTTATATGAATGTGCTGAGGTGTTAAATCAGGTCATGATCTTAATGTCCATAACGGCTCCAAGATCAAACAACCATTTGAAAATTCTACACCAACCCCATCATAAGTTGTAGAGAGGCCCACCCTCAGGAGCCGGCTTGTTTTCCGATCACATATAACATCTCATCCTAATGCCACCAACAAAAGATCTTCAATGGAACAAGACAATTGTAGAAGAACCAGCAGCAAGCTAGGGATATTTTACCTTTACAATCATGACCAGCTTAAACTTGATATGCCAAAAATACAATATTCGTAGACTTTGTGATATCTGGTTCGATTTCAATCACCATAATAGAAATAAGAGAGAAAAGAATTCTATAAATGGAGAAGTAACAAGAAGACCTGCTCCCAAACCTAATTCACTAGATTAATCAATACAGTTCCAAGTTGGACAAATTTGCCCCCGTTACACCAGTATATGGGATTAATAAAAAAATTCTACACATGATTAAAATCAGTGTCCACCATATAACAGACGTGTCTGAATTTGAAACTAGATCCAAAAACGACTTCTCATTTTACTACCCTCCTTCGAGCTGTACATGGTCTTTAACCCTGCACAACATGTTGATGCTTCGTCAGCATTTTTATTAAAGAGGTCAGCAATTTGATCTTCTGTCCGAACATGGCATATTTCCCTCTCTTTATCCTTCACATATCCATGTGCTTCATGTGGCAGTGATGAATGGGATTAGAGTCAACGCTGATGTCACTCCAACAACAATAAAGATCAAACGACCTTCCCTTACATCGCCCAATAAATGTTGAACCCATATGACTTCAACAGTCCCAGCAGCCATGGACCTATATTCGGCTTTCATATTCCATCTTGTCACATTCTTTTGTTTTCAACTAGACCACTCCACGAAACAAGATTTTGCCTAATAAAAATACATCACCTAGAAATAGATCTCTGTCAGGTTCTCCAATCCAATATGGATCTGTATCAGTACTAGGTTCATGTAGAAAAAAATGATAACTAACCATCCCAACTTTTCCATTATTTTGCAGAAGGACCTTTCTCTTCACCGAAAAAGCATCGACAGCATTATGTCCGACATCTGTAATGACTGCAGGTTAGCTAATCATTTGCTGTGGGGAACAGACAAGATGGCTGGCATCCTTCGTCTGTACCTTCTGCACTCATCCGAGGATCACAACCTTCTGCTGAGCATCGTGTTTCTAGTTATAGGGACCACATATCCTCAATATTTTGTTCATCAAGCACAATTCTAGAAATCTTGATGTGCTTGGCAACAGGATCACAGCACTTGTACCCCTACACTTGTCTGCATACTCAACGAACCTGTTTTTTACTGCTTTCTCCTTAAACTTGTTTCCTCAAAGACATATCATAAGAACAAGACATAGCCAACAACACGCACCCCATGACCAGTGTCGTCCAATAAGTGTGAAAAGAGGAGACTTGTGCTCTAAAATTCAACAAAAGCAGACCGTTAAATCGCATCGACAGTTGCGTGAAAAGCTTGTCATAAGGCTAACAAGCACCTTACGAACAGAAAGCATGTTTACGGGACTTTCAACAATATGAGGATGTTTGCATTCAGTCACTCCATTTTGTTAAGGAGTGTATTGGCAAGAGATGTCGATTTAGCTCATTCTCTCGAGAAAGCCAATAAGGTCATCTGAAAAATGTTCTATCACAGCAACTCATAAGGAGGCAACTGACTCTTACACAACTCGCAACTAGAACACCTTTTAACATCCGAAATTATACATTGACTCGACTTTGGAATGAGATTCTCTCCCACAATTTCTTCAATAAAAACACGATTATAATGACTTAAATGACTATAACACGGATCTGAAACATAACATTGAGAGGTATTAGAATGACAAAACTATGAAGAAGGCTTTGAATGACAAACTGTAGAGTGACCCTCGAAGATATACATATCCCCTTCCCTCCAGCGAACATCTCCTTCATCCGAAGAACCTTGACATACACAGAAAAGGAAATAATTTTGACATAAGAATTTATATCATCAACACGGTTGGAAAGTAGAAACTATGTTTGTAAATGTATTGATGTCGAGAGCAACACATTAGAGAAAACTAGAGGGGAACCAGACATAGGAATTTGAGCACTAGCCCTATGAGTGATGGGATAGTATGAACCATCTCACGTGACTATATTGCCCTCTCAAAAATCAGGAGACAAAACTCAATAACTTACCTACACTGCCTCTCACATGAGTGGCAGCCTCAAAATCCACGTATCTAATAGGAGCCGTTGCATATCACCACTTGGTTTCAAACCTTGAGCCACTGTTTATTCCCGGATCTATTTCTTTTACCTTACTATGTAAATTAAACCAATAAACTGCTTTGATACCCTTTTCATTGCATTAAAAACATGTAGGGGCTCTTCTTTGACTTCACGAATTGCCTCCCCTTAAAATAGGTAGTACACTACAATTTCTCTAGCCAAAACAACCACGTCCGCTGCCTCATTGATACCCATCGTTTCCACATCCAAAGCCTGACGAAGTATCTGTAGCCAAGGCAATATGAAAATTTTGCATGTTCATCACTGCCTGTTATGTGTTTCATGCCCATTTCATATGGAAGGAATTTTCCTTGAAACTTTTCAAAACTAGCAACACATGTAAGCATAAATGGGCTATAGACAACATGCATTATTCAAATCCAAGTACATTCAAAGTCTCTTAGACTTTATTGATGGATTTCATCCGGTTCATATACTCCATAACCAATGGTGAACCCTTTCTAAGATTTTGAAACTCTATATTTCAGGTATAGGACCTGTGCTTCTAATATCTGAGAATACGGCTGCCCAAGCTTACTCTACAGTTGTGCAATCATTAGGTACGGAGAGCAACACTTCCTGGGAAAGTGTTGAGGTGATACATACAACCAACAACTGATCCCGCATCATCAAGCAGTAACCTCTAGATTTTGAACTAGCTGAGAAGACATTCCTTTGTCATTCCTTGTTTCCTGCGAAATGTACTGATGAGACCGGAGGAGAACCCCTCCCACATGACCAAAGAGATTCTGACTCCTTATAAAAAGAATTATTTAGCACTTCTAGGTAACATAATTGGTACAGGTAAGTTTTTTGAAGACAAGTTGCTCAGGAAATTAGTGTAAAGACGAGTGCATGAGGAATCTGTTAGAAACAAAAGAGGGAAAACAAACAAATACACTTTGACAAAGGAAAGCTCAAGTTCAGAAGACCAACATTCGATCAGTAACCACGAATACAAATTTGAATTGCTGGTTTAAAGCAGCAAGAGAAAGTCCATAATTTTGAACCACTATCCCTTCTCTTCCTATTTTTTCCTTTTTGGCTAGTCACTTCAACATAGAAAAACTAGGATTCAAGATCTATGTGGTCAGATTTGAAAACAATATCTTAATCACTGATATGCAGATTGAACATACAATGCCTTTAAAGACACAAGTATTTGGAATCTAGGGCCATGTTGAACCCTGATTTTAAACAACACAAGCAATATGAAAATCAGAAAGCATAAGACTGACTGACGTCAAACTGCTTGGCATCAACATCTAATTGACGTCCGTTTGTAGAGAGTCTTTTATGGTTGATGTCAATCTGAATTTTCACAAGATCTCATGAAATAACTTGCAAACAATAATATTAAAGGAAATCCAAATTTACAACAGGACAAACATTTTTTAGAGGTGGGGAAGAGGAATACTTGAGATTCCGATAAAGGATTTCAGATCAAAATCAGATATAAGGGGAATAGATATATGCAAAAAGAGGTTTAAGAGGAAGACAACTAGAAAAAAAAAAAAAAAAAGAGGAGAGATATGTAGACAGGCATACCTTCTGATAAAAGCTCCAGAACGTGGCAATGATACTGCGTATGATTTTGTGATATCAGGTTTGATCTCAATCACCACAATACTAGTTTGCAGAAAAACTTGAAGACAGGAAATAAAAAAAAAATGCTTTGAAGGGAGGGGAGACAGAAACAAAACCTGCCTCAACCCCAATTCATTATATTAATCAGCACAATTATAAACTGGATAAATTTGTCATGTTACACCAGTAAATACAATAGGAGATTAATGAAAGAATTATGCACATGCTTCAAATCAACATTCACAATATTACTAACATGTTTGGACTTTCGATTTGGACCTAGATCCAAACACTTCTCATAATCACACACAAAGCCCGACAAAATCTAGCTGGGAACCCATCTGAACTGCTTTGTCTTCACTAGCCAGAAAATTGGTTTCTTCACTTCCTCGCCCAAGATGCATTGAGAGAACAAATTTGTTCTATTTCACACTTACAACATGCACCAGCCCAACAGGTGCAATGTTGTCACTGTACAATGAATAAGTGAGCAGTTCTATGAGAAACAAGAGCCATTTCATGTCCATGAAAAAAAAAAAAAAGAAATAGCTAACTGTTCTCCAAGTATTATAAATTAGGTAGTTTTTTTCTAAATTAATTTTAAATTTTCCCATGCCTGTAGGACATATTGTAAAGCACAGGATTGAGGCTTTTCCAACCATATTTAGCAACCGTAGAGATCAAACCACTGGTAAGGAAATATTTACTAGAAGTATGTACGTAAAACTCTTTGCTGTAACAAATGACTCAATAGTACAGTACAAAGCCAGATAGTAACCAAGATACAAAAAGAATGTCAACTGCAACTCAACAAATCTTGCTATTGAAAACATAAAAGAAATGAAAATACAGCCCAAGAACTAAGACGCTTTAACAGTTTACACTTCACAGTTTCCACATCCAAAATGTCATTCGTCAACTACCTATTTGTCATGAAGACAACTAGGTTAAAGCCAAACGCCATAAAACAAATTTCCTTTCACGCTAAATGATATAAAACTTGAAAAATAGTACAGCTGTTGAGCATGATATCATGAGCTTTTCTGTAGCTGATCTTAAAAAGAGCACAGTAATACCTCTTCCATGCCTTTATATAGCTAGGATATTATGAAACCCAGGAATGCATCCTAGAAACAGTCCTCTACATATTTTTAAGTACTTTCTTTTTGCTCAAAATCAAGTGCTACAATGTTCAGAGACTACATAAATATTAAGCTTTTCCTTGAGTTACCATCTGCAACTGATTGTTTTCTGAGCACGTGGAGGAGATTGAATTGTCCAAATTTCAATGCATCTAGCTCAGCTGCACAAGCAGTTCCTAACACTCTTGGTCTTTGGATTCCTGATGGCAAAGGTGTCACACCCCATATTTTCACTCAAAAAAAAAAGTCTTTATTTACACTAAATCATAGGGCGGACAAGGACTTGGAGATGTGAAACATTCAACCAATTCACATAAAACATAAAACACCAAACAGGGCCGCGTGTCTACTTTGTATTAACTATCTGTACATATGTTCACATATAACAAAAGGAACGGCCCAATTTGTGGTCCAGTCTTTATGTGATTTGTACAGTGTCAACAAATCTGTTACCTTGCCAGATGTGTCCACTGTGCATTTGCAAGAAATGGGTGAAAATTTGGGGCGTGACAAACAGATTAAAGTGGATACAGAGAAGACATTTTTCCTTATTTGCATTAGGAGATTACACTTGGCAGTGAGACGGCCTTGTCACCAGTACTCCAAAACCCTGAGACTCATAGGGCTCATGCATGCTTTGTTTCTTATGCAGGGAAAGGTTTTCTCGAGCTTTAAACTCCAACTGCTTTCATGACAAAGAAAGCCCCAACCACTACACCAATTCCTTTCAGGGCTAGAGATTTATATTTGGAAGTTCTTAACATACAAACTCAGCTAGGGGAACAGAGACAATTTGAGAAAAAAAAAGATGTATCCATGGTTACCATTCTAGTTTTACTAGATGAAAGAACTTCCTCCTCATCTGTCACAAGCAGTCTCCCCAGGCACTGCAAATTACTTAGGCCACGTTTGGCTGCCCTCCGAAACGTCGTTTTGGAGGCTGATGAAACTGGGTTTAAGAGAAGCCCAGTTTTATGAAAACCTGGTTTTCAATAACCTGGGGAGGGGGTTAAGGTGTTCTCATGTGAATCCTATGGCTACAATGCCAGATGACATAGCCGAGGCAAGAATTCAGGAGAAATAACTTTGGTCAGTAACAGATGATACTAATATGTTTGTGGAAGCTGTCAAGGCCCTTCATCTGTGCATAGTTAACTATTCTGACAAGGTGATTAACTATTCCGACAAGGTGATAACATCAACTGCAGCTAAGAGCAACTTATCTAATAATAATATATCTTTCAACCATTAGCATTTGAATTGTTCAGTACCGAATCAACTGGCCATCAGCATTTGAATTGTTTAGGTTTCCAAATGGATTGGAATGGCGAACACCTGATGTCACTAATAATTAAAACAAGACATCTTGAAATTTTCAAACTAGAACCTGGACATCTGGAGCAAGAAAAAGCATATATACATTTGGACACCAGAGTCAAAAACTAAAGCTGAACAAGAAAATTGACTTAATCTGATCAGAAACTGGTCATATACATTACAAAAAAGGAGAAGAAAAAAGGCATAACTAACAAATTACATCAAACTAACCACCTCAAGATGGCTGTGGCCATAGCCTATGTCTTGCGAAAGCTAAACTTGGTCATCGGCAGCACATCTCACAGTCATTGGAGTCAGTCACTAGAGTACCATAGTTCCCAACTAAGTTATACATTACTAAAGTATGCCTTCAGTCATCTCCCTCTGATCTCATAGCTTCAAGTGAGGGGCTGCAAGATGAGGATAAACATGTCACAAACAGTTACATAGAACTGGACAAGACAGACAACTTGGAAATAACAAGAGAAATTGATCTAGCCAAGTAATTTAAAAGAAAATAACAATGCCAATATAAGCATCATAAGCTCATATATCTTCATTCTCCATTTTAGAAGCTCTAACAAGACAGACAACTTGATACACAAATAACAAGAGCGTTAACGTAGCCAAGTAATTTAAAAGAAAATATCTACTACCAATATAAGCATCTTGAGCTCATAAATTTTCATTCTCCATTTAAGAAGCCTGTTGCATAGCCTCTAATACTCACCTTCCGCCCATAGGAATGATTGATAAAACTTAATATTTTAAGTTCCTACCACAATAAAAAATGCAAAACCAACTATGGATCATTAACCTACGCATTTTATCATACTTTTATGTCTTATTCTTTAAGCTTAGCGGGTATTTGATGCACAGGAAAAACACTGTACAACCCCAGAAGGATTTTGGGACTGTATGGCTTTCCCGTGCTGCATCAAATGCTGGAATTTCCAAGATTTCCCAAGAAAAACAACTTTGCCGAAAAATACCGAGCAAAAATTTGCCATTATCATTCCCGAGAATGAAATTTGTGACAATGTTTCAAACCAGAAGAGATGGCATAGTCGTGCCTTCCATCTAACGAGTCAATAGGAAAAATAACTTGTGGTACTTGGGATTCTTTTCAGTAGTTGCAGTTTATCTTGTCCACAATTGCTTGGTTTTCACTCTGAATCAATTAGGTTCCATGAAGTATAGTAACCCTAGTTTTTCTAACATTATTGGCTCCCATTGTGCGGCAACCTGCCAGTTGTGGAACTCCAACAACTGCTCTCTTTTCTCCTTTTCTGCATAATTTAAGGCTTCAATGGATCATAAATTGTTAGTAGTACATTTTCATTTTCACTGATATTGGTTCATGCAAATTACATGTTGTTATAATCTTAAAAGGCACTAGTATACTGTTAAATGCTTTCATGGCTCTTGGTGTTGGTTCTTGCACACCGAAAAGGGTGAGATGTTTTAGGGCCACCAACGGTCACACTTTTTTTGCAGAGGAAAATTTCTTCAAGCCCAACAAACAAGGGGAACTTATTCTCGAATTCTTCTTCGGCACTAGCTCATAAAGCTTTTTCTAGTTGGCTAGTCCTGTGATTAATTATCTTCGGCACTAGCTCATAAAGCTTTTTCTTTCCTTTGAAGCTCTCTTTAGTTTCTTCACCTATTGTATCCATATCTTCACATCAAGATGGCATTGCTGGCCTTTCATCAATCCCCATTTCCCCCCAATAACTTTATAAGTGACATACTTACCTTCAAAAACAACTTCAAACCTTGTAGAGAATATTGTAGCCACTGTCTCAATGAACATCTCTTCATTCGAACATCCTTGACAAGGACAAATGGGTGAGTAAATTTGGTAGGGAGAATTTGTATCACCAACAAGTCTGGACATAAAAATCTTACTTTTTGTTATATATCTAGTGTATGAAGAACATTGCATAAGCTAATGACAGAGTTTGATGAAGGAATAACAAAAATTCCTATGTGAGAAAGGTGACTGCCATCTCCAATTACAACGTTGTCTTTTCCAAAATAAAAGGAAGCATATGAGACTTTACTGACATCATCTGCAGCATGGGTCGCTGCCTTCAAATCCACATGCCACATGCCTCAGCTTGATGTTCAACAGTGACCATTATTGTTGCACATCTCCACTCAGCCTTCACCTTTTAAACTACTCTTTAAGCTCAACATGGGATGTTTTCTTTTCTTCGGGGATTGAATCAACAACCAGGTTTAATTTTCACCCTTTTCTGAAATAATTAGGGAACAATTCCTCGATTTTTTGCACTCATACTAGCCAACATGCTTGAAGTAGGCAGTAGACCAAAGCCTCCCTGTACATTTTTTCAATCTCTTCCTTCCCCAGTGTCAGTGCCCACAACCAAGTCCATAGGTAATCTCTGTAAACAAGAATTTATACCCACCAAGTGCTGCACATTAGCATCATCACTGATACCCTTTAAATTTATCTCTTACTGTGGGAGCTTAGAATGTAGATCCTCAAAAGCAGGCAGCACTTGCAAGCACAATAAGGAAGCCACAAGAACATGATTGGCCCTAAACCACTCAATGCTTGTGCACCGTATCTCAATCTAAAATATCATATCCAACAACTGCTAATTGGTGAGCAACACTTTTCATCATATCAAATATTATATCACAGACAAAAAAAACCCTTTCAAAAGCTAGAATTGAAATTAAGATATAAAAATAGCACCTTTGAACTCTTAGAATAAGTCTAAACTATCTTATACAATAACCTGATTGTTGAACAATCATCTGAAATTGATATCAATAACTCTTGGGAGAGAGAAGAGGTAAAAACATGCAACCAAAGCCTGCTATCTTTTCATCCAGACAACAAACTCCAGCTCCAAACAGTTTTAGCGAAAGCAACCCCTCTATCATCCTTTTCTTTCCATGTAAGAAATTATAGTCAGCCTGGAATTGGTCGAGATAAACACCCAAAGATCCTAACTCCTAATAAAAGGAACAACCTGTCTTTCCCAGGTCAAGAAGATAGAGCTATTTAATTTTTCAGAAACGAGTTGGCGCAAAATATTTGAAGAAACCCAAATTAAGATGAATAATCCATGGCCCAAAAAAACAAAGGAACATCCAAAATAAGAGGCCCAAGGCATGAAATACAAACAGTATATTGGTGGGATTCAATGCCTATAAGAATGACAAAAATCAGCGCAATGAAACAACTTCTAAGCCAATAAAGCAGGATTATGGTTCCCAGCAGAATCAGTCTGATTTGATGCACAAACTGAAAGTTTATGTCAAGGCTGATTCTGTCTTTGAATTTGATTGTTGATCTGACAACCTATTGTGGGTAAAATCACAGGCAGCAGATCTGAACCAAGATACTTAACAGACTGGATACAATCACAGTGGAGAAAGAACAGACCCAATTCCAGAACAGAAGCAAGTAGAAAAGAATCTAAGAAAAAGGATATGAGTCAAACTTGAGTAACAGTGTCTAACTGGAAAGATTGAAAGCAAATTTTCAAAGGAATACAGATGTCTCAATTCACATCAATAATTTGAATTTTGAAGATAAGCTTCACATGAGAGGAAAGGGATCAAGAAGATTTTGACCCCAGGTTCAAGAATTAGGTTTTAAGAGTCAACAATTTAAGGCTTTTGGTAGAAAGAAATCACCCCAAGACTCAGATCTGGGATTTCAAGAATCAACGATTTTAGGGCTTTGAATTATAGGATACACAAATTGGCAGTTCTTTATAAGATCTAAGGAAAAGAGGCAGAGGAACTTTAAAGAAGGAAAATACAGGATTTCAGAGAAATGAACTTGACCTATCAAATGTTCATCTCTTTGGGCATACATTAGGAGAACAATCACAGTCGTCAACCCAATTGATACTCTACTACCATGCTAGACTTCCCTCATCCAATCACCATAATCTGCCTCTGTACAAAGAACAAGAGAAGAAGAAACGTGCACCGATATTCACAATTCCCAATGTCGGAGGCATGACTCAATCTATTTCACCACTTGTACTTTCACTATTACAACAAAAGATTGAATTACCCTAACTACATAACACACAATACGTACGTAACCCAATATGAAAGACACCCCGAATCAACACATTTGTCTGAACACAATACGCCTTGGATCAAATCCAGATCACGAATGATACATCTTAACACTAGGAAGCAAAATCAGATAAATGTTTAGCGCCTCTTGATCTATTTCAGATATGTGCAGAGTGCAAGTGCAGGCGGGCATATCAATTTTCAAAAACAATTTGGGTGCTGCACAAGCAAAAGAATACATGCATCTCTCAGTCCTTTTGCATATATAATTTTGTGTACTTTTGACTTCTTAATAATGTACCATTTTGTGTAGAGATTGCAAAGGTCATTGATAAAGGTAGAAAATCAACAGATCTTCGAGCGAAAGGCACTTGCTATAAGCAAAACTCAGCAGCCAAAATATTAGCACAGACTCTAAAGTGCTATACTCTTGCAAACACGAAAAACAGAAAACGGTCAGATGAATGCATTTGATGTGATCAGTTCTTGCCTGAGCTCTTCTATCAGTTTCTGGGCTTCCTTCACAGCGGCACTTACAGCATATAGGGCCATCTTCCTCACCTGAATGCACAAGAAATAAATTATATCTCAACAGAAAAAGGGATACTCAAATTCTAGAGCCTCATTAGTTAACCCCATTCAGCAAGTTATTTGTGCAATAATCATCTTTTCTATCAGCATAAATTATGTTCCTCCCATGGAACCTCGTTCACATGCCTTCAAAATCACATAGCACATTAACGTTTCATGAGAATATTTGCAACCTAAAAGTATCACTGTAACCTGGCAGTGACTCAAATTTATTCAGTGAATCTGTAACTAATCAGCTTCACAACCTGTTTACATACCTTATGTGATGAAATGGCATAGAAATGCCCAATATAGGATTTGCCAAGAACCCAAGAAGATCAATAGGTTCACGGGAACCAAGACAAGAACACAACAATGCTCTTCAAAAAGCACACAAGTCAAAAACACATTTCAACAACAGTCTGAATGTGAAACTGCAATTCACTCATTGAAGGAGTTTTCAAGGCTTCAAAAGCTTATAGCTACAAGAGGAGGCAAGGCTTCAATACATATAAAGAAGATAATGAGGTGCTAGCCAACAGCTACCCTCAGTGAGCCGATATACTCTATGTACACATATATAGAGTATGTACAGTGTAACAGACCAAGGCTTTGCTGTTTCAAGACAGACAAATGGAAGACAGTAACTTCAAGTACTCTTCAAGAACATATTAGCAGTTCATTTCACTGTATTTGGCTCTTTTGCAAAATATGCAATTACTTGCGACATAAACTACAATTCGGTTATTACTAGATGGAAGTGATCATCAAGCTTAAAACTTAGGAATTGACTCAAAAGTGTTGACCATTGGTGTATAAATAGGATTCAATAAGGACCTCAAAATTAATGAATTGGCAAGCAGCTTAAAAATCTGATCTATGCATTCAAAAACGTGAATGCTCAGTTCATACACTTGTTTGCAAACATCTGAAATTGTATCCATGCAGTTAGTTTCTGTAAAAAGGACATCTGCAAGTGTAAAATGTAGCTACAATAAAATCACATAATTATGTGTGACACAATTATTTTAGGTCATGTTCTAAGAATATCATATTTAATACATACATACATATATATATATATATATATATATATATATATATATATATATATATTCAGTAGGTTGTTGCTTTCTTTTCACAAAAAACAGAATTCAAGTGATAGTTATTTTAAGTTTTCTTTTCAGAAACAAGAATCAGGTTCTATTTTTAGTACTTCTATAAAGCCTCCATCTTTACGCTGAAAAGAAACAGAAAATAGAACCAGATTGGGAGGGAGAATCAGCAAAAATCAAACTCAAAATTGACACAAAGAACGAAATCAGAAATAAATCAATTCAAAACAGAAAATAGAAATGGAACGACTCAGAAAAAACAACAAAAATCCAACCCAATAAAACGTAGCTCCGTAGGCCTTGTCCCTTGGAATGGGCTTCTAAAGTTCCTGAAACACAAGGTAACTTCCCAAGCCATTGAGTTTAACGCCAATGGAGAACATTGCTTTTGATGCTCAGCCATGTAACCTTTACAATTTGGTTGGTGAAGTTCTTTGAGATGAAAAGATATATACCCGCACTGCAGCCTCCTAAAAAAAAGCCACAATCCTTCTTGACTTAAGAAGGAAATCAAGAACACAACGAGGCTCTGATACCAAGTAAAAAAAGCCCTTCAATCTTCACAAAATGTCAACCCCAAAAGAATCTTGCTTCACCCCACAAACAACCAAAATTATCTTGATAGCAATACGTGAACACAGAGAATCAAACACATGCGTTACACAAACACATAAAACAAAATTTTCAATTGAAGACCAAACACTTAACAGAAGCATGGCCATGAAGGGGAAAGGGGTTACCCCTAAATATATACAGCAAGAAAGCTCTTAGTCTAACCCAGTCGGCTAAAAATTGACCAGAAACTGAGCTATAAATAACATAAAAAATAAATAAAAAATGCAGATAAAAATTTTAAAAACAGAAAATATATATATATTTAAACTACATAGAAAAATATATTTACAACATATACACATGTCAACCAAATACACATGTAAGTATAAAGTATATACATATGTATACAATGAGAATACATCTGTATGTACATGATCCTAGGAAGTGATTATTAGTGTGGTACCAAAAAAGGCAAAACAAGAGAATAATAAGCAGTTTCATAAATTTGGGAACTTTAACGATGAGAAAAGAACAGGCAGCCAAATGGCTGAGAATAAGATAAGTGCCAGTCAAACAAAAAGGGTTCTATCTAACAAGAAGATTGAAGAAGAAGAGATTGTCACTGTTGGACATTTAGACTCTTTGATGCATATTTTGTGTGTTCTAACTGGAGGCATGCACATGCCCATAGCATTATGTCAGGTATTTTATCTGCCATTCTTCCATCCCCAAACTGATCACATTATAGACATATATACAACGTCTTAATGCCATAAAAATACAATAGTAGCAGCTCAGCTTTTTAAAATAAAAATTCCATATTTATTAATCCAACGAGCGAGTACCTCAAGTTTGTCTTCCTTAGCTCTGTGTCTTTTTGGAAGCAAGCGAAATTCTTTTGTCAAACGGACACACTCTTGAACATTCTCAGGTGAAACAAAGTCCAGGGCCACCTTTATACAAGACTGAAACCCACAAAAACAAAATCAATATTTGAAGCCTGAAGAATATAACATAAGAAACTTGAAATGATGACTAATAAGGCTTAACACTTTGACAGAGAGAGCAACTATCAAACAGATAGGACCAACAAGATGCAATAAGCCACAGTCCGGAACTTCATGTGTTTGAAATACTGTTTTCATGAGGTCTTCATCATTTAAACGGACCTGCTTCTCATTCCATTAGTGTTAATTTTGATTTAAAAAAAAATTAAGACCTGTAGACCAACCAATCTCAAGTACAATACAGATAAGAAGAAAAAAGTGACAGTTCTGCTATATATGGAGAAAATCCAGACTGCCTCATACCTTATGTTTTTTTGTGCTTGTATTGATACAGGTTATCAATAGTGCTTGAAACTACAACGTAAATCTTAGTAGTCAAAAGCATGTATAGGCCTTGACCGGCTTGCTTTCCAACTAGGCCATGGTATGTAGGTAGGGCAGCCTACAAATGGAAAATTTGTCTTCATAAAAATAGAAGGTGATTTTTTCCTACCTTTTGTTTTAAATTTCTAATTTTTCATTTCTTCCTTTTTCCATTTTCATATCTCATGCTTCCTCGTCTTCTTCTCATTTTTTTCTTCTTCTCCTTCTTTCTTCACTTTCTTCCTTTTACTCTTTATAGTTTATAGTTTATACTGTTATGCGGTACATCTTCATTATTTCTTTGGAATCATTTTCATTCCCTGTAGCATTGACTTTAACTATATGCATTACAAGTATAAATAGTAGGCTGTAAGTCCAACACTCCAACCAGTAAAGCCCATTTTTTCGCTCTTTTTGGCTTGTAAGGAAGCTCATGTTTTATTGTCCATTAAAAGGTGAGTGACCACCATGCTCATTATTTATAACAAGACAAGATGTTTGTCACAAACATTTAAGCTCATCCTTGTTAGTGTTAGCTAGAGCAGCATATCAAGTCAAGTTCAAGCCAATGGGTGAACTCAACAAATTAAACAAGTTTAACTTGAGTTTCATGTGTTTGGCTTGTGTAAGCTCAATTAGGTGCATTAAGAGCATATATGGTATATATACCACTTATAGCATAAAATGCATCTGGTGTGCTGGGCATTCTCTTGGGCTTTCATGTGAAAGATTATGATTTTGAAACCCACTATGCTCTCATTCACATTTGTACATTAAAATTTTAACTTTTTTATACTCAGTATGGGTTGCCCTTAAACGAGCCGAGTTTGAGAGCTGTAGAGCTTGACCAAGTCAACCTGTAGTTTGAGCAGAGATCAAGCCACGGATACTATGAATGGAGCAGAGTTCAGCTGCCCCAGCTCAGCTCCAACTCAGCTTGCACACAGCTCAACAGTTTCTTCTTCAGAACCTATAAATTTTGAATCATGTGTTTGTTTGCATTCTTAATATACATACAGCTGTACCCCCATACCCAAGTTTTTGAAAATAGTTTGAACTTGTACCCGTACATACATGACATAGTGTGTGTGTGTGTGTGTGTGTGTATAGCTATTGAAATATGACAACCAATATATTTATGGCAATTCTATCTCTTTCCTTACACAATGATTTCCATGCCTGCCTTGGTAAGCAAGAACCAACACTTGGTTTGCCTAATAATGATGCATACGTGTAGGTTTTTATGAAAACTCACCACAAGTTTGTAAACGTTCTAGATAGAGAATCCTTTTCCTCAAAGAATACATGGTTCAAGTCTCTATCTTGGCAAACAAAACCCTGATAAGCACATCTACAGCCTTAAATGTAAAATGTCCAAAAATTTCACGAATTTCAGTTGTTGATCATCATACTTCACATTTCAAATGACATAATATATAGTATATTACATGATGAAAAAATGAAAAATTATATTAAAACATTTTAGAAGACATAAAATACATAATTTCTTCGTATAATTGAGTGCATTTTCGTCTTTAAGCTCATATGAGCTGAAGCTCAATTAATCTAGCACAAGTTGCCTTTGAGATGAAGGCACAACAAATAATCAAATTATGTTAGTAATAGCTTCTTCTCTGACACAAAGTAGATCAAAAAAGGGAAGGAGCTTCTGAAGCTTCAAATTTGTTATCAATCATGTTAGACTTGCTTTGTGCCAGACAGTAGCTTTAACACCAAGCTTCCGTCCTTTTAGTTTATTTTTTTAACAAAGAGAAGACTAAGAGACTAGTCATGGTCACTTAATTAGTGGGTCATCCATGCCTGCCTATAGTGAATTTACAATTACTTAGTAGCCAGATTTTCAAAACATGAAGCTCTCTAAAGATGAGAAAAGCACAGAAACCCTGATTTCTGGCCTAGTTCTCCAGACACATCAGGTGGACCAAGTAGTATTCTCTTCCATGGTATGCCCCATTGAAATGTTCTCTTGTATCCAATGTAAGAATATGGAATAAAGGAAATATCTTCGTCCATGTTTATCCTTCACAGAAAAACTACTGAGAAAACCTTGTTGAATCACAAGTTGCACCATGCACCATATATGAACATACCAATAGTCCATTAAAAGCCCTATTATGCCCTGATAGAGAATGAAAACTCATAATGCAATGAAGCTTATAATTCAGTTCTGAATAACAACTGGAGAAAAGGGCACCTAGAATCAGCATTCACTACAAGCAGCAGAATTCAAAAATTGTAAGGATGAAAAGGTACTTCAGAGATTTAACAATCTAATTACAAAATAATTGAACATTTGTTCTAGGGTTGAACACATTGACTAATTTTGGAGACAAAAATTAGTAGTTCCTCAAAAAGCCCCCATGTAACTTGATAAGTTGCACTGCTGGCATTTGTTTCACAAGATACATTGTGATATTGATTGCCATACTTTCTAAAAGAAAACAAAGACAGACAAATTGTGAATGAAGAAAGGAATCTAACCTTCCTATTCCTCACTTGATGAGGACAACCAGCCGGGATAAAGACAGCTTCACCATGATGTTGCTCAAATGTCCAAGGCTCAATATCTGCAGACAATTTTTTGGTTGTTGATATCAAGATAACGACTTGACATATCATTGAACAGAAAATTGAAGCACAGAACTTACTGAACTCTTCTTTCAGTTGTCTTTTGTGCCTTGCATTCAAGAAAAGTGTCTGATCATGAATTGGATGAACAACCTGAGACAGGCACAATAAAGAAGGTTATTAGTTCTAGAGAAGAAAGGCAAGACTACAATGAGGAATCACAACAAGACTTACAGAAGTCAAGGGCCGTTTACTAATATGGCGAAATTCTTTCCAGTGCTTTTGCAAATAATTAATTAGAGCCGGGACATCCTGTCTACGAAATATGTCCCACACAGCACCTCCACATGCAACCTCTGAATCACAACCAACCTCATGAGTTTCTTTATTCACACTTATGGCATTTAAACTTGATGAGTCACTTTCACCATCTTGAGAAGACTCTTTCCCACCAAGAAGACCTTGTTTTAAGGTCACATCATCAGAGGAGACTGAACTTGACTGTTTTCCATATGATGTTCCACAACCAGTATTGACTATGTTGGTGCATAGAGCATTGTTAGTTTCATCACATTTAGCAACTGGCATATTGTCAATCCTCAGACGCTCTTGTCTATCAGAACATTTCATATCAAAATCTGTGGCAACTGACTGCACCACACTAACATCATTCCTGCAATTTGGTGAACCAGAGGCTTCAACCTCAGACTGCTGGTAATCAGGACAATGAGCCCCCAAGTGATTGTCACTATAATAACCATTATCATTAATAACTTTATCTCCAATTATACATTTTTTTCCTAGAAACTCTGAACTGTCATGAGTAGTCACCATACAATTTGGAGAACATGAAGTATTTAATGGAATTTCCTCTTTACATGGCCCCTCATGTCTGGTATGTGAATCAACCTTCACCACAGGCACAGAACTCCCATGAACACTTACCTCTGTTTTCTTCTTATCCTCCAATTTTTGTTGAATAACACTCTCCATATGTTTCTCAGTGTCTGCCGAGAGTGCACCATTACCATGTAAACCAGAAATTAACAGTGAAGAACTTCTATCCATTTGAGGAGGTTGGCTTTTGACGTTTCCCACCTCAATATGAATTGCCTCTGAACATTGCACACTCTTATGAACAGCATCCTTGTCTAGGGAACAAGGTATATCGATCATATATTCCTTCTCATCCAACTCCTCAAGCCTTTCACTTACCGTTTCAAGGGGTGGAAACTTTTTTTCTGTAACATCCTTGAAATTTGACGAGTTAACAGGTTCTTGAATTTTTCCAAGTTTTACCTTTTCTGCTACATCACTAGAGTCATCAACAGCTTCACTCTGACTTGCATAAAGTTCGACCAAGTCTTCCTGATGGTGTTTCTTTTTCATTTTTTCTATCTTTACTTTCTGCCATGCAGGGACCTTCACCTCAGCAGTGTGTGTTAGCACATTAACCTACAAAACATAAAACAAAGACACATGTGACGCTGTTTCCTTCTCTTCAATAAAATTTTTTAGCTAAAGCAAAAAGAAAACAGGTGATATTAACAAGTCCAATGCCTCAATAATCAGCTAGAACCTGAAATAGATTCCATAAGCTTAATCAAAATAAGAAAGTTTGCAGCTCATCAGCAACTTCGCAACGGCATTAACTAAACATAGAAATCTAGATCAGTCCAGATGCAGCTCTACTCAGTAAATTCCTTCAGCTAGAATAAATAACTAATGAATTATACAATATTATTTGAAAAGAAAAGGAACCAGCCACAGAAATATTGGCATCTGAAGTAGGCAATCAATCTGGAAAGAAAAAAAATAGAAATAGAAATATTCCAGTGAATTTTCTACGGATGCCAGACTTTCCATTGTGACTGAAAAAGACAGCCCTTGCCATTGGTGCTAAATCTAGGAAAGCTAAAGGCTTCACATTGTACAGATTAAATAGATTCAAAAGTAAAAGCTAATTTACAAGCTTTTTATTTGTTTTGTCAAAGAAAATTCTACATTCAAAAGAAAATTTACTCTCATCAAGTACTTATCACATCACAAATTCCTTCCATTAGCTGGTTCAGCAATGGACTCCTTGTGCAGGAGCATAAAACATACCAAAAGCAGGCATGTTATCCTATGCCATTAGAGGCACTGAGACAAAGCAAGGTAAGATGAGGCATGGGTCTTGACACAATCTTCTATTTTCTCACAGACAATGAATATTTAATACCCATTAGTTAACACGTCATTAAGCTATATCTGAAGACAATTCCACCTTTCACAGATTCCTTAATACTGTAAAGAAAAATATTGATGCATATTGCATAGATTCATTTATTCACTATTAAACTTTATGCATAAGTTCTTCCCTATTGCTTATGATTGCTTACACATCCATTTATTTTTTTCACTTATAGTCATCCCACTGTAATCCACTTCATTTGCAAATATATGCACAAAATCATCTTAGAAATTACATATATTTTATACTTAAAACCCAAAGTAATATAACTTTTAAGTTCATGAAACAATGATTTTGTGGGGGGAGGGGGTCACTGCTCCAGATACCACAGATTTGTAGACGAACATGCAAGGATTTCCATTCCTGTTGTTAATGCCCATTGTGGTAGGAAGACCAACATAAGCTAATGTGTAGACAAAAGCCGACGAGCGATGAAGCACCATAAAATAGAGAGAAGATGAGCTTGGGACATTTCTAAGCCCCATTGTATCAGCAGTCCATTGAAAGGCTAAAGGAAATTATATGAAGATAAGGTAGACAGATATCCAGAAGTACTTCAGTAAAATTACTCCAACAGTGAAGACAGATCATGAAGAGGTCAAATAAACTAAATATCTAAGACAGATGCAGCTGATGTGCCTGGCCCATACATACAGATACGAAAAGGTTAAAGCAGAAAAATAATTGTAGATACTGCCATAAGAAAGCACTGATGAATTTGAAAATAAGAAAATTGAAACATTCTTACCGCATCAGACATGTCACAATGCAACTTCGTGACTGAATCACCTCTACCGAGTTCTTCATGGGACCCATATGCAATGTAGGTTTTGGGTCCTAAATCTGGCCTCAAGGAGCCATCGGGAAGCTTTGTGGCCAGATTCATGACTCCGCATTTCGGGTGGGTATAATGATAGAATGGCAATGCTGCAATGAACTCGGCACAATGCCTAGGCAATCTCTCCTCAAACAAGCTAGAAGGAGGCCAATCCTTAAGCTTCAGCATTTCTGGCCAGCCACCTCTGTGCATACGACCATCTAAGTAGCCTTTGAAAAATTGATGTATATTTATCTCAACCTGTGGAGAAGCCAAAAAGATGGAGCTTATATCCTCATCAAAAGCAATCATGCTTATAATGGCATATCCAGACAGGATCAGACTCCCAACTGAATTGTTGTTTAGGACTAGAATGCTAATCGTTCAGAATATCAACACAGAATAATAATAGGGGCACGTCAAATGCAGGTCAGATTGCACTTACTAGAAGAAAAACAGTTCCACATATTTTTACCAAAGAAACAATCACAAAACTGATCCATGTCAAAATCTAAAATATATTATCAAACAGTGATATGCTGCACGTGTAGCCAACTAATGCCTTTTGACTTACTCAATGAGAATCTGATAGTTCCTCTGATCCTTTCCCAATCTTATCCTCATATATCTCAAAACGAGATGCCACTTCATAGTTCATTCAAAATAAGCAACAAATGGTTAGGGCTGTAATCTGGAATTGAAGCCTTGTAGTAGCATAAAGTACATAACTTCTGGTTACTTCAAGGCAACTGTCTTGTGGGAAATGTTGTGATGTTGCCTAGTTTCAAACAGGTCCTAACATCACCTGCCAAACATGATACAAGGTGAAAATATATGCATTCACGTCTTATCTAACAGGACAGTTTACGATATTGTTTCATTTAATTCATATTTCTAGAGTCTCTTTTTCCTTTTTATTTTAAATTTTTCTAATGTTTTTGAGGCTTTTCCAACAATGTCATAACCCAAATCTCAGGCATTTTAACAAAGGTCCAGAACCAAGATATTCCAATTTGGACTTTCCTTCGTACTGCTCACAATGGCAAGTGACATTTTTTCACAATTTTAGGTCCCCACACCTTAAGTTATTATATAAATGGTTTAAACCCAGTTCAGACCCACCCAATTTGGATCTCCCCTAAGTAGATCAGGCTTTGTACCTGAAGTTCTAAACCCAAACCTGGACCAAAAGAGCACAGATCTGACATTTACGTGTTACTGAATCAGACGCCTGTAGACTGTATAGAACATCAGACTCGGTTTCAGATTCAGTTACATAAACCACATACCAAGTCTTATTTCTATTAAGACTTGGATCCTGTTTTTCATTACAGGATCCAGCTTCAAATCAGTAATTGAGTATTTCTGACCTGTTGAGATCCCTGCCCATGATCAAGAAAATTGTGAACAATGAACCGTATGACTAAATGGAAAAAGTAATGGCACCCTAACAGCCAGTAGAATTCTATATTATCAGTGCACTATACTGACAGGTTTTACATCTAGTAAAAAGTAGCAAAAGAGAAAAAAACAACCTCTGGCTCGCATTAAGAAACCAAAATTAAATACATAGTTGAACTTCATGCACAAACTTGTAAAAGTAACAGGAAAGAAAACGGACCTCACACCAATCTAAGCAATCAATAGCCCTCACAGAACTTGTTTCCTCTTTGAATTGCTTTTTGCTGCCTGTTTCTCTGAGGGCCCTCCACATGACCATTGGTTCCCAACTGAGACCAGATGTTTTCTCATGGACATCCCTAACAATGACAGGTTCACCTCTTAACCAGTGCTTCTGAAAATGCTCCATTCCACCATCTTTTAAGTCGATCACATTTGGACAATACAGAAAATTGTCATGGCTAGCCTCTCTGGATGCTGCTCGCCGTGTGGCAGGTCTCTCACCATTGTCCCTGAGATTTGCATCACTAGCTGAGCACAGGAGACAGTCCTCGGATGAATCAGGCACACCTTCAAACTCATAATGGCTCAGGAGTTCCTCTGCACTCTTCAGCAGCTTGACAACCCAATTAGCTTTGAAGTTCCGATGTAGCTGAAGCAAAGTGGTACCACAACCACCTCGTTCCTTTGGAGGGCATGCAATGCTACCATCATCATTTGCACTCCAGTTAGGCAATGAATAGGTACTGTCGCAGGCATTTCTGGCAATATCTAGATGGCTCTCCCATGCAAACCTTCTCCTTTGAGCACTTTGTGAGCCCTCTGTCACTTGAACCTTGGCTCTTTCCAAGGACTGCTCATAGGCAGACTGTGCCTCACTACCTCCAGGTTGGCAGCCTTCCCGTAGCTCCCGGCAGCAAGTGAGACAAAGATCATACTCACAGTTTGGACAGCTTCTATAGAAGTCATCGATTGATGTATTGCAATTATCACTGAAAAGAGCAGCGGATAGAATCATTTCACACAGCACAAGTAAATTACTAAAATGGTTGTCTAGGTGATGCCAATGCAAACTTAGACTCTCCACTAGGGTAGGGTCCACAAACACAAAGGAAAACCGAAAACCTTTGTGGGCACTGAGTACCCGGAAGCTAGAGCAGCCCAGTTGCAACTTCTCAAATGCATAAGAGAAAAAATATAGAATACCAACTGCAAACATCTTAAAACCCATTCCATCAGGCATACCAATATAAGCGCTCATCTTGACCAAGTTTTCTCCTTGTTATGTTCAAATCTGCAACTGGAATGCCTAGAATAAAAGAAGTGTATAAGCTGGAGAAAAATAATGAATAAAATAACAAGAAGAATTAGCCCCAAAGCATCTTTTTCTTTTGCAACAAAATATCAACCTTGTACTTTTGCTTCAACTTCTTTCTCCACAGTCTGTTCTGCATTAATTTGCTTCAGCACTGGCGTAACATTATGCAGCAAGTACAGAAGCTGTTGCAACCTATCTTTTGGATTGTCTTCCATGCATTCATTCTGGACCAAGAAATCAAATAATGACCAAAATCAAAATATCGACCACCACAGCGAGCTTGCTGTTAAATGAAGAAACTGACAGAAAATAGATAAAAAAGAGTTGTTAGAAATGCATTTAACTGATCTACTGGAACCATTAGAGATGTTACGTGTTCTCTGTTTTTTTTTTTTTTTTTTCCTTCTAATTTCCAACATATTTTTCGTTTTATGAAAGTGAAAATATCTTTTGTATAATAAGATCAACAGCTCGGCTTTGTGCCAGACCTTGGACCCATCCTGTAAATAGATAAATCACAAGCTGCATATTACATACCATGCTGACCACGGTTTCACGCAAGCAAGCTTTGCAATTGCAGTTGCCACGACATACTGGACATGCATCTTCTATTTCTTCTGGTGTTTGCTCTGGATACCTTGTCAAACAACCAGCATCAGAGATAAGTCATCGAGATAAATAATTTTAGACCTACTTAGAAGTTATTAACAAGAGAAGAGAAACAAATCCATCAGCCTTTTTATCTACAGTAAACAGATCACCATTAGGCTAAATATCAGTGAGTAGCTACCATTTCTGAATACAAAAATAGCAATATCGCTTCCTCTTGCAACTGGAGCAAATGACTACTCTGCCTTTGTCATTCCTCTGGCATTGATGGCACATCAGACCTTTCTGTTCCTTATGCTTACGAGTTGCATCCTAAATGAAATCACAGGTTAGTACAAACAATGTTTATTTGGTTTAGACACAATTCAAATATAACCAAACCTATGCAGAGGTTGTGCATGATCATGAAATGAAGCATGCATAAGTAAAAAAAAAACAACTTTAGAACCATTTACATGAAATTTCATCAAATTTTAATGACGTTAAGGCCAACAGATGAAATACAATAAGCTAAATGAGTCTGGTGTAAACAAAGTTTCTATGAAACCCAGGCGTGCCTTCATAAACAAGATCTTGTCCAAAGCAAGGTTGAAAATACAATTGGATGTTGGTCTACTTGCGTGTAATATGTTCAATATCCAGCTTCCCAAGCAAACTGGAGATGGCCTTCATCCACCACATTTTGGCCTACATCAGCGGCTCTATCAAAAGGTGTGAGCTAGATCCGTGAATTAAGCTGCATTCACAGACCTGTAACTGTAGAAATGGAGCCTCATAACACCAATGGTAGACAAGTCATTAAAGATGTAGTTCAAGAGTAAGCTGGACGTGTTTCATAACCTAGCCTAGATGTGAGAAAATGAAAACTGCCACCATTATCAAGTGGAAAGTCTTATTCCAGATGCTGACTTGATTGTATACAATGTCCAAAAAATCTACAATAATAGCAACAATTTCTACAATCTGCAAAGTCAGTTTCCTTTCTTCCTCTTCTCTCTCTTTTTTTGCATCTATAACTTACACTTAGTCGGGGACCCAAAAACTGCAAAGAAGTTCCACTTATTGGCATCTGTTAGAAAAGCCAACACTTTGTGAGCTCATATTAGTAGAATGTGCATGCTAAAGCTTAATACAGGTATGGGAAAATCCTGACCATGGAACCAAATAGGAAAACAAGTTGAAAAGAATAAACAAGTTACCAAAGGACAATAGCTTTTGGTAACAAAATAAAAACTTCAAAATAGGAATGTGTTCCATTCTAACGACCTAAAAGAATCAAATAGCAAGATCATCCAGCAGACAGCAATGGAAAATTGTCACTGAACTGAAGAGACGTCACAAGTTTGAATCCTAGTCATCCAGCTAGTTGCCTAATCCTGCTAGTGCTAGGCACCAGTCAGCCGACTAGTCCCTGCCCCCAAGTTGGCTGAGCCCATTGACGAGTAAAAATATACATATATATATATATACATATAAATGATTTTTGTTATACATACATACATATATATATACGTTTCAAAAAAGAATTTTATAATTATGTTCTGTGTACTTTATATTTGTGTTAAACACATTTTGTATCTAATATTTCTACGTATTATATATGCTCCTCTTTCCAAAATGTGAGGGTCCACATAGTGTAGACATATTGCAAGTGCTCCAAAACGTGAAGTGGCTTTTTAAGTCTACATATGTTTTTAAGCGTATAAGCATGTATATGTTTTTCAAAAATCTGTTAATTTTATTTAGCCAATGACTTCGACTGGCCGAGACAGATGGACTAGTCTTTTTAAGGCCTTGACCACTTGTGTCCCACTCCCAATTTTGAGTACTAAGGTTCGAATATCGCAAATGGGGTTCTCAGCAAAAGCTACACAGTGTAATCGATTAACTAAAGATGAAGGCGTCCGCCACTGAAGCGCTTCTTCCAAGTTGATCAGAACAAAGACAAACAAAGCAGAAAATTAAACAGAACGTATAAGGGAAAACTCACAGCACCACAGCTCTCCGAGCCCATCTTTCTACGGTCGGTCTTTGAGTTCCCACCATTGAACATTGCCGTCTTTTTGCCGGCACCCCTCTCTCCTAATCTCGCTTCTCCTCCGAAATCCCGTTGCCGCTTCCCTAAACCCCTTTTCTGATGCTTCTCCTCCTCGTCCCCCTCCTCACCAGCGTCATCTTCTTCTTCCTCCTCATCAGTTCTGCCGTTAACAAAAGCCTTCTTCCGCTTCATTTTCTTATTGTTCTCAGGGAGAAAACTAGCCCGACACTCCTTTCGCCCAGAATTCCCCACCAAAACTTCGCCACCCAACTTTCTCTTCTTTTTCTTCTTCTTTAAAGAAGTCTCTATAAATCCGACACGCGTCCGTTTCCTCTTATTCCATTTTAACTCCTTCCTTGCCGCAAAGGAGTCAAGCTCAGCCCGGCCGGAATCGCCACTGCTGGGAGGCATTACCCGGTGCTTCTTGGCGAGCGAGTGATGCTTCTCGCACAACGATTTTCCCGGCAACGCCATCGCCGAGCAACGCCACTGCTTCCCGTCGGATCTTTTGCATCTCTGTTCCGAATCCATACGATACGAGCCCTAGATATCCAGGCACCTAAGAAATAATTACGCAAAGGAACACACCAACTCTCCCAAATATTCGTCGATGTTCCTTCTCCAAAGCTCGAAAGCCCGATCCCTCAGAGAAATTGAAAAAATCAATCAAGGCCACTGCAATGAAAAATCCAAAAATGAATCTTTCTCACCTCCCCTTCTTTCATTAAAAGCAGCAGTCAAGAAGCGGTAGAGTGAAAAGATCGAAGGGAATTCGTCTCCCCTTATCTTTTTTTTTTTTCTCGTTTCCTGCTTCAGCCAAAGACATATCACGAAATTCCGAACGTCCCCGGCAACCAAGAAAGGAAAACGAGCAAATCCGACAGGCAAAATTGTGCTGTCATCATCGTCTAAATCTCCCCTCTTCGCTTGTCCTCCTCTGCGACCGCCTTGTTTTCTCTCTCCACCCAAAGACGCCCAACGGAAGAGGGATTACACAGAGGCATAAGTTACTAAAACGGGTCTCCCTTTCACAGGAATGACAGAAGTACCCATTCCTGTGGACCATAATACCCCTCAACAAAGCAGGTCCAAGGCTCTGAATAGTTAAAATCGACCTAAACAACATCCAGCATTAAAACGTACAGAACTCATTTTGGTCAATGAGGACATCATGGTAATTTGGCGAGAGATGTGAAAACCTGCGGGAAGCATCCCCAACCAGGGGCGCTCCTGGATTCTGAGCCTTCCTGCTCATCGTCATATTAGACACGTGCTCCATGAATTCAAACAGGTCGGGGTTGACTTGGAGATCCAAAAACGTCGGGTTTTGATTTGACATGGAAGTTTCCACCAGCTCCTCGTTCTGCTGTCATGATTTCATTAACGCCACACGATCTTTGCGATTTTGCGATATAATGTCCCACTTTAACGACTCTATTGATATTAAAAACGCATTAAATCAGTCAATGTTTTACCGTAAAGTCCGCTCTAAAGTGTTTTTTTTTTTAAAAAAAAATCTCGGTTATGCAAATGATACCTGTATTCATGCTGTCACACGCATGCATAAGATTTAAGATTTACACAATTGTAAAATATTTATCTATATATTTCATTTTAGGATGAATTGTTAGTAAGGGAGGGCATCGGGCCGGGCCGAAAAATGAAAAAATCAAAGCCCGGCATTCAAAACGGGTTGGCCCGAGGCCCGGCCCGTTAAAAATGAAAAAATCAAAGCCCGGCATTCAAAACGGGCTGGCCCGAGGCCCGGCCCGTACGGGCTGGCCCGAGCCCATGTAATATCGGGCCTCGGGCTTCAGTTTCTGCCCGAGGCCCGACCCGATTATTAACGGGCCGGGCCGGGCTTTGAGGCGGGTTGCTACTTGCTAACCTCTAGCTCACTCAAAAACTGAGCACGAACGTAAACCATGTGCACTTAATAGAATAACAAAAACAAGAACAATACCAACCAGTAGAAAGTAGTCCTCTCGAGAAGTACTCGATGCAACCGACGATGAAGCAAATAGAGCAGCTGTGCGATGGCGGCGACCGATGGGAGGACCGGAGGAGGCAGCCAAGGGGCGACGGCCAATGAGGAAGACTAGAGGAGGCAGTCTCGAGCTCGCGGCGATGAAATTTCTTAATGAAACGAAAAGAGGAAAAGAAAACCTAACCTATAACCCTAAGTTCCTAATTCTCTCCGTTAATTTTTTTTTAAAGAAAGAAAAAAAAAAAAAACTCATGTCGGGCTTATCGGGCCGCCACCGATCACAGTGGCAGGCCCGGGCCGGGCCGAGCCCAATAAATTTGGCCCGAAAACTTTTTTGTCAAGGCCCGGACCCGTAGCGGGCCGGGTACCGAGTACTCGGTGGTGGCCCGGCCCGGCCCGGTGCCCAGGCTTAATTGTTAGGGAGAGAACTAGAACTCCTTTTTTCTATAAAGTTTGAACTCCTTTTTTCTATAAAGTTTAAGGCAGTAACAAAAGTGATATTTCTGTGTGCTTCAATTTAACAATTTAACATAAAATCCATCCTCCTTTTGAAGGCAAGATCATAACCTTGCATTATCGGGCTGGCCTGGCCGGCACTGGCAAGCCCGACATCCGAAACTTGGGTATGAGCCCGAGCCTAGGCCCAATCCGATTAAATAAAAAAATAATTTTTATATAAAATAATATATATAACTAATTATAATAAAATATTATATTTATATATATAACTTAATAAAATAAATATTAAAAAAACATTATCAAGCCCACCCAGGTTTATCAGGGCCAACTGACTTTTTCCAAGCCCGGGCCCAAATCGGGCCAGGTACCCGCCGCCGGCCCGGTGCCCAGTTCTCATTGGTTTTGAGTAAAAAATGTGGCTCTTAATACAAACAAATGAGGCGTGCAATGTTCAATTGGTTGAAAAAGGGCGTTATTCATGCTATTGCTGGATCACACTGGAACACCATTTTCCCCCGGAATCTCAACCCTTCTGACTAAAAAATACCTACCTAGTTCTGAATTGATTGCCCATATAAGTCTGCCTGCTTGAACCATGTCCTTCCATGCCTGAACTTTAAATACACTTCTTTTGAATAGATCTAGTATATTTTCGATAACAAATTCACATTTATAAAATAGTTCGTAGAAATTGTTACTAATAAAAAATTTGGTAAAAACTATTTAAACAAATAGCTACTTCAAATGCATTCCCATCATTTAGCTTTGTCATTGTTTTCTAACCTAAGTTGAAATATTAGTAACCTAAGTTGAAATGAATAATAATTTTTCCATGTGAAAGCTAAATAAAAGTTTCAACTTAAATGCGCAACACATGACATGGCATGCCGCCAATGAAAGACTGAAATTAAAAACATAGTGGAGAGTAAGTTGAGTGTTATAATGAAAAAGTACTTGAATGAATTTTTCAGAAAAATAAGTAGAAAGTTGGGAATAGGTCCAGTCAAGGCGTCCAACTTCAATTTCTAAATTTATGAGAGAAAATAAACTATAAAAACCAAAGGTATGTAAAAGTAAAAAGCCTTTGAAAAAATTGCAAGTTGGTATGAGCATGGTAAGTGTTCCCCTCTTATGCTTTTGATAATCATAGGTCCACTTGCCAATAAAAGGAGAAGAAGAACTGTTCCACGCCTACTTCTTTTTAGGAGCCAAGTGAAGTTGAAGATTCACAACAATCTTAGCAGCCTTAAAACCTCCAAATTGTAGGCAGGGCAAATGCAGGGCAGCACCAGAGTTCTTTAAGATTGAAGCTATTTCTTTTATTTAAACACGGAATGACAATACAATTGCTTTCCAGATGTCTTTGCCTGGAAGACGGCCTTATATAGGCACTTCCCTTACATTATCTAGGAATTTACTGACATTCCAAATATACAAGATGCAGAAGGAAGGGCAGCACCAAAATTCTTTAAAGTTGAGGCACTTCTTTGATTCAAACAAAGACTTGCTGCAGATGTTTTTGCAGTCCGCAAAACAGCCATATATAGTTGGTCCCGATGTCACCACGGTACGTGAGGGGGACCCGCGTACCAGTACGCTGGTACGCTAAAACGGGTAGTGGGTATGGTTTAGTACGTTTGGATCTAGTTCAAGGTTGAAACCAAATCCAAACCATAATAATATGTTAAACCGCTTCCCGATGTTTCTTTCTTCTCCCTCTTGATCTTCTTTGGTCTTTCGGCGAGGGCTTGGGCCGCTGGCAACGGACATCCGGCGGGAGCTTGGGCAGCGACTGGTGACGAACGATGAATTGGCGACGGCAGGCAAAAAAACTTTTTGTATATGACCAATGGATGCCACTGTGAGGTTCCCCTTTGGCAGACTTGTCTCTTGTCACCTCTTTCTCTTTGTTATCTTACCATCATGATTCTCCTCTTTCTACAATGTTTAAGAGAAGCTGCCCTCTCGCTTGCCCTAGGTTGCTTCCCTCTTCCCAATTGACCCACTCCCGGAGAGTCAAGAGTTCTCATTCTGGCGAAATGGTTCTAACTAATTTGCCACCAATGCTTTGAGCATTCATCCATGGCACCTCACTCATTCCTGCCGTTTTCGATCTCTCACTGACTTTCTTGTCGATTTTCTTTAGAAGTGCGCCGACAGTCCCAACCTCTGGATCTAAATAAGACCAAATTGAATTCAAATTCAAAAAATACATGACACAATTAAAAAATTATATTTTTTTTCAATGTAAATTTTTTTTTTTTCATTGGCCAGGGTGGGGCCATGGCCTAGGCGCCCACCCTCCCTCCGCCCCTCGCTACAAACTCCTTTGAATCACGTGTCAACAAAGGGTACCATGTTTGGCATCAGGAGTTCGAGGTCAAATGGTCGGATCAATACCATGTTCCTGACGTTTCGATACATTAGAGGAAAGTTGGATGCATTGCACAATTCTTTGTACCATGTTTGCTCAAAATTTGAAAAGGCAGACTACTTATCTAGAGATCTTCCTAGGAGCTTATTCTTTCCAATTATCATGTTTTTGTGATGACGTAGCTAGTTATGTATTAGGTTTTGGCCCTTTCTTTCATGTCAATTATGTTTTTTTATGATATTATATATAGGAACTATGAAAGGAATTTGTCATAATCATGTGAAGTTATCAATTTTGTTTTTTCAAATTTTAATTGTATTTTTTAGAATTAAAAATATATAATTATCCCGGTACCATTGTACGGAAATACGCCATACCCATACCTGCTTCCTCTTACCTGCATCCGTACCAGCACCGTATCCTGTACATTATTTAAAAATTTACTGAAATAATAAATGTATAGGCAAAAAAGAAGTGTGGCACTCCAACAGCAACCACGTATTTCCTCTTTGGGTTGCTCAACTTCCATTGAAGGAGTCGATCATTCCTTTTTCCGCCCAAATTTTGAATTACAAACATGGAAGCGGTTCAGCCATTCCAACCTTCACAACGGAGTTCTGCATCGCCCGTAAGATCCAGGACGATCAAATGTAGCAGTGCGTGTCACACACGCTTCAACTTGATAGTTAATGTTAGATCATGTCTATTGTGTTTTTAATATTTTTCTTAAGCTTCTTGTAAAAAACGAAAAATAGAAAATAAATGAGAAAAACGCCGTAAAAATTGCAGTTGGTAAATATGGAAAGCGAGTAAAACCAGCATCAAAATGAGAGACTGGTCCGTCAAGTTATTTTCTCCTATTGGGATCTAACAATTATAATTATAAGGTGGACAATAAAGATGCATGTGCAAGGACAAAAAGATGTGAATAGGAGGACAAAGGACCACCTTAAATTTCCGATTCTAAACGCCTTCCTTTCTAATTGGTTGCCTTCAAATCTGGCTTCCTATCAGCGGTACAGTATATGGAGACTGTGTCAATAACTCTATCTCTTCTCCAGTCATAGACCATTTATGGAGAGAGAGAATGAATCACTGTGACTTCACCTTACTATTTAACCAGGGTAGCTTATCTGAAGCAGATGGATGATTGAATTAGAAACAAGGACAAAAAGATGTGAATTAATACTATATCATGAAAATGTCCATTACTTTTTTTTATTTGTTTTTCTCTTAACCATCTATTATATTAGATTGACCCTAGTTAGATGACTAAGTGACTCCAAAAACTAGTCATCATTCAATTTTTCTATATACATATATACACACACACACACACACACACACACACACACAGAGAGAGAGAGAGAGAGAGAGAGAGAATACACCGAGTCCAACTTAATTGCCCAGAGTGAAGGACATATACATTATATGGACCATATGCAACTGGCCATAGTTGGAAGAGTCATTTTCAATGGGAGATAAAGATGCAATGATTCATGAAACAGTGTATTATAATATTTCATGAATCTTAAGAATATGTTACTATTGTCAAACGGTCCCTATCTAATTCGTCTAGTAAGCCAGCCATTACCATGTCAAATGGAAGCTTTCAAGAACTCGATTATCAGGTGAAAGCACCCGTTTATCAGGATCAGTACATGAAATAACATGAGCAACATATTCTATTTCAATAATTCATGCGCTATGCATCTATGCTAAATAAACTAACAACGAAATATAAGCTCATCAAAGTAATATCTAATAAACAACAATCAAGGGCAACTTACTATTGCCATAGTTTTGATACTCAGACAATATAGTAAGAATAAGAATGACAACATTTAAGGGAAAAAAGAAAATTTAAGTCAAGCATACTGATAAAAAAAGAAGAAAATAAAAGATTAGTTGTGTCAACAGGACAGATCTCTATGGACACAGGTGGAGAGTCTTGTATATATTGTTTTCATGCTAAAATCAAGTATCTAATGTTATTTCAGCATTATCAAAAGGAGCCAGGAATGCTTAGCCCTTGGAAATTTGCTGAAAACAATTAGAGCTCAGATGGAACTCCTCTTTGGTGTGACAGGTTTGTAAACTATACCAGGCTAAAAATATTACTGAGCCATTTAAATCATCTCATCTGATAAAATCACCTTATGAAAGTTGGTCACAATCTAGGTCATCTATCTTTTCATTTTCTGTGATAGAGTATCGCCATTATAAGTACTAATTAAGTACTATAAGTGACCATTGCAGTTTGCCTTCTAGGAATCTAAGTGATTGGGCAAGGCCAATTAATGGGAAGGATGTAGTATCACTTTCAAAGGTGATCAGCCGAATGAGGAGATCCGCAGTTTAATCACACATCATGGGCTCAAACTAAATTCTTAATCAAACATCTTTAATACCTACCTGCTGGCATCCTAGTTTCAATGTACAAAAACTGCAGTATTGAAGAGTTATTACCTTCCCTCGCTTGCACGAGCCTGATCTGTCACTCTGTTGAGCACAGAATGGTTTAGTTTTGCATCGCAAGGGTCTTGAAGAAGAGACATCAGTATGCACTTGCATTGCTTTCTCATGCCGCTTTCGCTTGGTTGTATCCCTTTCTTTGGAGTTGGGTACACAACATAAAAACTGATCCAGATTCTCCTTTAAGTCACCAGAAAATTGGGTAATTTGAATATTGTAAGCTTTGATATTCTGTTCTTTATTCTTCTCATTGTCACCAGTACTTGCGTTGTCTTTCTTAGTAGAATTTTGTGAAAGAATAATTTTGAGACCAGAAGGCTTCATAGCAGCAGGAGCGTGATGCACATCTACGTGCATCTTATGGACCACAGCTTTAGATGGAACCTCCGTGTGTCCTGCTCTACCAGATGGATTTGCATCATACTTATCAGAAAATTGGGAGCTTTTCTTCTGTCTCATGTTCCTTGTAACATCTTTCTCTTTGCCTTCCACGAAACTGTTCACATAATTCATTTCCCATTGATCATAGGCAGAGCAAGCAACATAGAAAGAGACGAACTTCCTTCCTTCTGGAGTAAAGTAATGTAGTTCCTGTCTTGTGCCTTTCCACTCATACCTGAATTTCCAGCCCATTAACAAGAGATGCGCTTTTGCCTCTGTCCTGACTCTGTCAACAAGTGCTTTTGACACAGAATCGTTTGTATTCTTCTTCCGATCCAGGAGCTGAATATAGTCTGTGACTGCTTGGCGATTGTATTTTGGGACCACGTCTTCATTTTTTCTCTTAGTTGCTGAAAGTTGTTGCCCATTGAAGGGAACTATTCGGCAAGGCAAATGAGAAGGATCTCTGTCATTTCGTAAGAGGCCGTCTGTTACATGATCACCACCATTATAAGACAGTAATCCTGCATTGGCAATAAAATGTACATTGATTTGAGTTGAATTGAAATGGAAATAGATACCAATTTAATTTTCCTGTTAAGAACCTCTGGTAATTGCTATAGGTTTAACTTGTTCTTATTTAGACGTTCAAAGTGCTTTCATCTACCTGCTAATATCCTTTCTGGATTTAACAAAGGTTTCCCAATCGCAGCCAAAATGACATGATTTACATCCATTTTCTTGACGTCTTCTATGGGTTCTGTTTCCCGCAAATAAGAGCACAATACACCTGATAGGGATGGCTTTAAGACTTTTGATCTCAACTTGAAAGAGGTCCAAAATTCCAGTTAATGCTCATAATTTTTTCATAATGTCATCTCCTGTGTGTGCACATACAGAAACTAGCTACCAATCTTAGCAACTCTAGTTACTAAATCTATTTTTCTCTTTAGTGATGTTTTACGTTGAATATTTTCTATGATGGAAGGCATCATATATATAAGGACTGTGATTGAAAGAGAAATCCTTGTCATCTCTCAATGCTTGTTCGCCAAGTTAGATTAGTAGATGCTTTTGGCAACATTATTTCAATCGGAATCATTCTTTTATAGATGAAAACATGTGTTAACTGAGTCGATTACATAATAGATGATCAGCCATTTATTCTCTAAGTCCCTCGAATTCTTCCTGGGGTACTGTAATTAGATGTTCTAATCACGAATCCTGCCAATAAAATGAAGTAAATCTAAATAAACATGAAAAGTTGCATTAAATGCTCCATACATTTGTTTGGAGTAATTACATGTGAGTGTGTCTGGTTTCATAAACCAGTTCTTTCAACAATGATCAAAACAGTTGGGAATGTAAGTACCTGGTTCTTTAACATGACTCTCTTCAGAATAGCACAACTGCCTGCTTCTTGGCTCGGATACTCTCCGCCTCTTAGAGACACGCTCTTCGCTCGAAGAAACAACAGCTATATCTTTCTCGATTCCACAATCCGTTATATACCGATTTCTCATAACCAGCTTCATTAGTTTCTTCCACACTAATGGCTCTCCGAGAGGCCACTCCCCAATATCGCGAACGAAACCGTCCGTCGTTCTTAATCCATACCAAAACTGCTTAACCCAGGCCGGCGTCGCCATATCAGCGAATTCGTTTAGTTCGCCGATTAGTTGCAGAAACACCCACGTACCGCGAGCCTTCCAGGCGCCGGAGGCTTCATCCCAGTCATGCGAGAGGCGCAACTGGTCTATATCGAAAGTCATCTCATCGCCCTCGTCCGGGAAGAAGACGGACCTCCTAGCGGCGCCGGCGTCGCGATCGAAGACGACGCCCTCCCACCACCCATCTTGATACAACGCGTCGACGCACAGACCGTACTGCAGGTCTTTCCCGGAGAAGTATACGTTTGGAGCACGCGGCCTGATCCAGCCGCGATAGCCTGTCGCGGCGAAAGCAGCGGAGGGACGGTTGCAGCCGTCGAGGACGTCGGAGACCTCAATGCGCTCGACCCAGTTCGTGACGCCGTCGTCGTAGAGGAGGTTCTCGTACCAGACGTGGCGGACACGATGGGAGACGCCGATGACGCGAGCCATCTGCCATGACCCTCTGAGCCCGTCCTCCAATTGCCTCACCTGCTATCTCTCATCCAACAAGAAGGACAGACGTCAGCAAGCTAGAAAACGTTTTCCCGTTCTCAAGCAAAAGAGCAAGTGATTCGACTGATGAAGAAGACGACGATCATCGTCATGTGAAGAAAAGAACAGTGATAGATGGAAATACCTCAACCTCCTCCTCGACAAGGAGAAGCTTCTTACTCTTGCTCATTGGAACTCTTTCTTTCTCGCACCCTCTCTTTCAGAACTGGAAGCAGGACAACGGACAAATACGCATAGAGGTTAAAGAGGGCGGGGGATTCCCAGAAAGCGTTGCAGAAAAAAGTAACGAGAGGATAATACAGTAATTTCCCTCAAACCCTTTTCCACGTTATTAATTTCATTTTATTTTAAAGAGCTTTAACTCTTGTGGCAGGTTCAGATTTCGCTAGGGTTTTCTTTTAATAAATTTTCCATTCAAAACTAATATTTATCCCTAAATTTAGAAAGATCCCTTATATTTCCAAATGTGAGCAGAAGGTACTTTCCATCTTATGTCATCAGCAGGGGAAGGCATGTTCCCACATGCTATCGTATGGTCAGTTTGGTAATTTTACACTATAATTTTTTTTTTTTTTAAGTTTTAGTTTTGCCCTTAGATTGATCTTTCATTTAATGGACACGAATCCATGTTTTTTCACGTGATATGATTCAAACGCCAAACTGCATGATACCCATCCAGAAGGTATTTTCTTACTGAAATTTATGAAGTGGCAGTTCTTGTTTGAGTGCTTAGTTAAAAGTTGTCTTGCATCTATTAAGATTACTTACATTTGTTCTTTTAAAGTATAGTTAGCAAAATTGTGACCATGACTCAGATCGGCTGATGATCGGGTGAGTGAATTGACTCGTCGACTCGAGTTTTAAAATAAGTCGGGCCACATCATGAGTGAGTTGGGCCAAGTCAAGTATGAGTTCTGAGCGAGCTAAGCCAACCTTGACTGGTGGTCAAGTTTTTCAACTATTTGAGTTGGACTCAAATGATTCCTAAGCCAAGTTGGTGAGTCAGCCAACTGTGCTAGGAGATATTCGATCGAATGAAATGTTTACAGACATACTTTGAAGCTGGACCTTTTTAGATAAAATTTGAGGATCAGGGTTGAAATACTTTTTTTGGGCGCTCCCTTATTGAACACCTTAAAAACAAAGGTGATCCCACCTTAAGTTGAAAAAATTCTCCATAATCAAACACGCCCCTATATTACAACAAAAAAAAAAAAAGCCTGACCCTAATAGTGAAAGTAATTTTCATTATTTTGGAGGGGAAGATGTAAATCATGAACATCTTCGACAATTACACATTGCTTACCGGGAAGCTGCCGTACACTTTGGTAATCATTCTATTAAGAAAATAGCAATCACCCGCCAACGATTGGTTCCATGGTCTAGTGGTTAGGACATTGGACTCTGAATCCAGCAACCCGAGTTCAAATCTCGGTGGAACCTCGTTCTTTCCATTTTTCGCTCTTTGTAGCCTACTTCACGGAACCCGAGTTCAAATCTCGGTGGAACCTCGTTCTTCCCCTTTTTCACTCTTTATAGCCTAGTTCACGGTTGTCAGAAAAATGGATTTGTTTTGCCCCAGAAAAGATAATTTGAATCTGAAGCGCCAGAAGTCTTTCGTATTAATTGCCAAAAGAAATAAAACTGAAACTTCTGTTTAACAGCTGCCAAACTTCCCTGAGTTCGTCGGGATTTCTAAAAGTATATGAGTCGTCGTGAGGTGACGTAAAAAATAAAATCTTAAAACAAATAAAAGTAATTTTTGTAACAGAAATATATACACAAAATGATATTATCGACAGGTTCTTATCGTTAAGACTCAAGAATTGAAAATAATGAAGCAGCACTCCGCCCCATAATCTTTTAAATAAAGCGTTATATTTAAAGGTGAGTAAGAGGTTAACCAATTGATTAAAAAATTCTATTTTTTTTAATTTTAGTAACTATTGAAAATAAGAATGAAGCTAAATATTTTAGTGGAAGTCAAAATTATATTTATTGGCAAATATATAAAAGGGAAAAAGCCTACAATCACCTAAAGCATTTTCAAAACCGTTGGAAGGGAAGGGGACAGAGAGAGAATCATCTCCTCCTCTGCACAATGGCATCACTCCTCACCACACCTTCTCCACCTCTCCTCCTCCAGACCACGCCCAGCAGCAGACCTTTTGGAGGTTCTCTCTCGCTTCGGAAGCGCGTCTCTCCGCAAACCCTTCACTCTACCGTCCAGCAGAACGATTCCCCTGTTGCTGCTTCCACTTCTGACTCTGTACTCTCCGCGGAGCCCCAGCTCCCAATAGAAGACACAGAGAGGGTGATTCCAATTGGGTACTTCTTTAACTTCCTTCTTCATCCAATTTCTTTCCATAGCATCCTTAATAAGGCCGGTTTAGCTTCTTCTTGTGTAATTGATATAACATCTTCGCTGTTGCATTTGAAAATTGAGGATAAAATAGTGAAATTAAACGATGGATTTATTGTTAGTTGTTACCTTATGCTAGTATTGAATGAGAAGATTAGTAAGATGTCTATAGAACTCTTTTATGTTCAAAGCCATCAATACCTTGCTTGACCATTTTATGGTTGATTTTTTTTTTATTGTTAATATAATCAATGTGCCTAGAGTTGCAATTGTTAGAACTGCTTGAATATTTTTCATCCCTCCTTTTCTCTTGAACTGGTTGATTTTGTCTAGTTGTTGTCTTGGATTGCCATAGCACCGCCCCTCAGAAGCAAAGCACTCGATCCACTAGAAAAATACTGCTGTTTATTTTTTTTGCTGCCGTGTTTTCCCAATAACACGGAAAACCATTCCTGGGATAAAGGACCTGGACGTGATGGTTTGATCTGCCTTCCCTACTGTCGCCTTTCCATTGCACTACTCAACAGTGTGAAGCCCCGAGTTTGAACTTGAAGGCTCCTTGAACCCAGAAACCGTCACCGGACAAGCTCGGTGATGCTTTGCCTGCTGACCACAACCCTACCCAGTTATAAAAATATGTTTTAGTGAGCGCACTGTTGAGCTGTATAGTGGTTTCTTCGTGGTGTGGCACATTCTGTTTTTTCCCCATTTGCTTTTGGGTTTCAGATGGCCATTTAGTCATCTCTGATTAGTTGGAAAATTGAGCGTCTGATGTTCATACCCCAGGATCGTCTTACCATGTTTGTTAATGTGATGACTGGAAAATGGGAAATGATTATGCGAATAGCGTCACCTATAAGTTTGGGTAGCCATCTTGAATTGAGGAGACTGTAATCTATGCACATCAATCGATTGGTTTATTCTATGCATGCTAAGCAATTTGTTTTTCTTAGACCATAAAGAATTTGCAGAATGTCTCGATGGAGGAGAATGAAAAGTAGTAGATGAGTTGCAGATTTTGACTGATTAAACATGTCTTTTAGGGGATGCAAGGCATGTGGGCGAGCGGAAATAGAAAAGGGCTGTAATGGTGAAGGAAGAATTCAAGGTGGGATAGCAACAGTTCCAGGATTTGGATGGTGGCCAATAAAGGCATTCAGGCCATGTCCAGGTTTTGTTGCATCAGGTGGAAGGTACAAGAGACAAGGGCAAAGCATGGATGAGGTTGCATTTGGGAAGGGGAAGAGTGAAGCTTCAGTTGGTGCATCAGATGATGAAGTTGAAGGAAGGTATGTTTCCTCTGATAATAGAGAATCCGACTTAATGTATCTAGAGCTAATCTATGTGGTTGTCTCTTACAATTGAAGATGTTAAATTCAGCCGGCACAATTTTTTCGGGTTTCTCATCAAACTCCCAGTCTTGGTTCTCTATAGCTTTCTCAACCTCGTGATTTTGATGTCTTTGTTGCATGCATCCAACAATCCGTTGTGTCTGAAATTTTAGTCTTATTGTCCAATAATGAGTGTATAGAATTTTGGTATCACGATTAATGTCCATAGGAGTACCAGGAATTTTGCAGAAATGTACATGATAGAAAGAGCAAAGTTTAAGATGATTTAGAACACTGAAGTACATGCACATGTATGCGTATAAGAATAGGACATCTTTGTGATCAATCCTTGACAACCCCGTCTTCCTCCTCCTCTCTCTCTCTCTCTCTCTTGTATGCGTGCATGGATTTGCAATTTTAGATACACTATTTGAAGGACTATATGAACTGATCATTCACTGTTTTATGCTCCTTTTTTTTTGCAGCAAAAGGAGAAATCCAGGGAGATTCAGGAGGTGAAACTACTGAAGTTGTTTGTATTTGATATGATCTTTATGTGGTATTTTATTTCTTTCCTTCCTGTGCTGTTCTCTATATTCTGTATAATGATTTTTTTTTCTTTTTAGTTTTTTCAATCCTTTGTTCTTGTGGATGCGAGCACGTCAAAGAGTTGGTGGAGCACTAAAATGATATAGGCTTGGCTGTCCTTATTTCCATGATTTTGTTCTTACTTATTGCTAAAACTTTACCATATTTTCACTGTATAGAACGAGACCTGGCATCTGGCTTCACATTTAACTGTCAAGGTTCACATTTACTCTGTCGCATTGACCTACAATATTGCGATCTTGCTATTCAACCATCCAGGTATCTCACATGACCTGCTCTAGCCTCAAATGGCAGGTTTATTAGAGGAACAGACTTGACAGTCACCAGCAGCAGCTCAACCTTGGCACTGAACACGACAGAAACCCTGAACCAAAGGCTTGGGCTTGGCTCCTAATTGCTCTCTTTAGATCAACTAGAAAGTTGACCTATTGCAGTGTTATTTTTTGGATGGGTTGGTCAGACTTCTTACATAAGGTGGACAGGAAGTGATTATTTTTCATCATCCAGCTTTAGCAAAACTCGAAGGAATGAAATGGATTCATATAGATTCCATATGCCACGGGTGGTAGGAGCTCTAAGGTGTTGAAGTGAATACCATGGATCAGTTGTTTACCCCTGTCGTTCTGCACTTACTCACATGATGTTTTCCTTTCAAAGTACAGTCAGAGGTCACCCGGACGTTTGCCTTCCAGGGGAGAGGAACTTCTTTCATCCCCTATTCATATACTCTTCAGTCCATACAAATTAGGTGCTTTCGACCAAATCAGAATGTAGTGTTGAGTTTACCATGGTTAAATTCCAACAGACCAGCATTTAAATCTTATATTTCAGCCACAGATATGGTTTTCATCTTAGAAAGGTAACTATCTGCTTATCAAAATCATGCATAGGAATCTTATTATGAAGATATATATACCAATATTGACTAAAAAGGCCACGATAAAAGTATCTATATGTTCATATTTGATTAAGGCAACACGCAACGCAAGGATGGGTTTTTTAAGGTGGGTCCAAACTCTAACCATATGATTTGAGGGAACGAGGGGTTATCTTCTTTCTTTCTCAAGAGACGATCCTGTTAAGTGGTTTAGTTCTGGGGGAGATCCCTCTCATCCAAAGGTAAAAACATTCCAATAACACGTCGAGAACCGACTTAATGACACTCGCAGTTTAATACTAAATCCAATAGAATTGTTCAAAATGAATAGGTTCCATGGAAATAATCTATATATAAAGCTGATCTAATTAAATGGATTTCAATCGTAAATGCAGCAACTTTTTTTCATCATTAAGGTCTCATCGAATTGGGGTCTATTAGTTGTGAAAATTGATGTCGGGTGTAGATAACTTGTATCATCATAACCGTATCCAAGCATCTCCAACATGAAAAATACATTACAGAAGTTTGGGATACATGCAAAAATTTGTTGTGTTTAACATACAGATATTGGAATGATACATTTCTTGACTTGATATAGAGTGGGATGGATTCTTCGATATCAAGCATCTCCAACATGAAAAATACATTACAGAAGTTTGGGATACATGCAAAAATTTGTTGCGTTTAATACATGCAAAAATTTGTTGTGTTTAACATACAGATATTGGAATGATACATTTCTTGACTTGATATAGAGTGGGATGGATTCTTCGATATCAAGCATCTCCAACATGAAAAATACATTACAGAAGTTTGGGATACATGCAAAAGTTTGTTGTGTTTAACATACAGATATTGGAATGATACATTTCTTGACTTGATATAGAGTGGGATGGATTCTTCGATATGAGTAATTCCTAATGAGCGAGAGAATTCCAGCCCTGCTAAAAAAAGAAGCTAAAGCTTCCCCTTCTCTCTTTTCCTCCCCCCGCTTTCATCTTTCTCATCTTTGCCCTTAGGGTTTAGGGCTGCGTCCATGTCTAATGAAGATACAATGCACCTTCATTTTAGTATTGCTTCATCTTAGTGTTGCGCTACATATGTATGACACAAAAACATAGAGCTCATAAAAATAGAACGAGTGATACTGATACATCCTTTTCATGCTACCTGCACTATAATTACAAGACCCTTGTAGGCAAGTCTGACTGGTTATTTGGGTAGACATCACAAGACATTGATCTGCTGTATAATTCGTTTTGCAGTCCTCGCCGCAGAACGGAACTCTAAATTTGCCACATTTGCTGCCCATCGACCCCCTTTAATGTGTGTTTCAATGTTTCATGTTAGCAAGGTTGCACGGTCGGTGAGTTCTGAGGCACGCAGTCAAAGTAAAACTGTTTTCCCGGAAGAGGAGAATCCAGAAGAGATGAACAAACTTTTTTTTTTTAATAGATGAGATGTTAGCAACTTTAAGGTCTGTATAAAACAATGTGAAAGTGTTGGGACTTTATTTGACATTTATGGCTCTTAGGCGCTCTGTGACTCTGCCAGACCGTCAGTGACGGCTCCTGGATGAGAAAAGTGCGTGTTTGTTTCCTTATTTTATAGTATAGGTCCTGGGATTTCCGTTTCTGTGGGGAGGGGATATAGGGATCCTGAGCGAGGGGCAGCTGCAGCTCCTCAAAGAAGGACGGGGACTAGATTTTTCCTTTTCTTGTACCCTTCTCTGTGTGGGGAGTGGAGGTGTTGCAGGGAGGAAGCTGAAGAGGAACGGGATGGACGCGGAGACGAAGCGCCGGGTGGAGAAGATGGTGGTGGGTATATTGGAGAAGGCGGACATGACAGAGATGACGGAGTTCAAGGTCAGGTCGTTGGCCTCCGAGCGGCTAGGCATCGATCTCTCCGGCAGCAGGGAGGTGAAGAAGTTCGTGCGGGGAATTGTCGAGAACTTCTTGGAATCCAGGGCAGCGCAGGCGGAGGGAGGTGGTACGGCTGGGGACGAGGAGGAGGTAGAGGAGCAGAGGGGCGACAGGAAGAGAGGTAGAGCGGCTCATGATGATGATGAGGAAGAGGAGGAGCAGGAGGATAGCAGTGGTGATGAGGATGTCGATGAAAATGGAGATCCCATCCTCTGCAGGGTACAGTGGCCATCGAAAATATTTATGAATCTTCTTAGTTGCTGTTTTGAGTTTTATGAAAATTGTTTTGTGGAACTGGTATTAGTATGATTAGGCATGTCAGAGTGTGATGTCTTCTGTTGTTTTCAGATATTTGATGTTGTTGTTAATTATCCAAGCGTGTGAAGCGACCTTGTTTTCTGTTACAGGTTTTCTATGAAACAATGTTCTAAGAATAAATTTTGAAGTTGTGGTTTTTTCTTAATCACTTTCTCCACCGAAATGATTAATAATTTGAGCTACAAAGTTGTTGGGGCGATCAATTTTGATGGTCGTGCGATTGGAACTACCTGTAATGTGTTCATTAAGTGCCTAAGAATAGAATAAAATAGTATTCTACCTTGATGAGTCCAGCGATGGTGGGCATTTCTGTAGTAGGGAGGTGGTGCAGGACATGCTGAACCAGTGGACCTGGTTTCGGCATTTCTGGTAACTGTTGCCCCTGACGGAAAAGTAGAGGCCGGTTTGGTTGGAGCGACATCTAATGTATGCTCAATAATTTAGCATCATATAGTTGTTGGCGCGGATGCCGTCAAACACTCAAGAAGAGAGAGGATGACCATTTGAAATGGAGTTCTTCCTGGTTTTGAGATACTCCATCACTCAATCATCCGTCAGTTTCTTTAGTAATACCATTGTTGCAAATATCTATAGCGGTCAAATATTGACGAGGTTTATCTTGGGTATATTTTAGCGAAGTTGTTTTTCTCGAGAACATTTCGGGAAAAATCTTGCCCGATTGTAAAAAAACAAAAAATCCTAAAAATTAGAGAAAATAAAATAAACAGAAACTAATAATTTCAAAAAAATAAAGCAAAAAATTGATGTGAGATTTTCATTTTCACCGAGATTTTCAAATCTCACAAGATTTTTCTGTTCTTTTTACTTGCTTTTCTTGTAAATATCGAGAGATTCTTGAAAATCTTGCGATATCTGTGACAATACTACTGATAATGGAAAAGAAAGACAAGATGGTGGAATGCTGGTAAGAAGCTGAAGCGTTTCTGCTGGTTGGTTCTTGATGTCTGAGCTGGGTTATGGTCAACCAAAGTCCAGCTCAGTGAATTTGCCAGAGCAGTAGAAGAGGTGATGATGATGTAGGCAAATAGTGGTTGCACTGATTGTTGCCTAGCTGGGCAAATAGTGGTTGGTTGGGGTTGAGTAGCATGTTGTGGAACATACAGGGGGGAGGAGGAGGAGAAGGAAATGGGATTGAGGAGGCGAGAAACTGGCCACATCTGGACACATATTAAAGCATTCACCCATGCACATGCAACCACTGCATCAAGTGGTAGCCTAAGATTGTTGTACTACCGACTTTGTAGGCAATGGAGTTTCTTTTGGTATTGAGAGCTTCTGGTTAGTTTCCTGGAACATTTCATCATCATCCATCAGCTTAATGAGTTGTTTCCCCTAGAAGTTGATGCCAATACTAGTTTTTTTTCTGGATGTTCTACCGTTTATTGACAATATCATTACTGGCATTATGATCATCCACAATGTTTAAAATAGCCAAGCTAAGCTAAGGAAAACCTTTTCCTGGGCTTGGATATGTTGTTTTTCATAGCTACCACGCATGAGATAGACTGGGAGATATACTCTTCATATGTGTTTTTCTCTTTCTGTTTTTTGCTTTAGATATATTTTTTGGGGTTCAAGACTCCATCCACATGGATTAGCTTTCTCCCTCATTTTAGGCTCATTCTCAACTGCCTGCTTGTGGGTTTGCCTCTTTATAACTATTTTCTTAAAAATCTATTTTTGATAATTATTTAGAAAATGCTGATAACAGGAACCTTCTATAAGTTACTGCTCTTACTGTCTCACGTCAACAAAGAGGTGACTAGAACCTTTTAGTGTGTGTGATCCATGCATCGATGACCATAACGACCACCAGTTACTTCCTGGCCTCAACAACATGCTTAGGCATCACCCTTTCATGGAGAAGTTGGAATAAGTTGTGCTTGCGTGTAAGAGGGAAATTTCATCAACCCTACAGTTTTAGTGGATCTTTTTCTGTTATCTGGTTGACGATGATGACTAATACAGACATTGTTATTTCCGTTTGAAGCATGTCTACTTCTATCTGTCAAGCTTTAGTACATAGAAACAGGCATATAAGCTTCTGTATCATGGGGAAAACACGTTGCTTAATGTTTATTTGTAGCTTTTATTTGCATTTTTTGTTATGGTGATTTTAGTTGCGTTCTTGATGATTGCTATCAACTTGGCTTGCTTTATTATTATTTTTTTTGGTAATGTTGGAGAAAGTTTGGCTAGTCTTTCTTGATGTTCTGGTGGCCCAATATCACCTTTTTGAATATAAAGTTCCACCATACATATTTAAGCAACATCAACTGACTACGATTATGAATATCTGGATTATTTTGCATCGTGTTTTACATATCAAATGCTGTATTGAGATATCTGGGACTCTGATACATTCTGAAACAGCATTAGCTGAATAGAGAGATATGACTATCCATCCCACTCCATGATGTCTTTCAAGTTTCAAGTGTCAGTGCTATATTAAATGTGTACCCTTCTGATGTTTTACTAAGTGAAGGGCTGATAGAATGCTAAATGTTCCATATTTGTGGGTGGATCTATCTGTAGCACTGATGTTTGTTGTGATGGTTCCTTGCAGCTCTCAAGCAAAAGAAGAGTAACGCTGCAGGAGTTCAGGGGAAAGACGTTGGTTTCCATTAGGGAGTACTACCTGAAGGATGGGAAGGAGCTTCCTTCATCTAAAGGCATGCTATAATTTCAATCTTAGCTCCGCTTTTTGCTGTTATCTGGTCATTTGTCAATGACAGAAAATAGATATGGATACTCTCTATGTTCGTGTGCATGCATGCATGTCTATCTGTTTCATTGAGCTGTATATGTTTTAACAGCATTAATGGGTTTTGATTGAATATGATGTTGATGTGCAGGAATAAGTTTGACAACTGAACAGTGGGTTGCCTTCAAGAAAGCGGTGCCTGCCATAGAAAAAGCTATTAGAGAGATACAGTCGGGTTAGTGAACGAGTAACAAAAGGCCCAGAAGCTGAGACCATGGAAATGATCTAGACTATTTTTTTGACTTAGTGAGGTTGTGCAGAGATGTAATGAGTTATGCAACTGGGACGTAGGTGCTGTATATGTGCAGTTTCTGCAGAACAGGAGTTTTCTCATCCCTCTTTGTTTTCTAAGAAATACTAGGGAACTTGAGGATATATGCTCAGACGTAAGCAAGAAACGATTATGATGAAAATTACTTGCCTTGTCTTCTTGTGCCCTTCAAATGGCAAAATCCATGATGTTTTTAGCTCAAGACCCTTTTTCTTTTGTGGTGGAACAGCTAGGGTATTCACAAAGAAGACTAAGGGTGACTTTCACTTAGACGGATATTACTCTGTTGATGGCAAGACAAAAAGTGACCCTGTTGCAATTTTTCACATAAGCTCCCTTTGCATGTGTGCTCATTCATGTATTGGTGTCCCTCTTTGAAGACATGAGAAAAGGGCTTCTGGCTTCATGTTCTCCGTAGACTTGTCTTGTATTTCTTTAATTAGAACTCGATTATTTTCCGGAACTTTTTACTATGAAATTTGGATCGAATGGGCATGAGTACACTACGAAAAAGAAAATGCAAGGACGTGTATGCACTAGACGTGTGCTTGACCTCGCGTCTAGTATTGACCCCTCTCTCTCTTTCTCTCTGTTACAAACACGGACACATACATGCAGATGATAAGCTTCGTGTTCTTTCTTCCCGCAGAACATTATTTTGGCATTTCAAGGTGACCTTCAGAACGGCGACGTTATGAAACAAACACGGTCTCTGGGAGGCCATTTTTGTTCTGCCTGTTCCTGATTCTGGCATTCTTAGAAAGAAACGAGAATTGAACTTCCATGTAGGGGAACAGATGATCCTCCTAGCATTCTCCGGTCTGAACTTCGAAATGTTTCATCAGTTCTCAAATTGATATACGGCGGACTTTTATATTGACAGCAATGTTTCATGCAACTGGTTTTTATCGAGCTTCAATTAATTACTTGCTCGTAAGTAGCTAATGGGCTACGAAAGCTAATTTCAGAATAAGTCTGCGACTTTTTTTTTTTTTTCAAGATTCTGGAATTGGTTGACTTTGTTCGATATTGTTTTTTAATTGGAGAACTAAAAGCTCGATTTTGTTCATTCAAGAAACACAAAAAATGTTTAAGATTCTGTTGCGTTAGAAAATAATGCAAACAAAATAAATAATGGACTATAAACTGCAATAAACAGAAAAATTTGAAGGCAGGGCAGTAAAAGCTGCAAAATGGTACTAAAAAGATAATAGCAATCGAATTGATTCACCTAGTGCATCAACTTTTCTATCAATTTGATTTAAACCAACTTATTTGTGGACACTCAAATCTTTTCCTTTTCTTGCTCTAGGATAACTGAGGAGAAACTTCTAGTCTTCAGCTTCCACGGAAAAGAGGTTAAGCTCTACAAGTTCTCTGACCACATGGGTTACACCCTGCATTGGCTTTTGCAAGGAAATATGTCCAAGAAGATGGAAAACCCTACATGTTCTCTCTGATCCCATGAGCTAACCTCTAGCTTTGACACATGCAAGAACAGTTCTCCATGAAAATCAAATTATATATTAAATCCACTTAAATCATATCAGCAGCGTGCGAATTTTTACCAACAAAAACATTTTAACAAACCAAAGCTGCCATCTATGTATTTGTGTGAAATTAAACCGTTCTTGCCCATTCACTCGGATGTCGCTCGAGATTACTCTATATAACAATAAATCATGACTAGACCTTTTTTTTTTCCCCACATAGAACAAGGTCAGTCGTTCAGAGTATGATGCCTGAGCTTGTGTGCATGCGCGATGGACAAGATCGCAGTGGATAACAATTGAGAACAGCAATCGAATCACATATTCCAGAGGGATGCTGCATTGAACTAGTGCTGTTCAAAATGTACAAAAATCAGGACCTAATTTACATTCCAGTAAATTTGGTAGGGAGAACAGAGACCCTTCAAGAGCCTTCACGATATCACTGTTGCCAGCCTCTTCAGCAACCTGGTTTGATCCGCCGTTCTCCAATCAACTCTAACTTTCTATGACAATGGTTCTCCTGTTAGTGGCATCATGCTAGGAGGAAGAAACAGAGTACAATACAAAGCGCGGCTAACACCATTCCCGTTCAAGCAAGTGCAGCTAGCATACATCCTTTGATTATCTCATTCCGTTCCTCTCCCTGCAGAATCAACCGATGCTATAGGTGAAAGCAAATAAGAAACTGGAGATAAGGACGGTAGAACTCCATGGTGGCCAACATAGTTCCTGCTCAAATTAGCACAGATCAATGCAATCCTTCGATTATCTGATTCCGTTTCTCTCCTGCCCAAGAAGAGCCTGACATGTGGAAACAAAAAGAAAACAAAGAGACAGAGAGAAATGAAACGGTAAAATTGAGACCAGAAGTGTACATTGAAACGAGAACCTGAATTATTAGTTTTTGTCAAGTGACTGAAAACGCTACTCAAGTTCTAATAATTTGGTATGCTAGAGAAGCTAAAAAGAAGGTGAAGAAAATAAAGGAATAACGGAAGTCTTTATGATGTGAAGCAACCTTCAGAAATAATCACAGCTAGTGGAGCATAGCTTTTAGGAGAGCAAAGATTTTCAACACAGGAAACTAAGGCAACTTATATACGGAAACAATGTCTATATTATGAACCTTGCTAAGAATGAGCCACCATTTTCTGCAGGGACATATGCAATAGATTACCTTGTCTGCCAATGGAGCACTCTGAGCTAGAAAATTCACAAGTTCCCCTCTTTTCTTGTTATACATTGTTCTGACATTATCCAAAACAAACTTCTCCCTTCCAATGTCCTCATCTATCCGCTCTCTGTTCCAGATCAACTGCTTAAGTTGTTCCTCGGATTCAAGTATGCTCAGTGTCGTTGACGAAGCATTCAAACTCACAGGAAACCTCACATCGATGTCTTCCCTAGAATAAGAAAGAAGAGAAATGATTAGAAAACAGATGAGTGAGTATTCCTGAAGCAAGCAAGTTTTGCATAAACAAAGGATTTACAAACACGCATATACTTGGACCCAAAATTAAAAAAAGGAAATGGAATCTTGCTTTCAGAGCATATGGCTCACGAAACGGCAAAAAGACAACACCACAAAAAGTTTTAAAGACAATTGTGGAAGACAATTAGACATATGAGTGCCAAAAGGAGATCTCCTCAAGATTAAAATAACATGCATTGGTTATATTGGCATTTTCAAGAAAAAAATATTACAGAGCATATATAAACAGACAATTGAATATGGTTTTATTACCTCCGGCCAAGCTTAAACACACCACAGCTTTTAATCATTCCACCATCCAAGGAGAGGGCACCGTCACTTATGTATGGAATAGCAAGTTCCATATCGGCTCTGGTCCTATACACTTGCAAACGGGAGAAAAGGGCATAAAACAATGTTTCTCTCAACCCATGGCCAGATGACGTAACATATTTCAAATGCATAACGTCCACAGTAATCATATTCACTGCAAAGCCAAGAAAGCCAGGTGGGTATTCCCCAGTTGGAAGTCTAGGCTTCAACAAATCAAGCCTTTTCTGTGGATCCTCCTTCACATGTTTTCCTACATAAGGCCTGTTCTCATACAAGAAGATGGAAACTCACTCAGTATTTTCAATCCATTATCAAGATGAAATTCCTTCCATACAATATAAATTATCACATCATACAATATGCTGATCCACCCAATCCAGTGAATGAAGATGTTAGTCTAGAAAACAGGAATCCTGCACCTCTAATGCTCCTGCTAAAAAACAGCAATTTGTTTAAGGATCTTGCCTTAGATCTTCAAGGCAAATTGCCAGGAATCTTCCACTGATAGGTCTTCTGATACTTGTCCCAAGTCCATGTAGGCCAGATCTTAAGTCTATCTTGCCCTCACCATCATACTTTTCAAGAGCTTTTATGCCTTCATACGTCTTGCACACAATTGCCAACATCTTCTCCAATCCGAGGTACTCTGAAAAAAGCCTGGAGAAAGTTGTCATGACATGCTAACTATTAAAAAATGCCAAGCGTATCTTCTCTGCTTTTAGTAATCAAACTCTGCCTCATCAGGTATTTGTAATTAACCAAATAACACAAAAATGTGTGAAGAAGTACACCGACAACATCTATTGTCAAGTTAAAGAAAAGATCAAGCAAAGAGAACTTTTACACAAATAACCTGCTAAGGTTATCATCTGGTGCCTTTCCAAGTGTTGCAACTATACCAAGAACATCTTTGAACAAAAGGCAATCCGCTGTTTGCAAGCCTTTTATCCGACATAATAGACCAGCGGCTCTTTTGTCCTGCAGTAATATCTGATCAACAGTTTCTTGTTCAGCTTGCTTGTTTTCACCATTGTGACAAAGGGCTTCAGCTTTCTTTGATGAACGATGCGATCGGAGGTTACCTGTTTCAGTGACGGTATTACATGTAACTACAGCTGAAAAATCATCTTGTTTTAGGTTTGGAATATTTCTGTATCATTTTTCCTAAAGAGCATGAGATAATCTGATGCTTTTGTAGACAAATGCGACATGAAAATAGAGCCATAGAGGTATCAATCGTCAGATATGACGTGAAGATTGTCTTGTTCTTCTACTAAATGAGATCCCATTCTAAAACAGTTTTCAATGTATGCAACTGCATCACTAATGGGAGAACAAATATGCTGCCAACTTTTCTTTGCAAGGGATGAAAAGGGTGATGAAATAAAGATTTTGGAAACTCCAAATTTGGTTGTGCTCAGCTTGTCATGTTTACTAGCAAGAAAAGGAAATGATCTGCCATGTTTTCCATTGGCTAACCAAAAAATGACCTTTGCATGCCTAGATTTTTCTCCGGGACTGGAATATTGGACTAGAATAAGTATCACCAGCAGGTTTAATGCAAATTCATGCTTAACTCAAGAAAAATGGTGCTGTTCAGATTTATCAACCTGTGTGATCCTTGCAAATTAAAACAAACATAAGAACCTTTGATGTCTTTGATTGAGTTGTCTAAGTTATAAGACTGAATCTTCAAATGTTCTATTTTTTCCTCATGATGTTTGATTTTGTATCCCAGCTTTTGTAGATCTTCTTCAAGCCTCTGCAAGTAAGCAAGTTAGAAAAACTCAGGAGAATGGGTCTCACCTTCCAAATAATATTATTTGCTTTCAGATGCATGGATAAAATCAAGAAAATATTACAATATGTCCCGAGTGAATATAAAGTAATCCAGCAAGGAGACAGCCAACTCAGATGCCCCATGCTCCATTGAAGCATACCTTAGTTTGACCTAGGACCATCTCCATATTGCATTCATTTTGCACAGCATTTGTTTTATTTGTAGCCAAATTTCCTCCATCAGATATCACGATGGCCAATTCTGGATGTAGCACTGTTGAACAGGAAGGAGGGGCTTGACTCTGAACAGCACCAACAAACTGATTTTAATGCACTATTTATTTAAAGTTGAAACTTGAAAGTTGACATAAAAAGCCACAAACATATCTTTATAATAACAATGGAAGCATTCACACATAACAGTTTATCTTCCTCTTCCTCCTCTCCTAGACAAAGAAATTGATGAAAAATCTCAACCACCAAAAAAAGCAACATCAACCTTAACAAATTTCCTTTAAAATTTTACAACATTACACTTCAAGAATTAGTTAAAAAATCAAATGGACATTAACAAGCTTGGAGTCAGAGGTATCATGGCAATAGTAACCAAAACTTGTGGTCTTAGTAGTCAAAAGCGGCCTATGCTTTAGGCATCCACCCTCTTGACTAGGCTGCGCCACCTAGATACCTAAGTTTTTTTCCTCATTTTTTTAAAAAAAGGTTTTTACTTTGTTTTTCTCCTATTTCTTCCTCTTCTTCTTCTTCTTATTATTATTATTATTATTATTATTATTATTATTATTATTATTATTCTAGTTTTACAATTTCTCATTCATATTCTTCTGCCTTCCCCTTTTCTGTAATTGTTTTTTTCTTCTCCATTTCCTTCTCCCTCTTCTCCATCCTCGGTTTTTTTCCCTTCATAAATTATTTTTAGCCTGCCTATAACCCAGGTGCTTACCTAGGTGCCGCCTAGGCCTTTTTGAAGGGCCAGCACCTAGGCCCGTCCAGTGTCTTCGTCTACTGAGAAAATTCCAACAAGAAACTTTGTCAGCTAAGTTACGGAAAACATGGTAGATCCTTCCTCTAATTTTAAATGGCATGTAATACAATCGAGCTGGAAAATTCTTGTCGAAAACAGTAGACCCGAAAAAAAAAACATGTAACTTGAAGGTGATTAAGGCTTCCCAATCTTTACGGAGTCCGTTTTGCATCAATGCAAGTGATGCTTGAACTTGATCATGCAAAAGTAAGCAAAGAGTAAAATACACGACAATCGAGGTAGATTTGTGCAAATAAAAGAAAAAAATTAACTTCGATGTACCCACTATGCATAAGATGATCGTGGAGTTCCTTATCCACTATCCATTAGATGATGATCGTAACAGACTGGTAGCTTGGTATGAAGAAGACACATTGAACATAAGCAAGGAAGTAGGAGCAGAAATACTATATCGACAGTGTTTTCCATAAGGTGAATTGGTGAGTACAACAGCACATGGATATTGCATTCAGAAAGAAAGTTCAAATTACAAAGAAGAGAAAGCACTGCAACGGGCAATGCAGGAAGTTTGCAACATATCCGGAAATATTCTTTCCGCACTTCATCAGCAATGGCTGCCATTTCCAAGTAAAATGTAGCAATGTCACAACCAACTCCCCAACAGCAGAGCACAACTGACATTGACAAAATTCCGACGATGAACACAACCAACTGCAGAAACCTTCAATCCCAAGATAACCCATTACAGCAAACACGGCCAAAAATCAGAAAATCATCCAAGGGTGGCAACGGGAAACCTTCAATCCCAACATAACCCGTTACACATGGGAAAAACCAGAACCCTAGTATTAACCCAAGGAAAAACCAAACAGAAACCAACTGGGGAGCGACATTTGATCGTATTTACCTCTAAAATTCACGACCACGAAAACTAACCATCCCTAACTGAAGTTTTCCACCAAAATCACGAAAACTAAGAACATTGTTCGAGGTGGGTGATTAAGAAATCACCTGACTCTGCCGAAACATTGGGGAATTCGACGAGCCCCACATGAGAGCAACGGAGAGCAAACCGCCCAAAGCACAACAAGCAAGTTATGGGCCTAGCTGGGCCATGGCCTCCAAGAAGTTTAGAAGAAGCGGGTAAAAAAGAGAAATGAACGAAGGGGAAGAGTTTGACTGCTACGCTGCAGTACAGCAGTGATGGAAAGTGTCATCAAATTTGATGCCAAATGGGCTCTTGGACTCTGCAGTTTCTGACAGGTGACGAACATTTAGTTTGCGTCCGGTGGCGAGTCGGGTATGACCCGATTCATACCTTGCTGAATCCGATAGGCTTCGGATTTGATATGAAGAGAACAGATCCGACTAAGTGGTAGGGTCAGATATACAGGGCCTTTCTTTGTTCAGTTCAATGATTTGCTGGGTGTCTCATATATAGAATCCATATTGTTTGTATCATTACAAAAAAAAAAATCATTCTTTCTTTACTTTATTATTGTTTATGAAATTACATGCTATATCTACATGGCTTGGATATCACACGAATTTTTACACCAACCGCTGGTCCGACCAGAATTCCAATCAAAATCTTATATTTTTAATGTAAAAATGCATAAGAATATTATTTTCTAGTGTATGAAACAGATTAGTTTCAGATTTGGTTTATTGTTGTTGTTGTTGTTTTGCCATTAGCAAAGCCCATCGTCACCGTACTTGTCAAGGTAAAAACTGTAATGGGTAGCATTGAAAATGCATGAAAACTAAGATCCAAACTGAATATTTCATATTCAAACAGATTTGGATTTAAGAGTAACCTTAGTGAAAGTTGTGCATATCTCGTTTCACAGATCCGGTTTTGATTCTCATAGAAAATCTGACATGGTTTGGTGTTGGAGTTCCAGTCAACTCCTGCTAAGCGTCCCTGGATCTCTTAGGTATAAAATTCCTAATGCATCCTCAACACTGATATTTAAGAGTCGCTTCTACCAATTGATATAGAGAAGAGCACTTCGGATCACAACCTTAATCCACGGATGCACAGCGTTTGAATGGAGACAGCTAAAAACAATACAAAATGGGTAGGAATCAAGTCTGATAGAGGAAAAAACTTCAAAAGGTTGTTGATTCTTGGAGTCGAGTCTGAATGTTTCCTAGCTACTCTGACAGGTTCGAAGTATTAAGACAATCAACGGTTTCATTTAGTTGTATCTGCATCGGTTTCGGCGCCATATATATCACTTGAGGCAGATACGTTGGCTTGTATCATGCTCGTTTTCGATTTTTTATTTGAAAATTAATTAGTAAATATTTAAAACATTTCCTGCTTTCCCACGCTCTCCCGTTCGTCCAAATATGGTTCTGTGTATTGGCATTGACATTCAGAATCTGTCTTATCATAATGGCATTACGGTGTGCACTGTTGCTCTTAGATAATTTGTAAATTTCAAGCTCCTTTTTGCTTTTACAAATTTTGGCTCAAGTTTCTTGGGTTCAAGATGGTGGAGCACTTACGGCAGGTTGAAAAATGCTCCCATCTGCTCCGCTTATATCCAAAGTTAAATTAATTAAGTACTAAAGTCAGCAGAGTTGGGTTAAGCCCATGAACCAGTACCTTTAAAATTGCATTGACAAAAGGACCAGAAGGAAATTTGAAGAACATGCACTTCTTGAGGAAATCAAGGAGTTCTCCTTATTTGTGAAGGAGACAAGACTCCAAGTTCTCATAATATATGTCAAATGTATTTAGTTTCTAACAAATGAGTGGGGTGCGGGTGCTCGAGCTAGCATGGATGCAGATGCAGCAATTTTCAAAAAAAAAAAAAAAAAATATTAGGCGCACGTGTGGTGAGGATATATATATATATATATATATATATATAAAAGCTATTGTATAGTTAATTAACTGTTTAACAGTCATATTTATCTATATCTATATTTTAGTTATTATGAACCATTTGCACTAGAGCTAGTTTAGTGAGGCGTGTGTCTAACATAATCAGATTTCGGTTGACCGTAAGGGACGTGCCATGTAGAAGAAGCACCAGCACCTGATGTGGGTGCGGCGGCGCTTTAGGAGCACCCAGACCCAGGTGACATAGGAAAGCAGGTGCATAATGAGAGGAAAGAGGACATTCATCGGGATATAATGAGTTCTCCCTTCACCTTTCTCTCGAGCTTTGCAGTCGATAAATAGAGTTCGCTTACATGGAATGGAGGAGCCTCGAGTGAAAAAAGAGGAGAGTATATTTCTGCTGCAGGAGGATTTGGAAAGAGAAGTTGAAAACTGCTCTGTCTAATTAAATGGACCCAATGCCAAAAATGCCTGGTTCTGAATGGATTTGCTGGGACTTCCTTTCAAGAATGATGGGATTTTCCTTCAAGAATGGTGGAACATTATTAATAAGTGATATTACTAATCCGACAAAGGAGTCTTTGAAAATAAGAAAATGCTGCAGGGAACTAACAAATTATTCTTAGTCTTCATTCCATGGAAAGAGGGAGCAACAACGTCAAAGATTTTGACTTGTGGCTGAATGTAACTTGTTTGAAATTATCACCAAAGTCTTAGCGGAGATCATCAACTCTATACCAAGGTGCATTCCTCAAGGGTCATAGCTTTCAAGACAATATCTACCTTGTGCATGAAGTAGTTGAAATGGTAAAAAAATGTAGCTATATTTTAGTGATAGTTCGTGAAAGCATGAGGCATAAGATAGAGAGTTAACATGATGTTGGAGCAGACTACAACACATACTTATCAAGAAGGTGCTCTATAATTAAGTTGGCGGAAGCCGATGGCTTGACATTGAGTTGTACTTACTGAGAGGATGATACTCTACAAGACAGAAGAACCAACCGTTAATTTTATAAAAATGCCGGATAAAATTGAGACAAGATCGAGATATCATATCTGCAAATGAAAGTATTTTCAATACCTTTAATCTTTCACTGCAACCCCACTGGGGATCTCCTCATATATATATATGGATCGTTCAACTAGAGGGGGTCCCAGCATATTCACTTGCCGAAGGACAAGGCATGAGCAGGACAGATACTACTTAAAGTAGCAGCCAAGAGTAATACATTTTTGGATTCCAACAGGAGAATTCCGAGATTGGGGCATAAAGACAAGAAATACCAAAGCTTTCCTGATTAGTTCTTGCCAAGGGATATAAAAAGAGATGGACTCCAAGGCTGATTCTACAGTATTAAGTAGAGCACACTATCAATGGTCTTAATAGCATCAGCTCAGCAGCACAGACCAAACTTGGTATACGCTCTATTCTGAAGTGTGATCGTAAAAGCAGTCCTCAAAAGAAATTGGGCCTCTGACTCTAGAAGGCCAAACTCTTGGCTCGATATACAGAGAGACCCAAAAACTAGCTCCTTCCCTGTAGGTAGGATGGGATCTCTTGCTGAGATCAGGATGGTGGCTTTCAAGTCTGACCATCTGTAGCAAAAACAAATGTAGGGAGTTTAGCAGCATGTCTCTCATGAGAGAGGCTATTTGTCCTCAAAAGCCCTTGGCCTTTTTACCAGTGATCTTGTTTAAAGGGAGCTTTCCTAGAACTCCTTCCACTCTATATTTTGCTTCCCAAGCTTTCCTTGCCACACATGATCGGTTAAACAATGGGTGATCTCCCTCCCGAGCAGGTGTGAAATGGGTTCCAACAGTGAAGAAACTAATACACGTATCTTCCTGCAGTGTTCTATATCACAAGTTGCTTGGATCAAAGTGATGAAACCTTTTGCCAGGAAAAGAGTGTTGTAGCCTTCATTTATGGAGATGTGGAGAAAATAGTCAAGCGTATCAATTCAAGATAACACTATTAGAAGGGCTTTAGGTTGTAGCTTGGAGTCTATGAAAGAAGGGGAGTGTTGAAAAAGATGGTGAAAGTAGAACTCCATGAGAAATTGGTAAAAATGCTTTATCAAGGCCCAAGGGAAGTGGCAGTTCCACGCATGACAGGGAGCAAAAACTAGGTGGTTGCTACATGGAGGTGGTTGAGGGAGTGGGACTTAGCTTTCAAGGATGAGCTGTCGTGAGCAACTTCCGCAAACTGGCTTTGCCGTAAGAGGCTATCAATGTAAGTGGCTCCATGTTGGAGGAAACCATTGACGGAAGTTAGAACCAGAGACAGGAGTAATTAGCAAGCCGTCCTTATTTTTTAGGCATCTCGAATGGACTCACTGGAAACAACCGATAATGCTCTCAAAGGGAAAAGGGTGTTGCTAAAGAAGCTTGCTACGGTTTTCTCTAGGGTGCTTTCGATAGCCCTAGATTTAAGATCCAAGGGCCAGATCGACTAATAAATTAAGGGTTTTAACAAACTTTTGAAGTCCAAAACCATGGTTTTGGTATTCAGGTTTTAGATTTGCACAAGAAATCATGGCGGAAAGAAGCAATAGCTGGCGGGCATCAGCCATTGCCGAGAAAGAGAGAGAACCCCATATACACCCATTAAGGGTCTCGGAGTAAGGGAATTGAGGGTTTGTATAGAGCAGAACAAGTAATCCTCAACGAATGTCGAGAGTTTCAGACTTCAGAGAGAGGGAGAAACCCTCAAACGGTTTTGACAAGGTCTAATAAACCCTTAATGATCGTCAAGAGTTGCAGATAGAGACTGAAAACCCTCGATAGCCATTTAGAGAGAGAGAGAGAGAGAGAGAGAGAGAGAGAGAGAGATCATGAAAGCCACTGGAGGACCCTCTGTTTGTTTGCCGTCGTTGCCATTGATGTTGGCTACTATTTTCTTACATGATGCGGTCGCCGCCGCTCGCGATCACCTTCGCCTGACCACTCATACGTTTACATTTAAAAGGAACTACCCCTAAAATCTCCTACCAGAGGTGAACCACGAGCTTTTGCTGCCTGGCACCGGCCATGACCCCAACAGGTGGGGCCTCGCTGCTTCGCCTATCTCATCCTCCAGACCCCTCGGCGTCTACGGGAATTGAACAAATAGAGATTGCCCGTGTCTTCGAGATTTCTCCACATTACCAAGGACCGTTTGGTCGGGGGTGAAATTTAACTTGGTAAGTTTACCATGGTAAATTTTTTTAGAAAAATTTAGTCGATGAAATTTCACCTTCTTTCAATACGAGACCCTGTTTGATTGTCGGATAAAATTTAACGTGGTAAATTTAACCATGTTTGATGAACATAAAGAATTTAACATGATAAAAAATTTAACCTGAAAAATGTTAAATTTAAAAAGAAAATAATAGAAGAAAAAAGAAATGGCAGAAGCCCAGTTCAAACTGCAGACAAAAGAAATTAAACTTTTGACACAAAAACTAAAATATGTAAGCAACATATGTTAACATTCGCCTGTCCAGATAAGTCTGCATCTGTTGGTTGATGTGCAAGCAACAGGGTCTTACAGTTCATGTGCAGGTCATGGTTCAAGATTAAAAATGGTAATGTACGAGTGCTGAATGAGAGCTCCAGAGCTCCATCTTATGCGTAACTTAGATTGTGCAGTGAGTAGCTTTGGACTGTAGGTTGGAGAGGGGCAGTCTACATGCTTCCCTTTTAGCTCCTGCAAGCCAGTTGCAGAAGAACAGGATCGAGATGTACCGAGCATCTGTTACTGTGCATACCATGCTTCCAACATACATGAAGTGTCCCTCCCTCTCTCTCTCTCACACATTTCAAGTCATCATGATGCATATATCATCCATTTTAAACATATGCATGTTCAACATTATAAGCCAAAATGAACAAGCGTTTAATGAAGCAGGAGTCGAAGCTCTGATGATGGGAGGCCGCAAGAGTCAACAGGGAAAGATGTCAAGGATGATGTCCGAAATAAAAAAACAGTGAATTTAGTATTTCTACACTGATAAGCAGCAGGAGCTAAAAAAATCAAAAGACAGAAAATGAGCCACAACTTAGGGCATCAAACGCCCAAATCAGACGCCTATGCACCTCAACTACAGTGGCAGACTGTCCCTGTGGCATAGGGAAATGAGCGACAACTTAGGTTATTAGAGAAAGGGGAAAAGGGAAGGCATCAGAGAGAGAAAGGGAGAAAGCGTACCGGCGGTGGAGCGGAGACGTGACGGCGCAGAGGCGACGGTCTCTGTGGCAGAGGGGAAGAAGCGACAACTTAGGGCATCAGAGAAAGGGAGAAAGAGAGGGAATCAGAGAAGGAGAAAGGGAAAAAGCCTACCAGCGGTGGAGCGAAGAGGCAACGGCGATGATGCGACCTCCTTCCACTCTGGTGCGATGTGAGAAGGCTCGAGGGAGGAGGAGCTGCGGTGCGATGTGAGCTGCCGAAGCAGGTCGTGCGCTGAGGAGGAAGGTCGAGCGCCCGAAACAACGAGCGGGTGGAATTCCACCCGCTCCCTTTTGGGTTAAACGGGTGGAATTCCACCCCGTTTGACGGGATTTCAATTGGACGGGTGAAATTTCACCTGCCCATACAAATTTCTCCTCCCTCGATGGATTTCACCCGCCCATCAAACGGGCCCCAAGGGAATGCACGAAACAGCATTGTTTTAAGATCCAAGCATCTAAAATCAGCGTCAAATCTACAGGTACCGATGTGGTTGGGCGAATTTTCTCACGCTCAGGCAGCAGTTTTTCAATAAACTGGGTCTGCTGAATTTGATAAAGTTAGTACTTGATATAATACCTGCTGGGCATACATTGGCTGACTGCTATGGACGAAAATGCAATATTATTTGTGAATTTCCAAAAATACCCTTGGTTTATGCAAACAGTTTCTTAGAAACTGGAAGTTGGGAAGGGCAAGCAGAGGCAGATGTAAGTGTGAGATGCATGGGGCATGCGCCCCACTGAACTCATTATAAAACCTTGTTTTTAATGATTGGATCCGAATAGATTTAGGTTTAACCATATAGATCATCCCCACTACCCCAAGGCCAATTGAGAATTTCATATATTTAATGCTCCATAAACAAAAATCTCCGGCTCCGGCAGTGATGGCAACTCGTGTCCAAATTTCATGAAATATATACACCATTACGTTAGAAGGCTCTTCTTATTATGTCACACCATAACTCACCAAATAAATCTATCTGCATTGTGAATAGTCATCAACAATGGTAAAAAAATAATGTGCACCGGTGAGTTATGGTGTGCCATAAGAAGAGCTTTCTAACGTAATGGTGTATATATTTCATGAAATTTGGACACGAGTTGCCATCACTGCCGGAGCCGGAGATTTTTGTTTATGGAGCATTAAATATATGAAATTCTCAATTGGCCTTGGGGTAGTGACCCAAGTCTCGTGGGGATGATCTATATGGTTAAACCTAAATCTATTCAGATCCAATCATTAAAAACATATATGGTTAAACCTAAATCTATTCAGATCCAATCATTAAAAACAAGGTTTTAGAATGAGTTCAGTGGGGCGCATGCCCCATGCATCTGACACTTACATCTGCCTCTGCTTGCCCTTCCGAACTTTCAGTTTCTAAGAAACTGTTTGCATAAACCAAGGATATTTTTGGAAATTCACAAATAATATTGCATTTTCGTCCATAGCAGTCAGCCAATGTATGTCCAGTAGGTAATTATATCAAGTACTAACGTTATCAAATTCGGTTTTTGAATCGAGCAACCACATCAACTTAAATATCTTTCAATCCCTGAATCAGGCAGACAGCTCGAACGTTTGTGAAGCAAAAGAATCATATCAGTCACCCTTCATGCAAAAAAGCCAAAATTGCTACACTTCCTCAAAATGCCAATTTGCTATAGAAGCATGGCAGGTTTGACATCGTTGGTTTTTTCCCTCTTCTTGCAAGCGCTTATGTTGCAGACCTCACAAATGACTGCAAGTTTGATTAAAGGGAGCACTTGATGAAGCCAACTTATTTCCTGCTAAGTGAATTCATATTTACACCAATAATTTTTAACAGTGGGTTAAAATCTTCAATATTATTTAGCATGAAAAGCTATTCACTAAGACTTGCTGGGTCAGCAATCTTAAAGTCGATAATTTGAACATAGTCAACGTTTAACATTTAATACACATCAAACTATAAACTTTGTAGGTGAACGTTCACACTTATGAGCTTGAAAGACCCCCATTCCCTCTACCTCCGAGGTCTTCAGCTGTGTCGATCTCAGCAATGGCAACTGTGTACAATCTACCCTATCACACCACCTTAAGACACAGAACTATAGACCTATGAAAATCAAACTAAAAGACATTTCTTACATGCCCCTAGCCTGACCTGTTACCCAATGCCCTTTGAAGCTAGCTAGAGACTTTACTATTGAAACAAAAACCCAGTGGCTTCCCTTGTATTAAGAGAAGTAGGCATCTAGAATTAATATGTGAGAGAGAGAGAGAGAGAGAGAGAGAGAGAGCCCCAAATGTTCAAGTGGACCTTGAACATGTGTCTCAAGTTGGCACAGCCTGGTTCATTTTGATGCTTATAACAGATCTCAGCCACGATCTCCGCAACCAATTAAAGGTTCGGAAGCAACATATATTGCATGTTTTCCATCCTAAAAAAATAGAAGAGATACCAAATCATGGGGTTCTATGAAACCAAACCAAAAGTTGCTGCTTACGAGGATGAGCAAAGTTCCAACTTCCAAGAATTAAAGCACCCGAAGGATGAGAACAGATCCACTGGATTTGGCAAGAGACTGCTCATTAGTTATTTTCATTTATAGAAGCCAAAAATTGCATTATTTACAGCATGATGACCAGTTTGAGTGCAACCAAAAACCTCCGTAACATTCTAAAAGCCAATAAAACGACAGAACTGTTATTATATGAACAAAATATACATAAATACAAAAAAACTAGGCAGGCAGCTTCCTAATGCGATCATTTATTTGAATGGAAGGCCCAAAGGAAACGAATCAAGGAAGACACCGTTTCCCTCATAAAATGCCTGCAGCTTGTCCTTCTTCTTTCTGAATTTCTGCAGCAAAGTTTTGTGTACCTCATCTTCCTTGAGATATTCTTCATTGATCCACTTTAAGTGGGCTTCAGCCTCCATTATTCTTACCCCACATTCCACAAGTTGCATGTGGACAGCCTCAATCTCGGAAGGCACAACAGGAAAAAGTATGTCCGGCTCCCTAGAAAACCAAAGCTTTTAACTTAGAGCCAATTACTTTGGAAATATCAAATCCACCTAAAACAGAATAAGAGGCAAAACGGCATATAAAGAAAAAACGTGGTCATTAGCTTGGGGAAACTCAATGTTCCCCCTAAACATAGTTCACATGGACAAGTGAATGTGGACATTCTCCAAGGAAGTACGAGTCATGACACATCAAAGTCTCATTTTAGGGATAGGGCCAGTAAAATAGCTCAACGGACAAAAAGGGCCTTGTTTGGAATTGTCAACCAACTGCAAATCCCTCCAGTTAATAGTGCACAAACTTATTGCAAGCCAAACCAAGCCTAAGAGTGAGATCAATATCCGACAACAAGCAGTACCATTTTTCAAGAAAAGCTTCCTTTAGAGTTGAATATATAATGTACATGAACGATAAGACAGATAAGCACAGTCAACGTGTAGCAAACATGCAATGCACAAGTTTTCAGTACACAATACAAGGGCATATGCCAAAACTTTGGTTTTAGCTCATAAACATCAATGAGTTGGCACAACCGAATGCAACAGAAAAAAAAAATGCTTACCAATGCCCAAGAGGAAGGATGCCCTTCCTGCTCACAACGCCACCATCAAGGGAGATTGCATCAGCCTTTAGAATTGAAACAGCCTTTTCCATTTCAACTCTTGTTTTATAAACCTGAAGTTCACCAAAAAGTGTATAGAATAAAGTTTCACGAAGACCGAGACCAGAAGAAGTTACTGAAGACAAGTGATTGGTGTCAATGTTGATCATGTTAACTGCAAAACCCAAGAAACCGGATGGGATTTCACCAGTTGGCAGCTTTGGGTTTGGAAAACTCAGATTTCTTTTACTGCCCACAATGATGCCAGAATAGGGGCTGCAGCAAAACACAAAATGATCACAACAAATATTCATAAAAGTAACTAAGTTACGAATCAACATTGTTTCCAATTATTATTATTATTATTATTATTTTTTACATGACACTTTAATAAATGAAGCATCTAAACTCATGAGAAAGAAAATTGTAGCAAAAGTAGTTCTCCAACAGAAAGAGAAAGGATTCATTGGTTATAGAATACATGACTGAAAATCAATAACTCACAAAGCAGATCTGAGAACTAATTAAATCATTACAACCCGGCTTTCATAAGCCTACAAAAAAAGAAAGCACCAACAAGCTAGAAATTTTCTTGCTGAGGCCAGCCAATGGCTAGCTCAGCTTCAGTCTCTAATTGGCTGAGCAGAAATAGATAGAAAGAGAACAACGACCATGAGTATTTCACAAAATGTGATACTTCAAAACAGCACAGCATTTGTCACTATCGCTAGGAATAGTTGCATGTATGTGATTACATCCAGCTAGGCAGGTTCCAACTACCGTTTGAGAACAGCATGACTGAAGGGAAGGGCAAAACCAGAAATAATATGTATGTTGGGCAAGCATGTGATTGTAATTCCAGAAACACTAGGATGCACCTGCATTCTGCAAGTATAGGAAAAAGTCATACAGGATTTCAGCTAAAAGGTCCAGCAAGTTGCAAGATTCTCCAACCAGTTCTGTCAGAAAATGTCTTGTAAATACAATATATTTATGTACACACTATATCTATGCACACATGTATATATTTTATCTATACTCATATGTAAGTAGAGCATATGTGATTATATATATATATATATAGGTGAGCCATGTAATTTTTTTCAGATTTTTATGTTTGGTATTTCTTTATTTCTGTTTTTATCTTTAGTTTGGGTGGAGTCCGTTGGAACTAGTCCAACGGCTAGTTCCCTTCTAGCCTTTCTTTCACTTGTGTATTGCGATGCATTTTCTGTGGAATTATTGTTGTGACTGCTTTCAGTCACAATTTTCTCCTACTTCATACATAGGTCCACAAAGGGGTGAGTAGAAAAACATGTAAGCCCAACACAATGGAAAAGAAAATGCAATTAAGCTTTGCCTTCACTACCTTATATCTTCAAGACATATTACAAAGAAGCGCTTGTCTATTGTCCCACTGCAAGAAGCTGCCTCTCTATTAAGGGCAAGGGTCCAGTCCATGTTTTCTGTTAAATAATACCTCTCTAACGCTCTTCCAGCTGCATATGATTTGCAAACGATTGCCCTCAAGTACTTTTCTCCCAAATACTCCGACAACATCCTACAAATGGAAACAAGACTCAGAAGCAAAGCATTACATGTATAGCAAAGATGCTGCCCATGGTTTCAAAGGAACTTGGCAAATTGGCAATTAATAAAAAGAACTTACCGACTTAATCTCTTATCATCAACAGTTCCAAGAAGAGAAACAATACCAACAACATTATTCATAACATCATTCGGGGATTCTGAAGAATCCAAAAACTTATGCAGAATACAAGACGCAGCATCACTCTTCCCTTCAATTTGTTTAATGACATGTTCCTTAGTGTACTTGATGTAATCACTTAAATCATAACCATGACTTCCGCTTGAAGCTACAAATTTGCATCCACAAATTACAGATACACAACAATCAGCATTTAATAAAGTTTAGCATTCAAAAGACAGAATCTTCTAATATCATCAAACAAACAGTCTAGCTTGAGACAACCATCTAAAATCAAGGAGGTCTAATCTATTCAAATATTTCTTTGGCATTGAAATTGGAGGAACTTTTTCTTCCATGACACCCATTCTACAACTGAATGCTATACTTTTTTAAGAGTGAAAGAGAATGAGAAAAACAGATATGCATGAAGAAACAGAGACAGTAAAAATAATTATCAAGACCTTGTAAGACTTGCACTTCTTGTTCAAGTTCGCTTATCTGAACCTCAAGAAGTTTCAGCCTATCTTCATGAATTTTAACCTGTTTTCCTAATTCCTCAAGGTTTTGTTTTAATTTCTGCATACAATGCCAAGAAAATAGAACCAGTGTTAGAAAAACAAAGCAAAGCAAAACGGATATCCTCTTGGTAGGTATTAATTACTAATAACTTCAATCCAATATTCTTAGAAGTTCCGAGAATAAAACAAACTGTCCATCGCTGCAACACAAAATATATAACATAACCCCCACGTTGTAGCACATAATTATGCCATACCTGAAATCCTCAGAAAAGCAAGATACCATAGTAAGGAAGGAAATGTACTCATTTGTTCAAAACTCAAATGACTAAACAATAGATGGCTTCAATAAATTTTATCCACATGTACATTATAGATGCTTCCATTTTTTCATTTTACCCACATAACTTTGCCCATTGGCAATGGCATGACATAGCAATGTCTTCTTCCCAGCTTCGAATAGTGAGAAGCCACATGACGAAGGCCTAGATGATCACCTTTTTCAGTCATGAAGTATCACAAAGTTAGATCCTTCGATAGAGCTCAGGCAATACGGGCTTCGAACTCTCCTGATCCCTTATCATCTTTTACATTCCTTCCTCTCTCTCTCATTAGCAAATAATTACAGGTTAAATACATCCATAGCATTCAAAATATACTTTCCACTTTTCCAGTTATGTTGCATTAGAAGCACAATTAGATACTTGTTGTATCACCCACACATGCACAAACATAGAGAACGGGAGAGAGAGCTAAATTATTTAATAAAGCATTTCAAATTAATTATGTTAAAGAATACGAGTGTTGCAGACTAATGCTTGGGACAAACCAACAAATTCGTATGGTCGTACCGATCATTTGCTTAGCTAGATATGCATTGTGCAACATGCTTGTGGGTGCAATCGAAGCTAAGGAAGCTAAATTCAAGTAAAAAGTTTTGCATTCAAAACATGCATAACTGTGACACAAAGATGAGGCAGCTTGGGTTTAAAGTATAGTAATAAAAAATGCGAAAAAATTTGATAAAATAAATTTCCATTTAAAACTTAAAAAAACACGTTTTTTTAATAAAATGTTAAAAACAACAAAAGCATTTTTTTATTTTTTTTCACTTTTTTCATTTTTCATTTTTTTAATGTCAAACAGATTTTTTTCCATTTTCTATTTTTTATTTGTTGCAAATCTACTTATCTTTTGATGTTTGTGTTATTATTTTCTCGCTTATTTTATTTAACCCCCATTTTTAGTTTTTTTAAATTTTTAAAAATTTACCATATTTTCCTTTTTTTCAAGCTCACCGTATTATACCCGAGAAAAACCTTGCTGTTTAAAACTCTGAAATGTTTGGAGAGCATAGTTAAAGGCAACAGACCCATAGCCACACATGGACCAAGAACAAGCTTCTCACACTAGTGTGAGGTTTGTACAATGTGTTGTGTGTTAGTTAAGGCCATTATCACAAAAAAACTCATCCTATTGGAAAAAAACACATATAATACGCCAAAACAGTCAGGTGTATAAAACATGGAAAAAACGCATCTTTTAAAAAAGAATGCCAGAAGAAAAAAACGTGAAAAAAATGCGTATTATACACGTTTTTTCACATTTTTTCCGTAATTCTTATGATTTTTTTTATTTTTTTATAATTTTCAGGATTTATTAAATGTTTTAAATTTTTTAAAAATTTGCCGAGATTTTCCCAAGATATACAACTTTGCCGTATTATACCCGAGAAATTCGTTGCCGTATAAAACTTGTACACATTTTTTGTAACAATCACTTAAGGCTAATTCCCTAGTGGATGCATATGTAGAAATTGCATCATGACTTGTGGCATGGGGTCGATCCAGATAAGCCTTCAATGTCAAATAAGTTGATGAGCTGGATTGTAAGGCAAAAACAACAACTAGCTTTGGCTAAGGATTTTCCTAGATCACTTAATCAATGCAGAAACTTTCAAATAAAAGAGAGATTTTGAAGAAGACAAGTCAACTTTGCGCACTTAAATTCTGACATTAGAAAGGTCATATGATGGTCATTGAATGTGGGGGGAGCACTCTTCTACCTTCACATACTAACCTCCAGCCATCGTCACATATACTATTTACGAGTATTATATGGAGAGGACTTTCTCAGTTATAATACAACAAAGTTGTATATCTCAGAAAAAATCTCGAGAAAATCTTGGCTAATTTTAAAAAATTTTAAAAAATTTTGAAAATTATATAAAAATAAAATAAATGAAAAATTAATAAAAAGCACGTATTATACCCATTTTTTCACGTTTTTTATATTCTAGCATTTAAAAAAGTGTCTTAATGCCATTTTATTCAGCTGACTTTTGGCGCATTTATCATGTTTTTTTTCGATTAATACGCGATATTTGTGACAATACCTTCAACCATGTTAGGAAGAGTGGAAGTTGGCTAAACCTTGGAGCAGCCTTTGAAATCAAATCAGCTAAAAGGTCTCACTAGCTAGGTTGGTTTTGAGAACTGCAATGGATTTGGAAGCCCAATTGAGTATGCATACTAGTCAGACAAACCTAAAGATCAATGACAACTTTCCAGGAGAAAAGTGACCTAGAAAAAGTGAACAAAAAGACAAACCTTGAACCTTGGAATCAGGCAAGTTGTTCATTATCTTGGACTTATCTTGATCTTTCCCTCAACTAGGGGAGACACTTGATGAGCACTTGGAACAAAGTGGCTATGACATTGCTGACATTTGGGAAATGGTTACATTAGTGCAAAAAATGGTAATTGGATGTTATGAGAAATGACAATCAGCAAAGCAAATTGCAGTTAAGTTGCTTAGTGAAGATAGCTAGACCATGAGATACTCGACATGGAAAAAGACCGTGCTTGAGGCATGACTTGAAGGTAAAGCCTGAGCCTGAATTAGCATGTCTTGAGAGATGAGCAGATTGGACAAAACACATAGGTCGATCTTGTTATTCAGGGATCTTTAACTGCATTTTAGATATGACTAAGGGTGTTCCTTTGTGTTTGTATCTACTTCCCCTAGTATATAGTGTCTGTCAGTATATGCCTTGTTACCTTGTAAGGGAGCACCAGCCCATCAGTCAGTGTCATTGTCTATATGTATCAGTTCCCTTGCTTTGGGTGTTTGGCAAGCATAGTCTTCTATGAATCTTCGTACACCCTTGTAAGTAAAAGTCGAGTTTAAGTTTCCTTGCTTACACCATCCAAGACGTACTGTTTTCTTAAACTAATGACATAGTGCATTGGGTATTTTCGATCTTCCACTTTATGTTCTTTTGAGTTATTTGCACATGCACATGCACTTGCACTCCAAGCATGCTGCAAAGGTGGACCGTTGTGCCGCATGGACCGCAGGAAGGTTGGCCCGTGACAAAGGAGAAGTTAGTTTCCCAAAGAAGACTAAGGCAAAGCCTTAAAGTGAATTCTCCGAATATGCAGTTAGAAAAAGGCATAATGGATACGTTAGCCCAGGTTTTTTATTTAAAGCTAAGAGCCTAAGAATCCGTTTGAGCTTATGTAAAAGAAAAATAAACTGTAGATAATGATGGGCCATCAAAGGCTGTAATGGACCACTGGTACCGAAGACAACAATGAGACAATGAGGATGCCAGCAATTTCCGACTCCTCCCATCTGTCAACCTGACTTTTCTATGCACAGCCAGCACTCCAGGGCTTAGGCTGTGCAGACGGATGCCAAGGCTAGCAGGAGAATATTACAAGCCAATATTGGCTTGGCTGACCGAATGGTATGGATATTGGTTCCACCAAGCTATCCATCACATCATGTGAAACATTTTGGGGATCAATTGAATCTGAGTCAGGCAGAAAAATTTGCACTTTGAATGTGCGTCGCTATGATACAGGGATGAGGCAGACATGAGCTCAAATGTAGTAGATCCATAGCTAAGTACAGACTGTCATCAACCTCCATGTAAAAAAAACTCGGTTAATGCATGTGGGTGCATATAGATCTATGTCACATAGGTGCGGGTGCAGGTGAAAATGTAAGTAACAAAATATGTGTGTGTGTGTATGAGAAAGTAAATGAAAAAAATACTTCTATAATAAGCTTTTTATTGTAATAAAAGAGAATTTGGAAAGTAAGATGGCAAGTCATTCAAAGGAAACATTTGTTGGAATGCTAACAAATGGGAAGTTTGAAACAAAAAAAAAGGAAGTTTACAAGAACCTTAATCCTGCATTGTATTCCCCTCCCACTGCTAAGTACGTGCTCTTTCCCAACTCCTCTTTTGTCTTCTTGTACCCCTCTCCCCTTCCTACTCTATGTTCCCCTCCTTTGCCCCCTTCCTCTCCTTTTTTTATCTCTCTTTTGGTGAGTTCCGCACCCTTTGTCAAGGCACCCAGGCAGGGCCTAACGCCTAGGCAGGCCTAGGCAAAAGAGGCGACCAATTTTTTTTTTTTTAGTTATGTTAATATGTCAAGTTATTTTGACTAACTATTTACTAATATTTGAAATGTGAAGAGTAGTAATATAACAAGCATAATGTGTTGACTTCATTGCATATGCAAAATCAATAGAGGAAGTTTAACATTACTCATCAAATGTAATCTAATACAAGAAAAAAAAAATCTAATCTCTAGAAGAAGGAATGTAAATCTGCAAGAAGGCTTTAATCCATCTGTATAAAGAAAGACATAATATAATAAAAAAAGACTAACAGTACATAATAGTATACATATAAGTACATAACCATACTAACGTGTACATAACAATATATACTCAATCAAGTACACAACAATATATACTCAATTAAGTGCACAATATATATAGTCAATAAACTTTAATTGAAAGGGAAGGTGACTTTTCACTTTCCCATGGACTAGGCGAGTTGGTGCCTAGGTGAGCCTAAGCGCCAGCCTAGCCACCAACACATATCCCGTCACACAAGTGGTGGACTTAGGCGATGGGTGTGGACTCATGCTTAGTCCATGCCTAAGCGAGATCTAGGCGAGGCCTACCAACATAGGCCGCACTCTAGCAGCACCCACATCACATCAACATGGGATCCCTGTCCAAACTACTGCCTCCAAGTCTTACAGATGTGGATTTGAGTTAATTCCCCTTGTCGAAACATGAGGCACGATTGCAACATGCATCATGACACAAGGTCAAGCTAAGTAAAAGTTTGCCATCAAATAAGACAATGATCAGCCACCTTAGTTATGAGATAAAGCTGCAACTATTGTCACATAGGGCCGGTACGGGTACCGGTTCAGGTACGGAGCATTTTTAAAAAACTCAGTTACAGGGGTACGGCCAATTATATATATATATATATATATATATATATATATAAAGTTGATTTCTTTTCTCTATTTTGATTTTTCCTTGATTTTTTTTCTCTATCTTGATTTTTACTTGTTTAGTAGTTTATGGCTTCTAAGAAATTTAGTCTCTACAATAAAAGTTTTACTGAAGTTATTTAGAAGCCAAGATACAGAAATTTTTCATTAAATCCCCTCATTAATAGTCTTTACGTAGTAGGTTCAGTACTTGGGCTGTCTCTATCACTCTCTCCTTCATTAGACCTCTTTTTAGTTAATCTTCATTATTATAGCATATTACATATACAGATAACATTCATTATTACAGCAGCAAATATACAGCTAACCTTCATTATTACAGCATTAAATAGTATGCATAGCCACGGTATATACAGTAATAGTAAAAAGTACTCTACATTTCAAAAAAGGACTTGGTCAACTTTGACAGTCATAAAATGGACAGGTGCAGTCCTGGGTATGTGGACCGTATCTGGCATGATTTTGACCATATCCAGACAGACCCAGCAGCGTACTTCTACCCATAACCGTACTGTACCGGGTCGGTACAAGTGCTGCTCCATCTGAGCAGTTCCCATGTGATATAGGCTGTGACCGACTTTGCTTGGGACTTCTTCCCAAGGCAGTTTCTCTTAAGTCATCTTGTTAGTATAAGAACTACTGAAAGAATGGCATGCATGGTGAAATTCAAGGCCATTAATCATCTGATGGGTGATGTAATCAAGGCCTGAATGATGCTTGGTTGGGTGTTGGGGAGCACTTCTTTTCTAGCCCATCAAAACAAAATTCCCACTATGCTAGAGTTCTGATTGGTTGAAAAGGCTTGGAGCAAACCCTCACACCAATCAACACACAAAATTTGACCAGTGGTAGAGAATAGTTTTGAGTCTTTTGACTATACCTTCTTTGAAAAATCCAAAGCATAAGAATAACATTTACAAAGTACTTGAAAAAACTATTATTATTTTCAAAAATAATGGGAATTTTCATAACAACATAATAGATTTGACTCATAACAATGTTTTCCCATGTGCAGACATAGGTGTACATGTAATATATCTATACCATTTGTTGTTTGTTTGTCATAGGCATGTGCACATATGCTGAACATATGCACACTGTTCTGGTCTCACAAGAGAATATGGCATATTCTAGTATACTCAAATACGGTAGCACATAGATATTTCTCACATTTTTCTTCTTCATGTCAAAAATCCAAGGGGTAGAATTTTATGCACAGAAATTTACTGAGAAAATAAATAAAAAGGGATCTGGTTCCCGCCTAATACTAACACCAAACCACATATATAGTTACATATCGTCCCCTACACAACAGAATGCTTCTCATCTGGTCAAGTTGTCTCAAAAATTTGGACAAAAGGAGTTTGAAAAGAGACCTACAAAACCAAATATGCAGAATATGACATACATTAACAGCACATAAACATATGCAGATGATATTGTATAGCTTGAAAAACTTATATCTAAATTTACCATTTCTCAAGGAGGACCACGATCAAGTTCCTAGAATATATGCCAAATGACACTGGGAAAACTAACCTTCTCATCATTTTCAATGTACAGGAGGAAAGTAGATATATCTTTAGAATTCTGAAAGGGCACAATCTTGTGATCATACTGACACTGGTGCATCTCTACGAGTTCTGAGACACTCACTGTTTCCAGTTTGGGTGCCATAAGGATGTTAACCTATACAGATAGACAAGTAGTTGCATCACAAACAAAATTACAGAAGGCAATCACCTAATGGCCTTTGCCGACCTCCAGGAAATTACGTAAAAGCTAAAAAAAATCACCTCAATGGTTTTGCTGAGCTCTGGATGCCTAGAATGAAAAGCTCGAAAACTGAAGTTCCCAGGCTGTGTAGGCAGTTGAATAGCAGGCACTTTACACTTTCCATGGTCAAAACTGTAATGAATTATGTCACAGGAATTTGACAATCCTGAAGTTATGGTGAGAGTATGAAGTTGCCCATGTATTTCTTCATCGATAGAACCAACAGTATCAACTACCCCAAAGACAACATTCTCCAGCTGGGATCCAAGCTTACAATGTGCAGGTATCTGAACAAAGCAACATAAAGCAGAAAAGAACATGCTACATCCAAGTTCAACACACAAAGAAAAAAATAGCATACCACAGAAACAAGCTTTAATTCCCTCTCCAGAATTGAGATCTTTCTGTTGAACAGCAATGTTTCCCCAGAAAATACTGAGAGATGCACTGCCATAAATAGAGAAAACTTGGAAAATTGTCTCCAGAGTCCGCACAGGAAGAAACCAACTATAGCAACCAAGTATGCATCGACTTTATATTCAATAAAAAATTCTAATAAAACATAAACTGAAAAAAGTCACACTCTCACAACCAAGTATGAACCATTTTAGATTCAATAGAAAATTCTAATAAAACATAAACTGAAAAAATATCACACTCTCACAACCAAGTTTTTGCAGGCTTAAGCTACTAAAACGCACAGATTTGTAATGTAATTTTTATGATAGTAAATAATTTGTTATAATATTTTTTTTTTGTTTTCTGAATTAGTGGTCTGTCTCTCTCTCTCCCCCCCACCCCCCCCCAATATATATATATATATATATATATATATATATATATAGATATATATATATATATATATATATATATATACATGTGTGTGTAACTATAGATCAACTATCACTCAGTTGAAATCATGTTTGAAAGGTACCAAAAACCATTTTTTTCTCATCCAAACAAAAACCAGGTTTTCAAAAGTAAAGACCTGGTTTTTGTCATACTACCTGAACACTAAAACCAGGTTTTCAGAAAATTAAAAAAATGATTTCCCGACACCAGGTTTTGACAATAAACATTGTTCCAGTGGGTTTATCCAAACGCCACCTCAGTGTTTGAAAGTGGAAAAGCACACACTCAGGGAGAAATCCAGTTCAACCAGCAGCAACGGATATCTAAAGAAGAGTCGATAAATCACTTATATAAGAAATCTGTCCAACGGTTGGCAAGCAGAAAGGAAAGCAGGTTGTCATCTTCAAAAGCATCGAAGAGGATCAGTTCCAACAGCGTGCAGCAACACATGCATAAACTTGATGAGCCAACAAACAGAGACCAATCTATGATTCATGTAATATATCCAGATATATTGTGCCAATTTGCAAAGCACAATGAAAAAAGAAAACACAAACATTTGGAGTTTACTGAGGCATAATAATAAAGTGAATTTTATTGAATAATCAGAATGAGAACAATAAGATAGGAGAAAAATAAAATGTTTACGAGATCATCAAAAATCAAGAAACTGCCCTCAATATATAGAAGGAAGACAAAGAACTATCTGTCGGGCTAGCCGTTGGAGCTAGATAACTGTTAGATCTCTGCTAAGATGTAGGTAAAAAATACAAAAATTATAGAAAATGATAAAATAAAAACTGTCACAAAATAATCCCATACACATTAACCTATTGTATTCACAAGTACATACACATATATATACACTTAATGATATGCATTTGCATAAATTGAAGAGCCTAATCACTGTATAGTATACAGTGTATGCTATCAAAGTCGCTAGGTGCAGCCCATGTGCAGGCTGCGCCTGCCGCCTAGAGCCTAGGCGCACTTAGGCAACTGTTTGACAGTTTCTGACCATAACTGTTAATAACTTAATATATATATACTATATTAATAATTTGATTACTAAGTTATAGATATGACTGCCAATAAACTTAATATCATATAATATAATATATCAGACTGTCATATATAACTTAATATAAAAATGTGGAAAACAACTATTATACATATTAAGTCATTAACTATTAAGATGTAATATGACTAATATCTCAGCTGGTAGAGCAGAGGACTGAAAATCCTCGTGTCACCAGTGCCAATCTGGTTCCTGGCATGATATAGTCATATAACAACAATCCATAACAGTCAATAATATAATATCTATATTATACTTGTATATTGAAGACAAAAGGTAAAGTTTATAGCATTGAAGATTCAAGAAACTGCAAATCAATACAATAAGTTCAAAACTTCAAATGTTCACTACTGATTCATTGAAATAATACAAATTTGATTACAGATAACTTCATAAAATAACAAAAAAAAAGCATAGTGATATGAAGAAGACAATGCAAGTCCATCAGCATCTGAATCATCATCTAAAGAATCTCAGCACAGCAGACAGCTGAATGTGAACGGGCCTTTTATTTGCTACTGAATCCATGCTGAAATAGCCATTTGCACATTTAAGAAAAATAGTCTATTCGGCTTCGACAACTTAAAACTATGCACCAGTCTCTAACATTCTTTAAGAACTTCAGAACCGTCTACTCGACTTCCAAGGCCTAGGCATAACTAAGCATGGGCCTAAGCGCCCCACCACCTGCATCGGCTAAATTCTTGAACTTAGGCGATGCAGGTTGAGTAACACCTAGGTGCACACATAGGTGATTGCCTCGACAATGTATGTAAGAACAAATATAATATTTTTACATGTATTCTAACAGTTTATAAAATCCAGTGTTAGTTTTGTTTTGTTTTGTAGTCAATAACTCAATATAACCTTTTCATGTATATTTCTCTTTTAATGTTTCCCTTCCCTTTTAGCATTAAAAGGCTTTGGAACAGAATTTATGCTTTTTACAAGTTAGGTTCCATTGTGGTACTTCCTTTGGACACAAATACATGTTGCAGTACACATTTTACATCATCAGTAGTCTCTGTTCTCTGGCATTCAGCACTATCTCGCAGCAAGGAAGTGGCTGCAGCCTCCATTTCTCTCGCAGCAAGATCACCTGGGCTTATGTATAGGCCCAGACTCCTAGTAGCACCAACCAGCCTAGCCTTAGGCATGTGTGTGACTGTGTTTAAAATATATATAGAAGGTGAAGACAGAAAGACAAGATGTATTGCTACCATTTTTGTTGTCTAAGGGTAGCCCCATCATTTTGCCTACCAATCCAACAGGTATAGAAGGATGAAGAATGCCCAAGCTTAGAAAAATTATTTGAAACGTGCAATATGCAAAAAGGATTCAACAAGATTTTCAAGATTAGCGATCATAACTTTATCACCGTGATTCTGATCTAGATATTAGATTTTCATTTTCCATTAAATCAATAGCGTGCTTTGGGCTTCGAAACAATGCAGAGTGTCTAGTCAAAATTTCACAATGTAATTTACTTGTGAAAGGGAACATTTAGTAAACTTTCCAAAGACATTCTCCAGAAAGGCACTGGCATCAACAGCACAAGTTATAACATGCAGAACAAGTATGAGCTTCAGAGGGATCATGAAGTGGAGCCACAGGTTTTAGAAATTAGAACCATCAACCATGATGAAACATGTGGACCGACAAGTGAAGATAGCAAACATCGAATGAACTTAGTGTTTTTTTTTTTAAATAATTAGAGTGCATATGTGGACCACACCAAATAAGGAAAACTTCAGCAACCTACAACAGCTTCTTTCAAAAAGATCTTAGTAAATGGCCCTACCCATTGTACCAAGGGTCTGAATCAACATAAAGAACTTATGTTAGCAATAAATAGATAAGTCAACCAACCTTCACCTTAATTTCAAAAGTAACATAACAACCAAGGACCAGAAAAGGTCTGAACAACCAATGCCCTACAAGGCAAAGAAGACACAATTGCACATTCTCTCATGCAAAAAAAAAACAAAAACTTGCTGGACATAGGCAAAAAAGAATGCAAGATTCAAAGAAATAAATTACACCATAGTTTGAGGAAGAAAGAAACCGGCAATAAAATATGCAAATAATTAATTTCCTCTCTAGTACATCGGAAACCAAAACTTTAAAGGGTGAAAAAGAGGAAATTTCAGAAGAAAGTTATACCCCAAGTGCCATAGCCCCCAGTCACTTTTACAAGACCACTAAGATTGACATATCCATGCTCGTCAACCTGAATTAGAAGATAAAGATCTCACGGTTATGATATTACAATATGTACATCAGTTACTGAAAAAGCAAAACATTCTGAAGTGGAAAATACATGCTAGGAACCAGTTCTTCATGAAAATGATTAAAAAATAAACTGGATTAAGAATGACTTTTCTTCCACAACTCATGGTCCTATCTAATATCACAAAAAATGTAATAGCATATTATAATGCAAACCAATTAGGTCCAAAAAAAAAAGACCAGAAGACAAATTCTGAAAATTTACAAATTTTGTCAGGAACATCTTTATACCAAAAAATGAGGAAAAATCATACTACTTTAAAAATTATATTAACTACAAATAGAGCCAGAAAATCACATTAAAATGGCCATCAATTTCATGAAATGTCAAATGGACAACAAGAAAATATTATCCTACAAACAAAATGCACTTTTTCATTCAAAATAGTTCAAACTAACAACTTAAATTACTCTCACTACCAAACGGAAATACAACAAATAAGCTTCAGTGCATATACCTTATTCCTTGAACTCTTGAAGAACTTAAAGCTATAAAAGTTTTTTTCTTTTTTTTGTTGGAGGTAGAATGGGGTCTATACAAAATATAGAGAAGCCCAAATTTTGGTTTAGACTTTTAAAGGTATCAAAATATTTCCTATATTGCACTTTATATTCAGCCTTAAGAAATTTATGTAACCTTAAACGGTTAAACCACAGCCACGAACATTGAAAACACTTTAGAAAGGTCATGTTTTTATTAAAAATAGTGTTAAGATGTGTTTATATTCAGTTTTAGGTTTAAGAGGGTACTTTTGTAATAACATTTGCTTTAGATGGGTCTCTTGTATCTTCTCACTCTCCTCTAGTCTATATAAAGAGGAGTTAGGGCAGATTTCGAGGTTAATCAAAATATAATTCTTTCTAATATTATCATGGTATCAGAGCTCCAACCGTCTCCTCCTCGGCGCGTCGTCGCCGATTGAGCGGCGCCACCCGCCGCCTGACCGCCAGCCGTCGCTGTCATCTTCGCCGCCGCCCGCCGTCGCTGTCATCCCTGTCTTCTCCGCTCGCCGCCGCCGCCCGCCGTCGCTGTCATCCTCGCCGCCGCCGCCCGTCGCTGCTGCTCCTCCGCGCCCGTCGCCGTCTCCGCTGCTCCTCTGTTGCTCCGCCGCTGCTCTGCACACTGCTGCTCCTCCGCTGCACGGTGCTCCGCCGCTGCTCTGCACACTGATTTTCTTCTCAGCGTCTTCGCTGTCGTCTCTGCTATCTCTCTTCGTTCAGCTCTGTTGCTGCTTCTTCCAGCCGATCAGACTTATGGATTGCTGCGGGCGTTACCTGCATATTGCTTCATGATAAGCATGTTGTCTTTCGATATGTGATTGTATTCTCTTTGCCTGCACTTCCTATTCCGTGGCTCGGTTTCCTCCTTTGTATTGAAAGATGTCTGAAATTAGCAGTGGCGCTAATACCTCTTCCTTTGTATCGTCGGGAGAGATGAAGAGTTCCCCATTTTCCAGCATTATCACCAAAATGGATGGGGGTAATTACGAGATGTGGGCAATGCAAGTAAAAAGAACCTTGATCGCTCATGAGAAGGAACATCTCATATTGGAGCCCGAGCCCGTACAGAAGGTAGGAAAATATACTACTTGGTTTAAAGATAATTCGTTGGTTATGGTGTGGATTGTTGGTACTCTTACTCAAGACATTGCAAATGAAGTCTTGCATAAGGAAAGTGCAAAGGATATGTGGGATTCCCTTGCAGCCACCTATTCACAAGCAAGGAATGAAACAAGAATTATGCAGCTTCATCATGATATTCATCAGATGCGCCAAGATGGTCGACCTCTTCATACTTATTATTCTAGTCTCAAGTCCATGTTTGAGAGACTAAATAGCTACTTTCCTGCATGTAAGTGTGACCAACAAAAGGCATATAGGGATATGCTTATGGTAGGGGTATTTCTCTCTGGATTAGACTCTGTTTATGAATCAACAAAGAATCAGATGCTCACTAGTCCCTCGATTCCTCCTATTGATGAGGGTTATAGTAGGCTAAGCAGAATTCCAATCCCTGCATCGACTGTTCTTGATACCACTTCTGCTATGCTTGCTACTCGTGGCAGAGGTGGGTCCCTCTTTGCCAGAGGACGAGGATACCGTGGCCGTGGCAATACCCCTTCGCGCCCAGTATGTCAGTTTTGTCATCGCATTGGTCACACTGTGGATAAGTGTTGGCAGAAACATGGTCGTCCAGCTGTTGCAAATCAGACTGTATTTACTGATTCTCCAGAGCAGCCTAAGACTCAGCATACTGCTTCCTCCAGTGAGTTACGTGCAGATGATATTATTTCTCAATTGAGAAACTTGATTGGAGATAGAACTCAACAAGCTCCTGATCCGACCACCTCTACTATCACTACTGCTGCCAGTGCGTCTTCATCTGGTATGTATTCTGACTATACTCCTGCTACTGACACTACAGATTGGCTCATTGATTCGGGTGCATCGACACATCTCTGTGGAGACAAGGCACAGTTTACTTCATATGTCCCTGCTCCACCTGGTCGCTCGGTTATTCTAGCAGATGGCAAATATTCTCCAGTTGTTGGACATGGAGAGGTCCACCTTACTTCATCATTGCCGTTGCAACATGTTCTTCATGCACCAGAATTCCCACATAGCCTACTGTCTATCAGTCAGATTACCATAGATTTAAACTGTCGTGCTATATTTGACTCCTCTTCTCTTGTGTTTCAGGATATACTGACGGGCAGGGTGATTGGCAGTGGCCGTGAACAGGGAGGTCTTTACAGGCTAGTGCATCCCTTTCCCTTTGCTGGGTCTACCTCTTCAGGGTCATCCTCATCCTCGGCTTATACTTGGCATTTACGTTTTGGACATCTACCGTTTCAGAAACTGCTGCATGTTCTTCCTCAGCTGTCTCCTAAGTCTTCTTTTCAATGTGAGTCTTGTCAGTTGGGCAAACACCATCGGTCATCCTTTCCTCCGCGGCCCAGTAGGAGTAGCCATTCCGTGTTTGAGTTACTTCATTTTGATGTTTGGGGCCCGAGTCGTACACCTGATCTTCAAGGTCATAGATATTATCTTGTTGCTGTCGATGACCACAGTCGTGTTAGTTGGGTTTTTCTTATGAAGAATAAATCTGAAGTGGGTCATGTAATCAAAAATTTTATCAATGAAATTCTGACTCAGTTTGATACTTGTGTCAAAATTGTGCGCTCTGACAATGCTCTTGAGTTTTGTGCTTCCTCTTTAGAACAATTTTTCAGGGATAAGAGTATCATCCACCAAACCTCTTGTGCCTATACCTCCCAACAAAATGGGGTTGCTGAAAGGAAACACCGTCATATTCTTGATGTTGCCAGAACCATTATCATACATAGCCATGTTCCCCATTCTTACTGGGGAGATGCTGTTCTCACCGCATGCTATCTTATTAATCGTATGCCGTCATCTGTGTTGGGAGACCTTATTCCTATCTCTGTCCTCTTTCCTGACAGAGACTTGTTTTCTGTTCCACCTCGTGTTTTTGGATGTGTTGCCTTTGTTCAGTTGCTTGGTCCTGGGCGAGATAAGTTGTCTCCTCGGGCCATCAAAACGATCTTTGTTGGTTATTCCCGCACTCAAAAGGGATATCGATGTTATGATCCTTCTACTCGTCGGTATTATGTGAGTGCTGACGTTACATTCTTTGAGTCAACCTCTTTCTTCTCCCCAAATGGAACTCAATTAACGGCGCCTGAATTGAATGATGAAGTCCATTTTCCTCTACCTCTCATGAGTTGTCCAAAACCAGTTGACTCACGCTTTGGGGCTGTCTTCCAACGTCGTACTAAACCTGTTGCGCCTGCTCACTGTGCCCCTGTGCCTTCACCCAGCACGCCCACGGTATTTCCTGACACAACTGACAATTTTTTATGTAATGATGGCATAGGAGAATGTCACGAGCATGTTCCTGCTCCTAATGAACTTGATATGCCCATTGCTCAAAGGAAAGGCAAACGCAGTTGCACTTTGCATCCTATCTCTGGTCATTTATCCATGGATAGACTCACTCCTATGTACCGACAGTTTGTCAAGGGGCTGTCGGCTATTGCTCTTCCACAGAATCCCATGGATGCTCTCTCTGATCCAAAATGGGCCGCAGCTATGCAAGAAGAGATGGATGCTCTTCAGTCTAGAGGCACCTGGACACTTGTTACTCCTTCAGTTGATGCAGCCATTGTTGGTTGCAGATGGGTCTTTACTATAAAATACAGAGCGGATGGCAGCATTGACAGATATAAGGCTCGACTGGTTGCTAAAGGCTATACCCAAACTTATGGGGTTGATTATTATGATACCTTTTCTCCTGTGGCACGACATGCTTCTTTACGGATTCTCCTTGCTGTGGCTGTCAGCAAGAATTGGTCCCTATCACAGCTTGATGTCAAAAATGCATTTCTCTATGGTGACTTACATGAAGAAGTGTATATGCAGCAACCACCAGGGTTTGTTGCTGGGGGGGGAGTGTCAGAAAGTGTGCAGATTGCGAAAGGTGATTTATGGTCTGAAACAGAGTCCTCGCGCTTGGTTTCAAAAATTGTCAGAGAATATTGAGAATGAGGGCTTCAGACGTTCTTCGGCCGATCATTCCCTCTTTGTCAAGAAGACTTCTACAGGTACGGTGATAGTTCTTGTCTATGTTGATGATATCATTGTTACAGGGGATGATGATCAGGGGATTTCCAACATCAAGGATGTCCTTGGACAACACTTTGTCACCAAGGACCTTGGTGAACTACGTTATTTCCTCGGTATTGAGTTTGCCAGAAATCGAAAGGGCCTTATCATGTGCCAGAGGAAATACGTTACTGATGTTTTGCAAGAGGCAGGGATGCTGGGATGTCGACCTGCATCCACGCCTATGGATATCAATACCCGCTTGTATGATGATGATACTGAAGATGTTGATGCGAGACAGTATAGAGGGATTGTTGGGAAGCTCCTATACATCACTGTTACTCGACCTGACATTGCCTATGCTGTTAGCAGAGTGAGTCAATTTATGGATAAGCCCAAGAAAGTTCACTGGGATGCTGCTATGATGATTCTTAGGTATCTAAAGAATTCACCAGGAACGGGACTCTTCTTTCAGAATGGTACCTCACTCACTATATCTGTGTATGTTGATGCCGACTATGCGGGATGCCCCTCGGACAGAAAATCCACCACTGGATTTTGTGTGTTTATTGGATCTAACTTGGTTACATGGAAGAGTAAGAAGCAAACTGTGGTTGCCAGATCAAGTGCAGAATCTGAGTATAGAGCTATGGCTCAGGCTACTGCTGAAGTTATGTGGGTTAGATCCCTGATGTTGGATCTTACTGTCGAAGTGCCTCTTCCTATGCAATTGTTATGTGATAACAAAGCTGCACTGTTTATTGCTAATAATCTGGCTTTTCATGAAAGAACCAAGCATGTTGAAGTAGATTGTCACTATACCAGAGACATGATTCAAAAGGGGTTTGTAAGTACCTCACACATTTCAACTACAGGGCAAACAGCTGATATCTTTACTAAGGCTCTTGCAAGGGGACCATTCCAAAGCTGCTGTTCCAAGTTGAGCTTATTTGACATATACGCTCCAACTTGAGGGGGAGTGTTAAGATGCGTTTATGTTTAGTTTTAGGTTTTAGAGGGTACTTTTGTAATAACTTTTCCTTTAGATGGGTCCCTTGTATCTTCTCCCTCTTCTCTAGTCTATATAAAGAGGAGTTAGGGCAGATTTCGATGTTAATCAAAGATTATTCTTTCTAATCTTATCAGTGTATGTGATCGAGGTTAATCAAAATATAATTCTTTCTAATATTATCAAATAGCATAACCATTTTTAAAGGGAAAATCTCCATAAAATTTCCCCTTCCATATAAAAGTTCTTTTTACTGAATTTTGAACATATTTTTCCATTATTTTTTGTATTTTTGACAGATTTTAAAAGATGTTTTGAGAATTTATCAGTATAATTGTAAGAAAAATAGCAAAAATCGGATAATTTGATAACTTTTTCTTATTTATAATATACCCTTAAATTTATTTAATTCTCGATATTTTTCACAAAGAAGCAACTAGGACTAAAAATATTTAACAAAAAAACCAACTGATAAGAACCTGATAACTGTGTTTGTTAGCTACATTACTACATATTTACGCACCAAAATCCAGTTTCAAGCGTGCAATAGATCAGTTTTCCCTGTTATCATACATATTATGATGTATCATATGATACGTTATGAAACTTACCTATGGATAGTTCTGAGTCCAATTTCAAATACATTCAGTTGGGCTTAGTACAGTTGCTAATTGGATTTACATCTAATACGAAAATCTCTAACCAAATCCTAATCTGCAGCCTGGAGTACAATATTTGATAGGGATCAAATAAACACCTGATCCAATTACATATAAATATTGGATCGTATGCTAGTGTGAACCAAATTTGATTTAAAAGAATAAGGTTCCAGTCTGAATCCAAGTAGACAAAATCCAACCAAGTTGAATTTGGTAAAGGCTGGATCCAGCTCAAATCTAAACTGTTTGCCTTCCAAATCAAGGGACCTACTTTAACATTCCTTAGATAACTGTCTGATCTACAAAAATAATTGATTACAAAAAACGAGAAGGATAAACCGATAAAGCCAAGCACCTTAACAATCAAAACCTAAGGCATATACATCACATGCTACCCAGTTTGTAGCAAATGAACAGAGTTTAAGCATTGGAGCATTGGAGTTTAAGTCACAGTAATTCTGACACTCCAGTAGCAACAGCCCTATATTCAGCCTCTGCACTTGAACGGGAACAAACATCTTGTCTCTTGCTTCTCCAAAGTCCAAACAACTAGATTTTCTCCCAAGTAGACGCAGTACCCTGAAGTAGATATTCTAGTATCAACACAGTATGCCCAGTCTGCATCTGAATACCCTTCAATCTCAATAGGCCATTGTGTCACATATAGAAGTCTCTTGCCAAGATTCCTCTTCAAGTAACATAAGATTCTATCGACAGCCTTCAAGTGAGTATTTGTAGGTGCATGCATGAACTGAGTCATCACATTAACGACAGAAGTGATATCAGGTCTAGTCAGAGTGAGGTAGATCAATCTTCCAATTAGCTTCTTCACAAAGAGGTTCTTTAATACTGAGTTTGTGTCCAGCATCCAAAGGAGTAGAAACTGGTCGACACCCTAGTTTTTCTGTCTCCTTCAGTAAATCCAAAGTATACTTCCTTTGATTTAGCACAAGGGTCGTACTTGATCTAGCGATTTTCAATACCAAAAAAATATCTTAGTTTGCCAAGGTTCTTGAGATCAAATTCAGCAGCCAGTAAACCCTTTAATCTTGTTATCACATCTTCATCATCACCTGTAACAATCATATCAACATAGACTAACAAAATAGTAACTTCACCCTCAATCCTCTTTACAAACAGAGTATGATCTTCGTTTCCTTGTTTGTAGCCATGTTTTCTCATTACAAGTCTAAGACGTTCAAACCATGCTCGAAGAGACTGTTTGAGCCCATATAAAGTCTTCTTCAGTTTATAATATTTTTCCAGTTTCTCATAACCTGGGGGCATACACATATACACTTCTTCTTCAAGATCTCCGTTGAGAAAAGCATTTTTAACGTCAAGTTGGCACATCTTCCACTCCTTCAACACTGCTAGAGAAATAATAACTGTAACAGTCTTCATATTTGCAACAGAAGCAAACGTCTCCAAGTAATCAATCTCATATTTCTGACTAAACCCATTGGCCACCAGGCGAGCTTTGTACCTCTCAACATTCCCATCTGGTTTGTACTTAATGGTGTAGACCCACTTAGATCCAACCAGATGAGCCGCTTCAGGGATCTCTACCACTTCCCATGTCCGGTTTCTGTTCAAGGCTTCCATCTCTTCTTGCATAGCATGAGTCCACTTGGGATCACTCTAAGCCTCTGTAACAGTCCTGAGAATCACAGCCAAAGACAGAGCTGATACAAAACATTTGTAATCCGTCCTCAGTCTAGAATATGACACAAAGTTACCAATAGGGTGTTGAGTACATGACCTGACACCCTTTCTCAAGGCAATGGAAAGCTCTTCCTTTTCAGTTTCTGTCTGAATGTCTTCCTCAACAGGTTTCTTCTGAGCACGACTTGGGTCATCCAGGGAAGCAATAGAATTGGGATTAGGAGTAGAATTCTCACCATCAATCACCTTATCTATACGAACTCTTCTCCTAAAGTACACCTGCCCAAACAAGCGATTACATTCCTCTTCTGTCCCAGTGGAACACTCTTTATTTCTCTCATGTTCAAGCACCTCAACAAGTGGACTCTCTTCTCGCTTGTACTCCAAAAAATCTATAAATTGAATTTCCTGACTTGGAGAATACTCTTCCCTTGACATACACTTCTCCCCCTAAAGAGGATTCTCATAGAAATAAGAGACATGTTCCAAGAAGGTGACATCCTTGGTAACAGAAACTCGACCAGTGGTAGGATCAAGACACTTATATCCCTTTTGAGTAGGAGGATACCCAACAAATATTCCCTTGATTGACCTTGGATCAAATTTTTTAACATTAGGGTTGTGATCATGAATGAAGCAAACACACCCAAATACGCGAGGGGGGAGGTGAAAGGGTTGACGATTCCCTGAAAGCATAGATGGAAGGATAGAGTGGGGAATCCGCCCATTTAACACACGACTAGACATGCGGTTAATCAAGTATGCACTGGTAAAAACAACATCTCCCCAATCATGTTTGGGAAGATTCCTTTGAAACAAGAGGGCTCTGGTGACATTAAGCAACTGGCGATTTTTTCCTCTCAGCGACCCCATTTTGAGGGGGGGTATAACTACAAGATGTCTCATGAACAAGTATATTTTCAGTTCTAACACCCCCAACCTCAGTCTGACCAGTGTTCACAGTAGTGGAAGATGATTCAGCCATGACCACAAATCAATACTGCAGAGAGACAGGGCTGCGGCAAGCGTTTCTTGGCACGGCCCAAAGAACCAACGGTAGAAGAAGACAAGCTAGGCGACGGCGGACCGCGACACCAACACGAGCGGCGCAAGACGGGACGAGAGCAGCGGCAAGCGGCAGAGATGGCGGCGATGCTGGTGGCGACAGAGACCGTCGGGTGAGCAGCAGGGCAGCAACGCTGTGCAGCAGCTCGACTTCAGTGGCAGAGAACAACGACAAAGAGTCGAATGAGAAGGGAGCTTCGAGTGATGCAGCAAAACGCTGCCGCAGGGAATCGGGCGATGGAGAGCATCGACGCCGGATTTGGCAGCGTCTTGCGATGCAGGCAGCAGGCGATGGCAACGCTGGAGCCAATGGCATAGAGTGACCTTGATAGCACAGGAGACGTCACTCCTCTATCGACGCACGAGAACACACGGCAAGCGGTCGATGGCAGATCTCCACGAGTTCCACGGGGCGACACCAACAACACTGAAACTGCCGGCGACAAAGCAGTAGGCGTTGGGTTCGGGCAAGAGACGGCCAGCAGGCGTCGGGCCTCCATCAGAACTCCACGGTGGCAAGGAGGGCGACAGAGGATCTTCTCCCAAACAGTGACAAGGGATCCTCTGTCCAATCTGAACAGTGACGATGCAATCCTTCCTCCAACTCGAATACGGTAGAAAAAAAAAATCAGAACTCACGTGGCTCTGATACCATGAAAAAACGGTAAAAGCAAGTAAAATGATGAACACTCACGGATGTAACGTGGAAAACCCCTCAACTAGAGGGAAAAAACCATGGGTGAGGAGGACTGGTGCCCACTAGCGACCAGACACTCTCTCTCATAAACTTTCATTCACACTGAAAATTAGGGTTTACACAAGTTAAGTAAGGTCATAACCACACACTGGATCGAGTCCAGATCCTGACCCAGATAAGAGACCCAAATACCACATATGTCAACATTAACCACTGACAAGAAGGAGCCCACATGCCACTACGTACAAAAAAGTAACTAGTTACAAGATCAGAATTATATCAAAACACTGGTCCATCAACAAAATGTTGACAGTTCCCCCTGATGCATTCTATTGGTGCAAGGAAATGCTGGTTTGCCCCTGCAGAATTAACACTGTTGTTCAATATAGAGACACCCTTCATCAAAATCAGCCACCAAACAACAAAAAAGGATATCCATTTAAGCTTCCTAAAACAAGCAAGCTAAACATCGAATGCACAGCTGCGAATAAAATAGTTTTAGTCTTTCAGACAACTACTTAAATACAGAAAAGAAAATCAAGGAAATGCAAATGTGATCTCAATGATCGTTGAAGGCACTAGAATGCAATCAATTTTAAAACAAGAAACACATGAAAGAACGTATATATAGAGTAAGCCAGAGTAGTGCAGTCAAAATTCAAAGTGAGTTTCTGACTCCATACCTTACGTTTCAAACCAATAGTGTCTTGAAGAGTCAATCCTTGCAACTCAAAGCAAGTTTCTGTTCCCTTCTCAACATGATTACCATATGCATCTAGCATCTGAGGCAATTAACAAAAACAAGATGAACCATTAAACTTGACTTTCATAGATACACCAGATTTTCATTAAGTGTGAGGACAAGCTCCTCCAATATTTGTCATGAGCAGGAAGACGGTAACTAATTTGAGTCACTTTACACAACATACCTATAAAGACGGAGTCACAAGAAAGAATATTGGCAATTGTTATTAAAACCCAGAGTTTAAATTCTGAAGCAGTTCGAAAGAAATTTTCACTTCAAAGAGTTTTCAGGAGCAGGAAACTTAAATATCTTGATAGAGAAACGAATATTTTGATCATCCTTTCCATGCATGAATTTTGTAGTTTTTACCCATGACTCTGGCAAAGCATTATTTATGTTTATCCTAGAATAGGTTCAAACGTAAAACTCAAGATAACTGTAATAAAAAAAAAATCTAAATGCAAGTCATAAAGATATGTTTGGTTTTTAATACTGAGAAAACCTGTAATACTATAGACATCTGGTTCGTTTTTTCAGTATAACTGAAACTAACAGACAGAGGCATATCATACATAGCAGCATCCAAATGTCAGCAAACAAAGAAAACAGCAATCAAATTAGCAGAATTTTTTTTTATTGTACAAATGCACCCGCTCGCCTCCTCACCTCAAATTTGAGTTCATGTATCACATCGCCTGGGCGCAAGGACGACTCGAGTTGCAGATTAGGTAGCAAATTGACATGGCATAGAACACCAGGAATAACTGTCATGCAGAAATTGTTGTTTTCAGGAGAAAGCAAGAGGCAGCAGTGAAAGAATAACAACATAAGAATGAAGTAAATGAAAACAGCAAACCTTGGCATGGAACACACACAGACTTATAATGAGAGCATATTTCCAGAATTGCTTCATAAGAGGGTCTAATCAAATCCAGACTATGGCACTTAACCAGCAAATCCTGACAAAAAGAGAAGATAGGAACCTTAAAGCACAATGACGCAATAATAATTTTCTCCAGCTAGCAAGAAAGAGAAACTCACTTTAATCTCTAAGATCATCTTATCAGATGAAAGGCTTAATTTCAGCTTCTCCTTCTTAGTTAGTGTTGATCCTTTAACCCCTAGCTTGATGTATAATTCTGGAATACTTAGAAAAGGCATCCTATTAGAATATACATCAAAACATGCAACTGAAAGATGTTGAATGCACGTCCCAACCCTGCAGATGGAAAAATGTGTAAGTGACAGCAATATACGTAGATGTTAACCAAGGAAAGTTATGAAAACAGAAGATCAACAATGAACATGTCGGGAAAAATTTCTTCCAAATGATAGGACTATCTTGAGGCTCATGTGCACCCGCTAAATGATGTTATAGAATACTAATTCTAATGATTCTGAAAAAAAAAACCTTCTTTTTTCTTTTCTCTAAATGCACATGATTGACCAACTCCATAAATTTTTACAAGTATAAAACAGAATAAACAATCAACATACAAGAATACAATGTGTGTACCTTAAACACAGTGGCTCGACTTTGCTAATCAGCCTTGAATGATTCAAGAGCTCCAATTTTCCAACCTCACCAGCAGGCTCTACAAAAACATTTACCTCTCGTTGCTTGCAAAAGGACAGATTTCCACAAGTCTGAGAAGTCTAAATAAAACAAAACAAGATTCAGCCATTACGTGAAACAATGCAAGCATGCAATCAAGAGAAATAACTGCAACAAGTTTGAAATTCATTAAAACAGAATACTTACCACAAAAAAGGAAAACTTATAGATACCAGAATTACGCAAGCCTTCTGCTATATCAGATCCATCCAGAGAAAAAATATATAAGCCATCAAAACCACTTCGTGAAGATGGTTCTGAAGATTTGCTAAGTAGGAGTTTACTTTCTTTTTGTATTTTGCCCTCATATTTTTGCATTTTAAATTCATCAAAGAAAGTAATTTCCATTTTCATTGCTAAATCACTTTTAACAATAAACTTCTGATCCAGTTCACTAGATGAGCTAGAAACCATAAAACTTAGGGGCCTTAGAACTGCAACCATTTCCCTTGGAGGAATATACCCAGCCAAAACATGAACGTCCTTCATAGGCAAAGCCTGATTATAAAATGAAATGACGCAAAATGTTACTGGTCAACGTAAACAAGGCTTCCACTCAAAGAATAGCAATAGATAAAAGTCAAAAGTAGTAAAAGCTTAAAGAAGGAATTTATGATACTAACACCATCAATTCCTAGCAGTTGACACTGTTCAGAGTCGAGTATGTCAATCCTAGCAGGAGCATTTTGTCTTTTCTTCTCAAGTTGATATTGCCACTTAGTGCTATCCAGAAGCTGGAACTGTAGAATACAAAGTGAAAATCTCAGTACCAGTAAAAAACTTTGCATTTCATAAGGCTACGAAACGAGCACAAGACCTTCCCAGAATCAATCAGTCCAACAGGGAACCATTTAGATCCACGGATGTCCAAAGTAGAGTTCCCATCATTCATCTCAAGGAGGCACCCATTCTCTTCTGGACAATCTAGTGGCCTTCATGAAGACAAAAATCATGAGCATGAACCAAAAAGAGCTATTGAAGACAAAGACCAAACAAGAATTGCTGACCTGCAAATAAGGCTTGCTTCTTCTGTCATTTCGAAAACAAAGGATGAACCATTCATTACAAAAGCAAAATAAGAAGAACACCATTATGAATGGAAATCTCCAGACTTCCTGATGATAAAGCCTCACAAAGTGGACAAAACTAGCAAATAAGTTCCTAGCACTCACCACCAAATTCACCCCGAAATCCTCCCAACAAGATATATTCAAGTGTTGCATACAAATCCTTCCTCAGTCGGCTGTCAGCACCTTTCAATATTTTAACATGTTGACCAGATCTCCAAGAAATCCCCTTCCGCCTAATCACTTGGTGCACTCTAATAACTACCAACCATATGCAAAAGAAATACAAGAAAATCAAAAGATGGAAAAAGATAAAATTTTGGGATTACCAAAAAAAACTGAATCTTAAAAAGCTCAATTGTAGAATTCATACCATCAGAAGAAATACCAAAATTTTTCTTGTTGTTTGGACTTATAACAAATACAGGTGTATCTTCACCAGTGTCGACTTCCTCATCATATGCCTCATGCAACTGAAGCACCCAATCTTGATATTCTTTCTCTATTTGAGAGAGAGACAAGGACCTGCCCTCTCTTTGTATCTCGATCGTTGGCACTTGTTAAACCATAATGTCAAAGTTAGCCTTGTGAAGTGTAAAAGAAGCTCTAGCTTTCAAGAAAAAAGAATATGATAAGCCAACATTTACATGATTCATTAGGAGAAGGTTTCAATCCAAAGTTCTTCAATGCAACTGTAAAAGGATCTTTGTGGGCCAAGTCATTCTACAAAAGAATAGTCCTTGATCAGCATTTTATTAAAAAGACATAAGACAATACAAATATTCATATGAAGACTATATGTTCTCTCTTCTAGGCATAATGTTGTTACAACATGATGCCCTTTTGATGAACTAAAGCTACTATAACATAAGGCCATATTTGTCGTTTAAGGATGCAGTCGAGGGTGAACTAGGATAATCTTTCTGTTTTGCATGTGGCTATCAAAGTCAAATAGCCCAATACAGAAAAATGTAGAAAACCCACTAGAGCCAACAATAGGAGGATCTTGTATTGTGACAACATGAACACTATCCATAGTGCCAAAAATCGAGAACTACATGAGAGGATGAAACATATTGAGATAGATGACAATTTACAAAAAAAGCAAGCCAAGCAGGACTAGACATAAAAACTGGTAAATTGTAGAGAACAAATTGTTTTATCTGCTTATTAAAAGCTTGCTGCCAGCTATATTTAAGACATTTCTCTCCAAACTAGGCACTAAAAGGAAAACATATGCTTAAGGAATACATACACTTAAAGGAATTCATAAAAGGAACTTTTCTGGAAAGGGATAATATCACAAAATATTTATTTTTCGGCACTATATTCAAAATGTCATTGACATCAACCTTTTACAAGAGAAAAATGAGCATTGAGCACCATTCTATCCCTCCCTCCCTCCCTCCCTCCCCATCTCTCTCTCTCTCACTCTCTCACACACACACACACACACACATCTAATGAGGGAGACACCATATGAGTCATAGGAGGGAGTGGGAGGGGGGACAGATAAAGAGGAAGATTATGTAGTTTAATGCATGCCCACAAAGACACAAATACCAGAAATATAATATTGTATCTTTATTGCCAAAAAGCAAGTGAACATTTTTATTGGGAAAATATCACAATTTACAATATATTCAAAGCATCACCATGAAGTAAATATCACAATATTATTGGGATCTTTTCTCTTTACTAAAAAACTTTATGAAAAGCACGCTGATTAAAGCCTTCCAAAACAAATTCCCAAGGAGAATATATATATATATATATATATATATATATATACAGAATTCTTCAACTTTCATAACTTTTAACTTTGATAACATTAGATAGAAACAAAGAAACTGATGAAATTCATATTGATGGATAACAAATTGATGTAAGGACCCAAAAATAATATGAAGCTTACAGAGACATTTAAATATAAAGAGACACCATGTTGCATCTATTCGGTAATTGAGGCACAGATTGAACAACAATAAGGAGCTTGTTCTGCAACTTGCATAAAAAAGGGCATTATGGGAGAGTCAAAATGACAATCCATGACAAACAGGACAAAATTGTTTAGATGAAAAAGTCAAAATTCACAAGCAAAAAGCAACTGGCTCTTTCAATATATACACACAACACTAAAAGGAAGCCTTATTTTGGCAAGAAGACAAGCACAACCATGATGAAACATAACAAAAGTCTCATAGAATCTCAAGAAAGGTTGGCATTAGAAGAATATTAGCATACTTTGTCAGAAACTTATCTAACAGACATGCACAACATTTCAGGAAACACAAGCATCGTAAATAGATACACAAGAGCTGCACCTTGTGAGTTGTAGGAGAGAACCCTGCATCAGTTTCTGTAACCATGCCAAGGATGAAAGTGCATCACCAAAATAGAAACATCAATTTTCATTAGCATGTTTTAACAAATCCACTGTCCACTCACCAACAAAGCATTTCACTCTCATGCAACAACGTCGTAGAAGTTGAACTTTATCACCTCGCCTCAGCTTAGGCTCCATAAATGGAAGGCGCCCCTTTCAGAAGGCAACAAGTCTTTAGATTATGAGCAACAAACAAGCATGTTTGAAATAGGATTTGGACTGTGAAATTGCACCATTCATCATTGCAAGAAATAAAGCAACATTTCAAATCCCTGTGCAGAAAATGAAAATGTGCAGGCAAATGACAAAAAAAAAAAAAACCACTTCGAAGAACCATGATCAGTCTCCCAAAGGATCCACAATCAAAGTATGTCATCCTATAAGTTCAGGTGAACATATAATGAGCTGTCAACTCCAAGAAAAATCAAACATAACATCTTGAGAATTCTAAGCAGACAAACAGTAGGTTTTCAGAAGAATCAGAATCAGTCAGTGCATTGAAAGGACAACAAATGGTGATTTACTAAAAGAATAAAAAAAAAGGTGAAATGGTAGCAAGTGAAAACACAACTTAAATGTAGTTTTTGCATACATGAAACTTACAGTTAAGCAACCTTTTCCCTAGTAAATAATGTTAAAAAATAATTAACCAACAGAAGATAAGAAAGAAAATTGACACTGTAAAAGAAACAACAGCATTTGCATGTTGAATGCTTCTAGAAAGTATGGTAGCTATCAAATGTGTCAACAGCACTGCGTTTTTGTATGCCAATGCCAAATTTCTTGTCACCTTCATTTCTCTAAAATCAAAACTGGTTGTCTTCACTTAACATAATTCGCCTGTATCCTCATTAAAGAAAGACAAATACTACACAACAGGAATCTGGTTCATAAAGGACAACATGGAACATTGAACAAAAGACAAGGCACAAAACTCATTGTAAGAAGAGCACTAATTATGAGTTTACATTTCAAAAGTAAAAAGCAGCAGAAACTTTGTCTAAAAAGTCTTCAGGATTATCACAATGATGAAAGAGACAGAACTTCTAGCGGGCAGAATATTGTCAGCAGCAATCACAAAATCTGAAGATTAACCAGAAAACCTAAAGCATTTCAAATCAATGTTATCCGTATCACATGATACACATGCGTATCGTACGATACATACCGTATAGATTTTCTAAACCTATACCGGATGCTTACGATACATGATATGCTCGTGCATCGTAAACATATTGCATGCATCATACGATACGGCCGATACACCCCCGTATCGTACGATACGGGTGATACATCTCATTATCGTACGATACGGGCGATACACCCTTGTATCGTACAAAACGGAGAAAAACGCAAAAAAGGGCCCGATGGCCCCTTTTGGTGTTATGTCTTTAAATTTAAACGGCCCTCACCCTCCCTTTTTTTGTTTCAAAAGACTCCAAGAGACGTGGGATGGAGAGATTTTACCCGTTTTCATCAAAAATCACTGAAGATTCATCGATTTGGAAGAGCCTACTAGCCGGTGAAGAAGCTTTCTCGTAGTGGGAACAGTGGGAAGCTTGGAGAAAGAGGGTTTTTGGTTCCTAAGATTCTATAAAGCTTTCAAGTTTAAAATTGTGATGGATGCATATTATGTTATTTTGAATTTCAGATTTCTGTCTTTGAGTATGTTTTTGATATACATGAATGTCCCTTATGTGTTAAGATGTGTTTATATTCAGTTTTAGGTTTAAGAGGGTACTTTTGTAATAACTTTTCCTTTAGATGTTTCTCTTGTAACTTCTCTCTCTCCTCTAGTCTATATAAAGAGGAGTTAGGGCAGATTTCGTTGTTAATCAAAGATTATTCTTTCTAATCTCATCATGGTATCAGAGCAGCAGCCGTCTCCTCCTCCTTGGCGCGCCGATTGAGCGGCGCCGCCCGCCGCCTGACCGCGCCCATCGCTGCGCTTCCTCCACCCACTCGTGTCCACCCATCTCCGCCCGTCGCTGACCTCTCCACCCGACGCCTCTGCCAGTCGCTGTCCTGACCTCTCCACCCGACGCCTCCGCCCGTCGCTGACCTCTCCACCCGACGCCTCCGCCCGTTGCTGTCTTCTCCGCCCGACGCCTCCGCCCGTTGCTGTCTTCTCCGCCCGACGCCTCCGTCCGCTGTTGCAGTCATCTTCGCCGCTGCCCGCCGTGGCTGTCACCTCCGCCCGCCGCCGCCGTCTGTCACTGTTGCTTCTCCGCTGCCGCTGAATCGCCGCTGCACGCTGCATCGCCTCTGCTGTCTCCACCACTCTCCTCTGCTCCGCCGCTGCCCTGCACGCTGATTTTCTTCTCAGCGTCTTCGCTGCATCGCCTCCTCTACTCCGCCGCTGCTCTGCACGCTGATTTTCCTCTCAGCGTCTTCGCTGTCGCCTCTGGTAATCAGTCTTCGTTCAGTTCTGTTGTTGCCTCTTCCAGCCGATCAGACTTATGGATTGCTGCCCGTGTTAACTGCTTCATGATCAGCATGTTGTCTTTCGATATGTGATTGTCTTCATTTTGCCTGCACTTCCTATTCCGTGGCTCGGTTTCCTCCATTGTGTTGAGCGATGTCTGAAATTAGCAGCGGCGCTAATAACTCTTCTTTTGTGTCGTCGGGAGAGATGAAGAGTTCCCCATTTTCCAGCTTTATCACCAAAATGGATGGGGGTAATTACGAGATGTGGGCCATGCAAGTAAAAAGAACCTTGATCGCTCATGAGAAGGAACATCTTATATTGGAGCCCGAGCCCGTACAGAAGGTAGGAAAATATACTACTTGGTTTAAAGATAATTCGTTGGTTATGGTATGGATTGTTGGTACTCTTACTCAAGACATTGCCAATGAAGTCCTGCATAAGGAAAGTGCAAAGGATATGTGGGATTCCCTTGCAGCCACCTATTCACAAGCAAGGAATGAAACCAGAATTATGCAGCTTCATCATGATATTCATCAGATGCGCCAAGATGGTCGCCCTCTACATACTTATTATTCTAGTCTCAAGTCCATGTTTGAGAGACTAAACAGCTACTTTCCTGCCTGTAAGTGTGAACAACAGAAGGCATACAGAGATATGCTTATGGTCGGAGTATTTCTGTCTGGATTAGACTCTGTTTATGAATCAGCAAAGAATCAGATGCTCACTAGTCCCTCGATTCCTCCTATTGATGAAGCTTATAGTAGGCTAAGCAGAATTCCAATCCCTTCATCGACTGTTCTTGATACCACTTCTGCTATGCTTGCTACTCGTGGCAGAGGTGGGTCCCTCTTTGCCAGAGGACGAGGATACCGTGGCCGTGGCAATACCCCTTCGCGCCCAGTATGTCAGTTTTGTCATCGCATTGGTCACACTGTGGATAAGTGTTGGCAGAAACATGGTCGTCCAGCTGTTGCCAATCAGACTGTTTTTACTGATTCTCCAGAGCAGCCTAAGACTCAGCATCCTGTTTCCTCCAGTGAGTTACGTGCAGATGATATTATCTCTCAGTTGAGACACTTGATTGGAGATAGACCTCAACAAGCTCCTGATCCGACCACCTCTACTATCACTACTGCTGCCAGTGCATCTTCATCTGGTATGTATTCTGACACTACAGATTGGCTCATTGATTCGGGTGCATCGACACATCTCTGTGGAGACAAGGCACAGTTTACTTCTTATGTCCCTACTCCACCTGGTCGCTCGGTTATTCTAGCAGATGGCAAATATTCTCCCGTTGTTGGACTTGGAGAGGTCCAACTTACTTCATCATTACCATTGCAACATGTTCTTCATGCACCAGAATTCCCACATAGCCTACTATCTATCAGTCAGATTACCAGAGATTTAAACTGTTGTGCGATATTTGACTCCTCTTCTCTTGTGTTTCAGGATATACTGACGGGCAGGGTGATTGGCAGTGGCCGTGAACAGGGAGGTCTTTACAGGCTAGTGCATCCCTTTCCCTTTGCTGGGTCTACCTCTGCAGGGTCGTCCTCATCCTCGGCTTATACTTGGCATTTACGTTTTGGACATCTACCGTTTCAGAAACTGCTGCATGTTCTTCCTCAGCTGTCTCCTAAGTCTTCTTTTCAATGCGAGTCTTGTCAGTTGGGCAAACACCATCGGTCATCCTTTCCTCCGCGACCCAGTCGAAGTAGCCATTCTGTGTTTGAGTTACTTCATTTTGATGTTTGGGGTCCGAGTCGTACACCTGCTCTTCAAGGTCATCGATATTATCTTGTTGATGTCGATGACTATAGTCGTGTTAGTTGGGTTTTTCTTATGAAGCATAAATCTGAAGTAGGTCATGTAATCAAAAATTTTATCAATGAAATTCTGACTCAGTTTGATACTTGTGTCAAAATTGTGCGCTCTGACAATGCTCTTGAGTTCTGTGCTTCCTCTTTGGAACAATTTTTCAGGGATAAGGGTATCATCCACCAAACTTCTTGTGCCTATACCTCCCAACAAAATGGGGTTGCTGAACGGAAACACCGTCATATTCTTGATGTTGCCAGAACCATTATCATACATAGCCATGTTCCCCATTCTTACTGGGGCGATGCTGTTCTCACAGCATGCTATCTTATTAATCGTATGCCGTCATCTGTGTTGGGAGACCTTATTCCTATCTCTGTCCTCTTTCCTGACAGAGACTTGTTTTCTGTTCCACCTCGTGTTTTTGGATGTGTTGCCTTTGTTCAGTTGCTTGGTCCTGGGCGAGATAAGTTGTCTCCTCGGGCCATCAAAACGATCTTTGTTGGTTATTCCCGCACTCAAAAGGGATATCGCTGTTATGATCCTTCTACTCGTCGGTATTATGTGAGTGCTGATGTTACATTTTTTGAATCAACCTCTTTCTTCTCCCCAAATGGAACTCAATTAAGGGCGCCTGAATTAAATGATGAAGTCCAATTTTCTCTACCTCTCATGAGTTGTCCAAACCCAGTTGATCCACGTTTTGGGGCTGTCTACCAACGTCGTACTAAGCCTGCTGCGCCTGTTCAATGTGCACCTGTGCCTTCACCCAGCACGCCCAAGGTAATTCCTGACACAAACTCAACTGACAATGTTTTATGTAATGATGACATAGGAGTATGTCACGAGCACGTTCCTGCTCCTAATGAACTTGATGTGCCCATTGCTCAAAGGAAAGGCAAACGCAGTTGCACTTTGCATCCTATCTCTGGTCATTTATCCATGGATAGACTCACCCCTATGTACCGACAGTTTGTCAAGGGGCTGTCGGCTATTGCTCTTCCACAGAATCCCATGGATGCTCTCTCTGATCCCAAATGGGCAGCAGCTATGCAAGAAGAGATGGATGCTCTTCAGTCTAGAGGCACCTGGACACTTGTTACTCCTTCAGCTGATGCAGCCATTGTTGGTTGCAGATGGGTCTTTACTATCAAATACCGAGCAGATGGCAGTATTGACAGATATAAGGCTCGTCTGGTTGCAAAAGGCTATACCCAAACTTATGGGGTTGATTATTATGATACCTTCTCTCCTGTGGCACGACATGCTTCCTTACGGATTCTCCTTGCTGTGGCTGTCAGCAAGAATTGGTCCCTCTCACAGCTTGATGTCAAAAATGCCTTTCTCTATGGTGACTTACATGAAGAAGTGTATATGCAGCAACCACCAGGGTTTGTTGCTGAGGGGGAGTGTCAGAAAGTGTGCAGATTGCGAAAGGCGATTTATGGTCTGAAACAGAGTCCTCGAGCTTGGTTTCAGAAATTGTCAGAGAATATTGAGAATGAGGGCTTCAGACGTTCTTCGGCCGACCATTCCCTCTTTGTCAAGAAGACTTCTACAGGTACGGTGATAGTTCTTGTTTATGTTGATGATATCATTGTTACAGGGGATGATGATCAGGGGATTTCCAACATCAAGGATGTCCTTGGACAACACTTTGTCACCAAGGACCTTGGTGAACTACGTCATTTCCTTGGTATTGAGTTTGCCAGAAATCAAAAGGGCCTTATCATGTGCCAGAGGAAATACGTTACTGATGTTTTGCAAGAGACAGGGATGCTGGGGTGTCGGCCTGCATCCACGCCTATGGATATCAATACCCGCTTGTATGATGATGATACTGAAGATGTTGATGCGAGACAGTATAGAGGGATTGTTGGGAAGCTCCTATACATCACTGTTACTCGACCTGACATTGCCTATGCTGTTAGCAGAGTGAGTCAATTTATGGATAAGCCCAAGAAAGTTCATTGGGATGCTGCTATGATGATTCTTAGGTATCTAAAGAATTCACCAGGAACGGGACTCTTCTTTCAGAATGGTACCTCACTCACTATATCTGTGTATGTTGATGCCGACTATGCAGGATGCCCCTCAGACAGAAAATCCACTACTGGATTTTGTGTGTTTATTAGATCCAACTTGGTTACATGGAAGAGTAAGAAGCAAACTGTGGTTGCCAGATCAAGTGCAGAATCTGAGTATAGAGCTATGGCTCAGGGTACTGCTGAAGTTATGTGGGTTAGATCCCTGATGTTGGATCTTACTGTCGAAGTGCCTCTTCCTATGCAACTGTTATGTGATAACAAAGCTGCACTGTTTATTGCTAATAATCCGGCTTTTCATGAAAGAACCAAGCATGTTGAAGTAGATTGTCACTATACTAGAGACATGATTCAAAAGGGGTTTGTAAGTACCTCACACATTTCAACTACAGGGCAAACGGCTGATATCTTTACTAAGGCTCTTGCAAGGGGACCATTCCAAAGCTGCTGTTCCAAGTTGAGCCTATTTGACATATACGCTCCAACTTGAGGGGGAGTGTTAAGATGTGTTTATATTCAGTTTTAGGTTTAAGAGGGTACTTTTGTAATAACTTTTCCTTTAGATGTTTCTCTTGTAACTTCTCTCTCTCCTCTAGTCTATATAAAGAGGAGTTAGGGCAGATTTCGTTGTTAATCAAAGATTATTCTTTCTAATCTCATCATTATGTATGATGATTTTTTATATTGAATACATTTTATTGAATTTTTCTGATTTTTGTCTATTTTCCGGGCTTTTTATGATTTTTCTGATTTTTAATATGTTTTTAAAATTAAAAAATTAAATTTACGATATGCTACGCTATGTTACAATACGGCGTATAGGTCGGCCTGACCGATACGCGTTACGCTACACCTTTTACAACATTGCTTCAAATAACAGAAAGCTAATAATTAAGTTGACAAGATAGCATCTTGACTATGTCCCACAGGTCTTGGGTGCAGGTGCGTGGCTGTATATGTTCGTCAACAAAAACCAAAACTAACAATTAACAAGCTATGATTGTATCAATGATTTCCCAAAAAAAAAGTTCAGTTGCCTCACCCAACGGGTGTTAACGTCTGGTGCAAGAAAACAATCTGAAGAGATTGTATTACTTAGAATCTTGAAAAGCAACATAACAATTTTCATTAGGAAAGCCTACCCATCGAGCATCTGGAAGTAAGCGTCCTAGCCTTCGTATCGATACCCGACTGAAGTTGTCAAAATTTTCTTTTATGCCACATCCCTTCTCATCAAGCTCCTCCAAAATCCTTTCTATACTTTCTTTTCCCTGTGTATGCACCGGCAAGTATATATTCATAAACTTACATTCAGCTGCTTACATAAAGTACATAAACTACCAACCTCTAAGATGGGAAAATATACACATTTGATCCGAGCATTGGCAAAACGTTTTCCACCTACACCAAGAAAAGATGGTCAGATCAATAATGCGATGAATCGCAAATTCATTAAGAAATTACTAAACCAAGTGTGACTGATTCATTAACTAAAAGAGCAAAAGGAAATAAATGTGCTTGTAAGAAGCAAATTGAACCAAACTTAACTTCATGGAGCAACAACCAATGTAAAATCTAAATTACCAGAATTATCAGCAGCCTGTGCAACAAAGTGCAATAGCAGAACGAAATCAGGACCATTACACGAGTTCAAATTTGTTATAGCCAGTTCCCCTCCATCTACTTCCGTCAAATTGACACCATTGACCTTCATGAAATACATCAGAAAATGATTTCACATAAACATACTGATAATTCTCATTTGACGCCACAATTACTTTTATACAGGAGAGGTAGGAAACAGACAGGCATGTCTGGTAGAGCCTGTTTTAAATGCAACCCAATCTCAATTATTAGCAAAATATATAGGAATCAACCACCATAATAACTCTTGAATAATGATGCATCAGATGAGGAAATAAAGCCATTATAAGTAACCAGAATGAGAAAGAACACAGCAGCAAAACCAAGGGTCAGGACTCCCACAAAATTCTGGAAAAACCAATGCTAGTACACCAACAAGTTCACAAACCATCCTCAGAAATCAGTAAATTGGATCCACCAATTTTTTTATAAAGTAGTCCCCTTAAAATTTAGATAAAATTTGCAAGCATTTAATACAATAATACTGCAAACAAAAAAGGTAAAACAATCTCACCTTTTTAGCCTTTCTATCACATTCAATTGTCTTGAAAAAAAAAAAAGGCCAAACAACTCTCTCAATAAAAACTGAATTGCTCAAAAGAAAACAATATGAAGCAAAATAAGCAATCCAAGCATCTTTTTCAACAGTGCAACCTGAAGAACGAATCATCCAAAAAACCATGCTCCAATTACAAGGGTCATATCAAAATTCAAACAGTATTAAGCATGCATGATAAAAGCAAATATTCACTATGTCAAATGAGAGAGAAGAGGATATTTGAAAAGCAAATTGGGGAACCAAAATAAAACCTCAAACTCTATAGGTGCTGCTGTCCCCATTGTTGTGAGTGTATCATCACACTGCATCAAGAAGAGCAAATGAAAAGCTAAAACAGGATATCATAAACCCCAAATCCAGATAAAATCTGAGATTGAAGTTCCATTTGAACAAGAAAACACCAGAAGTAAACCACATGAAAACCACAAAAAATTCTCGACATGCACATAGAAAAGAAAACGAAGGCTCACTAATGAAGATGAAACATCAAGCAACATGAAGGCTTTTATCTTCTCTTAGACATGGTTCACATTTCAGTCTATCTACACATCAGAACATCATTATCACATGCTCAAATAAGATAGGACAGTATATACTAGTGTTATCAAAAAGCATAAGCTTCACATCTCAAAGCATACACCTCAGGAAATTTATAAACGCCTCAAGACGTGAAGGTAAGGCACAGCTTGCCCTGGGGCTGTGTGCTCCACCCTGGTGAAGTGCACGTCTCTCCTTGAACCATGAGTCCTGCCTAAGGCCCTAAGGCATATTCTCACCAACATTTTTCTTTAGAAGAAAATAATAATCACTTTTTTTTTTTTTCACTTTGACTTGAATACTGTTTTCCTCTTCCACTAGGAAGCCTTGTCTCTCTCCCTCTCTTACTCAACAGCTCATGCCACTTTCTCTCACTGCCAGTGCAAACGAGTATCTCTCTCACTCTCTCTCTATTGCAGCCTGCTGACCAGCCATTTTTTGTGCCTGCTTTATTATAGATTATTAGATCTTTTAGTTCTTATAGAGTTTTGTTTGGATCCAGATACATCACTAGTCTATTTAAGTGGGACGTGTGATTAATTTGTTTTGGAGTGAAGTTGATTAATGAAACCCTAATTCTTGTTTCTTTCATTGTTTTCTTTCGTCTCTTCATTGCTTTCTGTTGTTTTATTTTCTTGTTCATCCTTTAGTTCGATGTTTGCCACGAAGATTAGAGTCAACCCTCTAATCACTGTGTCATTCCCTATATGGATGAAGGCTGTCGGCAGCCTTTTCTCAATTCCTCTTTGGGCTCCCATCTCTCCCTCCCTGTCTCCTTGACTACCACACAGTTACTTTTCCAAACGAAGCTTTACATTTATTGTGTTCATCTGTTTCTCCACACTTCTGCTATAATTGATCGAGGGATCACAAATAATTTGCACTGAAATCCATTTCTTCACTGCTTTCTTCCTTCTTATGTAGTCTGGCCATTTGGTTTGTAATTTGATTGCGAACCACATCATTTTTGTATTGAATTCATAAACAAGGAACTCTTCTCTTGCCCAATTTGCAATCATGGAATGAGCTACTAATCCACGGTCCTGCATTCTGCATCAATTATGATTAATTTTGTAATCTATCGTCATCCTGGGAGCTTAGCAGGTTGTCATTTTCTTGTTAATTTCTATGACCGCACAATGGTTTATTGGTTTCCTAGATTACCTATCTTTGTTTTGGAGTCGTCATTTCATTATTATTTTGCAAATTTCTCTAAAACAAATAACATTCATTCAAGGAAAAAAGAGGGGGGGGGTGGGGGGTTCACATGCACAGTGCAATGTACCAAGGAAGTCCTTTCAAAAGAAAGCATTGAGAAAAAACAGGAATTTATAAGAGGTTGGAAAATTTTGATCTTGACAATAAAACTTCACATGTTCACATTCTTTTTATTTCTACCACACATTCTTTGTTTAACTAATTTCACCAACATTTACACAAAATTGAAACAAACTGATCAATTCTCTGACATAAATTTTATTGCCTGGAACCCAGCCAAGAGCAGTATGTGGCCACTATGCATCAATTTCATTTGCACTTAACATAATATCTCAGCTTGAGGTAATTAGCTTTCTCTTTGAGCTTCTGTCTGATAGAAAAAATTATTTGATGGTGACAAGAGTTTTGTATCTAACAATATTATGCAGCATGTGTAAGCCTATGTACCAGAAAAGGAGCAACAGATACTATCAGTCGGAAACATAAAGAATGGCTGTCTAGTGTCTACAATTCCACATGCTGTAGTAATTCAATGTTTTGTGTGCATAAAAGTCTCTTTGAAAAGGATTGCTTGGACATGGGCGAGGTAATAGGACTACTTAATATGAAAGTAATTAATCCTCCACATGTAGAAATATATAGGTTTTACCAAAATTTGTAACCTTTTATGTTTCATGAATTACAGGCATGGATAACATAATCATCCTCCTTTTATGTAAAATTTGTGCCAATGTAGCTCTAAACGAGGATAGCAAATGGGATACACAGATGTGCTGAATAAAAACTTAGGCACAAAAGGTGTTGTTGGACAGTTGGGGACCCCACATTCATTTGGGTTGTTGTCTATCTAATTTCATGATTGTAGACATGACTTGTGTAGAAATACGAACAAGAAGGAGACAAAGAGCAACAATGATCACGATGTAACGTGGAAAACCCTCAACACGAGGGAGAAAAAACCACGAATGAGGAGGAGTTGGTGCCCACTAGCAGCCAGACTCTCTCTCTCTTAAGATTATCATTCACTTAAGGATTAGGGTTACAAGACTTAAGTAGAGCCCAAAACGGGCTACAAGGCGGGTCGGGTATGGATCCGGACCCGAAACCCACAAACTATCAACACTCCCCCTCAAGTTGGGCATACATATCAAACATGCCCAACTTGGATACATTTCTCTCAAATGAAGCTGAAGGAAGAGCTTTCGTCAGAACATCAGCAGTTTGGTCTTCAGACTTCATGTAAGGTAAGATCAACTCCTTCGCATCAATCCTTTCCCGAATGAAGTGACGATCAATTTCAACATGTTTTGTTCTGTCGTGAAGAACAGGATTGTTGGCTAAGTTGATTGCAGACTTGTTATCACAATACATCTTCATAGGTCCTTCAATCTCTATTCCAATGTCAGTCAACAATATCTTCAACCACAATAACTCTGACACTCCCATAGCAACTGCCCTATATTCTGCCTCTGCACTGGATCTAGAGCAAACATCCTGTCTCTTGCTCCTCCATACAACAAGGTTTCCTCCCAAGTAGACACAGTACCCTGTAGTGGATCGTCTGGTATCACCACAACCTGCCCAATCCGCATCAGAATAGCCCTCGATTTCCACAGTCTCTTGTTTCACATACAGGAGTCCCTTACCAGGATTTTTCTTCAGGTAGCATAGCACTCTGTCCACAGCCTTCAGATGTGCATCGGTTGGCGCATGCATGAATTGGCTCAAAACATTCACCGCAAAGGTGATATCAGGTCTCGTGAGGGTAAGATAGATTAGCTTCCCAACCAGACGTTGATATCTTCCCTTGTCTTCTTCACAGAGAGGCTCTCCATCTCTAAGACTCAACTTGTGCCCAGTGTCAAAAGGGGTAGGAGTAGGTCTACATCCCAATTTACCAGTTTCTTCCAGCAGATCTAATGTATATTTCCTTTGGTTTAGTACAAGACCAGTACTAGACCTAGCAACCTCCATACCAAGAAAATACCTTAGTTTGCCAAGATCTTTGAGGTCGAATTCTGTAGCCAGTAACCCTTTTAGCTTGATAATCTCCTCCTCATCATCTCCAGTAACAATCATGTCATCTACGTAGACGAGCAGGAGAGTAACCTTGCTCTCCTTCTTCTTCACAAACAGAGTGTGATCTCCATTTCCTTGTTTGTATCCATGACGTATCATCACTCTTCTCAGTCGTTCAAACCACGCTCTAGGCGATTGCTTAAGGCCATACAATGCCTTTTTCAGCTTACAACACATTTTTGGTTCTTCATATCCTGGAGGCATATGCATATATACTTCTTCTTCGAGGTCACCATTGAGGAATGCATTCTTAACATCCAGTTGATACATCTTCCACTCCTTCATCACAGCTAGGGATATAACCACCCTCACAGTCTTCATTTTCGCAACAGGAGCAAAGGTTTCCAAGTAATCAATTCCATATTTCTGGCTAAACCCCTTGGCCACAAGTCTAGCTTTATATCTTTCAACACTCCCATCTGGTTTGTACTTGATGGTATACACCCATTTGGATCCAACTAGGTGAGCGGCTTCAGGAATCTTCACCACTTCCCATGTCAAGTTTCTTCTTAGGGCATCTATTTCTTCTTTCATTGCATCAGCCCACTTAGAGTCACTTTGAGCTTCAGCGACAGTCCTGGGAATCACAGCCAAAGAAAGAGTAGAAACAAAGCACTTGTAATCTTTCCCAAGTCTGGAATAAGAAACAAAATTACCAATGGGGTGTTGAGTACATGACCTGACACCCTTTCTCAGGGCAATGGGAAGATCGTCATTCTTCTTTTCAACCTCATCATGGGTCTCCACGGTCTCCTCGGTAGGACTTGGTTCATCCAAGGAAGGAGTGGCATTGGGATTGGAAGTAGATCTAACATCACAAGTCATCACCTCTGTCCGAGTACCTCGTCTAGAGTAGAACTGTCCAAACAACTGAGGGCCTTCCTTCTCAATGCTATTGTCACCCCTTTCCTCCTTCTCAGGCACATCAACAGTATTAAGTGATTCTGCTTTCTTGTAGTCCAAAAAATCTATAAACTGAAGTTCCTGTCTCTGAGAATACTCTTCCCTGCCCACAGACTGCTCCCCCTGAAGAGGATTCGCACCAAAGTAAGAGGCATGTTCCAAGAAGGTAACATCCCTCGTAACATAAGCTCGACCAGTAATAGGATCAATACATTTGTATCCTTTTTGCGTAGGGGAGTATCCAACAAAGACACCTTTGATAGACCTAGGATCAAGTTTCTTGACATTTGGACTGTGATCATGGATAAAACATACACAACCAAAAACACGAGGAGGAAGAGGAAATGGTGGACGACTGCCAGGAAGCAACGAGTGGGGAGTCCTACCATTCAAAACACGACTGGGCATGCGGTTAATAAGATAGGCACTAGTAAGAACTGCATCAACCCAATAGTGTTTAGGAAGATTTCTCTGAAACAAAAGAGCCCTGGTGACATTAAGAAGTTGACGATTTTTCCTTTCAGCTACCCCATTTTGAGGGGGGTGTAACTACAAGATGTCTCGTGAACAATCCCCCGTTGTCTAAGAAACTCCTCAACAGGCCGACACATGTACTCACGGGCATTATCGGACCTGAAAGTTTTAACATTCGCACCATACTGGGTATGCACAAGAAGAATAAATGTCTCGATGATTCGAGGAACCTCGCTGCGGTCTTTAAACAAGTATATAAATGTAGCACGAGAGAAATCATCAATGAAAGTGATAAAATACTGGAAACCTTGACGGGTATAAATGCCCGAAGGTCCCCATACATCAGAGTGAATCAGGGAAAAAGCTTCATTAGCACAACTAGAAGAAAGAGGGTACGAAGCCCTCACATGTTTGGCAAACTGACAAACATCACAAGAAATGGAAGACACATCAAAGGAGGAACACAAGTCTGGAAACAAATGTTTCAAAATCCCAAAAGGTAAATGCCCAAAACGTTCATGCCAGTACATAAAAGACTGAAGACAATCTTCTCTTCTCTTATCTGTCTTGCGGATCGCTGTCAACAGAGCAGTAGCCACACGTATGGGAAGACGATATAATCCATCAGAAGCTAAACCAATCCCAATCCTCTTCCCTGTCACCAAGTCCTGCAAAACACAACGATCGGCAGAGAATATAAGTTCACAATTCAATTCTTTAGTAAGTCTACTGACTGATAAGAGATTTAAAGGAAACTGGGGAACATGTAAAGCGCCCTGCACATGAAATTTGTCCAACAAGGACAGAGTGCCTTCGCCTGCCACACAGGTAGAGGAACCATCTGCAAGAGAAACATGTTCCCTTCCCGAGGACAACTTATACTCATGAAACAATTTTGGATTACCTGTCATGTGATGAGTAGCACCACTATCGACAATCCATTCCCCCACAGAAGAGTTACCTTGATTGCCAATAACTGCAAGAGCATGATTAGCTGTAGTTCCCTCTGAGGTCTCAGTCTTGTTGACATCGAGCCTGCCCAAATAAGCCCTTAGTTCACGAAGCTGGTCAGCAGAAATGGAGACTTTTTCTCCACTAGAGGTGGCTTGCACCTCAGACACAGGCGTTCTCCCAGTCAAAGATCTCCCTCTGTTCCCCTTCTTTTCTGGATGAAGATCCCAGCAATAATCCACAGTGTGACCTGTCTTCTTGCAGTGAGTGCACCGGCGAAGAGACCTAGATGGGCCGCCAGGACCACGACTCACGAGAGCAGATCTCTCGTTATAGGGCACAAGTTCCCTCTTCCCTTCTTGTGTAACAAGCCTTCTCTGTTCTTCCGCTTCAACACAGGAGTACACATCTTCAATACTGGACACCTCCCCTGAATTCAAAATCTGGCTTCGAACACCTTCAAACTCATCATTTAAACCTGCTAAAAATAGGAACACCCTGTTTTCCCATTCATGAGCAACATAGAGCGCCTGATCATGGGGACAATGCCAAGGAATATCAGAATGATAGTCAAGCTCTTCCCACTTGGCTTTCAAAGCCCCATAGTACTCTGCAACAGACGAGGTCCCTTGTCGAATGCCATAGACTGTCTTCATTACTTGGTAAGTACGAATTGCGGTCTTCTTTTGGCCATACATTTGCTCGAGGACCACCCACATGTCTCTAGCAGTCTTCTTCCGAAGGATAAGGGGCTGAATATCGGCGGAAACAGAATTGACAATCCAAGTTTTCACTTGATTATCCTCAAGAAACCAAGTATGCCACACATCACTTGTTCTTGCTGGTTCAGGGTTGCTCCCATCAATATAGGCCATGCGACCACGGCCAGCAATCCCCATGGTCATAGCAGGCGACCACGAGAAATAATTAGCCTTGGTGAGGCGAAGAGTGATGACCTGCATGGGAACATTCTCAGTTCTAAAAGCCCCTATTTCAGTGGGATTGGTGTTGACGGTTGACGAGGAAGAGGCTGCCATAATCACAGACCAGTCTAGCTACGGGTGAAGCCCAGTAGGCAGCAAGGGCAGCAGGGAGCAACAGCACAATACAACACCAAAAACAAGGCAGAGAGCAGGCAACGGACAAAACGAAGCAGAACGCTGCTGGACAGAGGGTCGCTGGGCAGGCCGACGCTGGGCGGAAGCGACTGAGCAGACAACAGAGAGGCAGCCGCTCAGGCAGAACGGCGCGGCGCTGGGCGGAAACAGACCGCCGGAACCAGGCAGAGCGGCGCACCGGCGGAAGCAGACCGCCGGAAAAAGACACGGCGGTGGACGATGCGCCGGATGACAGAGAGGAAAGCCGCTGGGCAGAGCGTCGCTGGGCCGGTCGTCGCTAGGCGGAGACGGCGGAATCCTGAGCGGCGCTGATCATGGGCGGCGCTGGGCGGAGACGGCGGCGGGGCGACAGACGAAGCTCAGGGCGGTGCTGGGCACTGGCGTCGGGCAAGGGCGTCGGGCGAAGCTCGGACACGAGCGTCGGGCACGGGCGATGAACAGGGCCGGGCGAGACGATGAACAGTGCCAGGCGAGTCAATGAACAGTGCCAGGCGAATCCTCCTCCAACACGGGCAAAAGACAAACCAGAAACGCCGGAACTTCACGGCTCTGATACCATGTAGAAATACGAACAAGAAGGAGACGAAGAGCAACAATGATCACGATGTAACGTGGAAAACCCTCAACACGAGGGAGAAAAAACCACGAATGAGGAGGAGTTGGTGCCCACTAGCAGCCAGACTCTCTCTCTCTTAAGATTATCATTCACTTAAGGATTAGGGTTACAAGACTTAAGTAGAGCCCAAAACGGGCTACAAGGCGGGTCGGGTATGGATCCGGACCCGAAACCCACAAACTATCAACAACTTGTTTTAGCTTGCATTCTGAACACCACATTGTCCTTCGCATGTGCTTGTGTATCAAAAAAAGATTAATAAGAGTTAAATCTGATTATTATAATGTTCTCTACTTATATACAGGTCAGTTTAGGGATGAACCCTCACATCTGTTTGGGTTGTTTGTTTTTATATAATTTCATCATTGTAAATATGACTTGTTTTATTTTTCACTGTGAATATAACTTGATTGTGGTTTGCATGTCCATGTGCATGGAAAATGATTAGCAACAATTCAAATTTGATTTTTATATTGTTGTCTTTGTTTGTATATTTGTTATTTTAGTTGTTCTTCTTCAATTTTTTAATTCTTTTATAGATATTATGTGTTTCACCATTTTCATCTTAAAGCTACGCTTCAATTACTTGAGGTTTACGCCTCGCATCATGATAGGCTCAATGCCTTGCTTCACCTCTTTGCATTTAACAAATATTACAATCTATAAAAATACCTAACATGCATAAAATATGAAAAAGAGAAACAAAATATCAAAAAGAGAAAAGCAGAAACATCCATACCAAAAGCATTCAATAATTAAAAGCCCAACACATTAAAGAGATGTCGATCTAGCTCGGCTGGGTCAGGTCATAAATTTTTTCAGTGTATTTTTATAACATAAACAGCAATAAAAAGCACAACGTAAATACAGAAAAAACCATAATACTCAATCAGAAGCTATTCAAACACTAAAACTTATAGAACATCAACAATAACTAGGGATAAAACCAAAAGCAAGAAATCTACAACAATAAAACGAATAAACCATAACAAGGAACGCCTCAAAAGAAAATGTAATACTGGTAAAAGAAGCACAATCATTAAACAGTAATAAACAATAACTGAAACTCATCTTTATAGTTTATATGCATGATTTAAGCAATCATGCAATGCAAAATCGGAAAACAAATCATTGTCATGGCTCAATATTTTGCAGTTCAGTACTCTCAAATTCCCCATCATACACACATAATTTCTCTACAGCCTTCTGATCCTCAATATGCCCAAACAGGTCATTAGTCGGCCTGAGGTCACCCTATGATTGTGGTCAGCCTTTTCTAATGTAAAGTCTCATAGTCAAAAAGAGAGAGGAGGAGAGATTTTCAATGACCCCCACATTTTTGGGGTTGGCAGTTGTGGCCCTTGTTAGCCTGTCTCCGATGACTATCAAGGACTCAAGATGATGGAAACAACTGTATGTGAGAGAGAGAGAGAGAGACAGAGACAGAGAGACAGAGATTTCCAAAGATCCAAAATTTTTTGGGGTTGCCGAAAACCTCAACACAGTTTTAAATCCCGTATATGATCGGCGCCGACAGGTGGCTGGTGTCTCAGCATCAGTGAGTTGTGCCATTTGACCTCAGCAAAGCCCTTGGAGAGAGAGGGAGACAAAGCATTGGTCTAGAAGGGAGACCTATATTTTTATGGCAATCCAAAGAAATCGATTCACATCTAAAACTGGATTGATGCACGGCTTTGTGTCAGAAAAACATAACAAATCATCAGACCTCGAGCCAAGTAGGTGATCCAACAAGTCAGTTGATCCAGAGCCGATCCTCAATGATTTTGGGACTAAATTGTCTGAGTCTTGGATTGTGACCCAGTACGTGGATGATCCCAGTCAACTCAGGTGATTCCCCAGTTGACTCGCTGAGTTTGCCAACCATAAAGTCTACAGCTTGTTCAGACTTAAGAGAAACAAAAAACTATGAGATGCAACTAATAAAAGAAGCATTTTACAAGCAATGAAAAATAAAAAATACAGTATTCTAGTTCCACAATTTATCAATTATTTGCCAAAGAACTCAAATCTTATTTTCGATTCATCATCCAGGATACATAAGAATGTAAACACTTAGAAAGAACTTCTTTCCCAGAAAAGAATGTGAGGTGAACCTGAATATAAGGAAAATAGATGTCCTTCAATAAGCATTGAAGTTGATACTCATTTAGAGACCTGTTTCTTGGTTGAGAAATTTCAACCTGCAGGTATGTGAAATGGAAAGAAAGAAGGTGAAATAAACAAGTGAAAAGCACACAATAAAAGGGAAAAGACAAGGATAACGACGTTTTTCCATAAAAGGATAAAAAAGTTTCAACTCCTGAACTCCTAAATGCTAGCAAGAGAGAACCTAAGTCACATGGGTGCTAGTATGGGCGCGAACACAAAAAACTTCAAAAGTATGGACGCAAGGATACAGCTGGGGATGTGTGTGTGTGATGTGTATATATGAAAGCAAACTAATTGTCGTATTTGAAAGATTCTAAACAATTTATAAGTTTTGTAGCATTTATCTGAAAGTTCTAAAAGTTTTTGTTTGCAATATTTATATAGGTAACAAAGAAGGGGGTTAAGGAAATTTTATAGAAAAACATTACGATCAGTGTCAAAGGGGCAAAAGGCATGCAAACCTTGGTCCCCAAATATCCTCCTTCACCAGTGCCCCCTCCCCCCAACCCGCCATTCAAAAAAAAAAACTGCCCAATCATGGATGATGGTGAACCTGCACATCCCTTTCTTTCTACAGAAGTAACTCTCTCTGTCTCTCTCAGCTGAAAACCTTCTTTCCCCAGATCAGTCTCTCTTTGCCCCTCTCTCTCCCGTTGCTTCCATTTTTTCTAAATAGAGGTGGGGAAATCTGACTGTTATTTTCTTAACCATTTTTAAAACTTATATTCTATGGTTTGGGTCGGGTCTAACCCAGACTAGAACTAACTACTAACCAATACCGAGTTGGCACAATGCACTACCATACTTGAGCCCATGTACGAAAAAAGGTACCAGGCATTCTCACGTGCCTACGTGACTTAGAAAGAAACTCATTGCAAGTAGTATACAATTTAATAAATGTTATTCTTCTTTCAAGATGCCTAAATTTCCCTTTGATAAAGATAGTTCCCTTGAATCTTTTAACACGGCTTATGATGGGCATCATCTTCTCAACTTATTACTTTTTTTCTTCTTCGTGTCATTGCCATGCAGTGTGAATTCCATACAATCAAGACAACAATATTTTGAAAATTCAACTAAGTTCCACATGAAAAATTTGAAAACTAGTGATTTGTACTCATATTGACAATGCTTAAGACATAGGTTAGCAACAGATTTCATCTTCAAAGACCATAAAGCGTTTAACATTCAGACACAAATAAAAAGTAGAATCCTATGTTGAATGGACACTGCCAAAAACATGAAGTGTCAGCAGGGACATGTGTGAACACATCTAGGACACAGCATTTTTAAAATATGAAGTGTCCAAAACAAGATACATGTCCCAAATGCTTTGGTGATGTACAGCTCAACCAAAAAAAAAAGAAAAAAAAAAGAGAACAGAGGAGGACGAAGGAGGAGGAAAAAGGAAGAGAGGAGAAGGAGGAGAAGAAGAGGAGGAGGAACTATTTGTTTAAAGACCATAGTCTATTACTATTAGTCTCTTCTTTTGGTTTCTCATGCAAGCACTAATAAAGATTGTGAACAATTACTAAAATGTTAAACAAACAAAATTAAGAACAATAACCGATGTCATTGAATGGAACATGTATAACACAAGAAACAACAGCGCTTTCATTAATACAAGCATTTTGGGTTCTTCAAAAGTGCCTGATGTGTCTAGCAAAGGTACCAGAAAATAACAATTTAGCCTCCCCCAAACAAATGAAAGTGAGCAAGCACGTATGACAAACAATACTGATTTAAGAATGCCAATCCCCATCACATAACCAACATGCATGGGTAAACAAGCAAATTTTGCATATGAAACTAAAGGCCACATGAAACTAAATGCAAACATTTGATTGATCTAGTGTCTTGTTATTCCAAAACTTAATAAAAGTGTCAGTTGCAACTTTCAAACAAGAAAGCAAGAATAAGTCAAAAAAGTATGTCTAAAGTAACAGATCACACCTTTGTGAAACTACCATGAGGAGAGTCGTTCAACTCCTGCTCTGATGGATATCTTATCTGGCCACCAGTCTACAAGAACATGACACAATCTTAATGAATACAAAACTGGGCCTGAACAAACATCCTTTGCGAAGACATAAATGAGAACACACATTATTAAGATATAATATAACGCGCAGCATCTCATAGAAGAAGACTTGCAGTACACTACCTTCCAGGTTGATTCTGAACCTGCACTTTTAAGTAATGCATCACGTGAAAGAAACAGAGTGAAGACCATCCCAGACAGCTTTGTCTTTGAAGCAACCGTTGCCGAACTAAACCAAGGAATGACAGGCAACAGAAAGCAGTCATCTATGGTTAAACATCATCAATTTCTAGTATCAGAAATACATAATCAACACAGTTAAGCAAGTGCATGTACCTTCCCAAATGCATTGAAGCCACAAATCCACCATACCCATACATTCCAAAATAAGGCTGCAAATGGCCATCAAAGGTGCTATTAAGATCATGTAAATGCTAAGGTGGAAGTACATTTATGATTTATCCTTCCCGTCTCTAGAGAAAAAAAACAACGAAAACAGAAATAGCAAAAGTAGATCTAGCAGACCCCAGTTTCCCACCACTTCAATCTTTTCCCATTAGTAATTATGTCAGAATGGTAAAAGCTTTAGAAGCTCAAACTACGACCAACCATGTTCTTTTTCCCCACTCCACTTGACATAAGCAAGCAAGCAGCCCCCAAGGATTCAAAAACTATGGATGTTTCAACTTTTAGCATCGAGAATAAATTCCAAAAAGACAAGTTCTCTTATTGGCAAAAAAGTGTGGAAGAGGAAAAAAATTGGTGAACTAAAATTCTTTCTAACTTTTGTTTGGGAAAAAAGAAAATTGTGTTTGACATTACAAGTCAAGATGATAAAGGAAACACATGAAACATTCAGTTTTTTTGATCAATTTAAAACCACTGATTTAGAAAAACCTCATAAAAAAAAGGCAGGTTTGTGACTTTTTTTGGGGTTTCGACTCCACTGACAAAATGAGCTTGAACACCAAACCAACAGGTTTTGAAAAGAAGATATTTGTCAAAATCTGATGTACATATCCAATTTATCAACCCCTCATAATTCTTGAACAATTTAAAATCATTGATCCAAAAAAACCTCATAAAAATTATTCACGTACTTGATTTTGGCAATTCCTTTTCACCTTTCCAAATTTGGGCCACCCAAGCTCATCTATAATGTCGGATTGGAAAAATCAGCTAGAATCTGGCCGAACTGCCTGGAAGGCAACAGTTATTATATATATGTATATAGAAAAATTTAATTCACCCAACTCGCTCATGAAGGATGTCCAATGTATCATGATTGAAAGAAAAATAAAGAGAAAAAACTGATTGACATCTCTCTCTCTTATTTTTCTCTCAACCATCGATCATGATGAATTGGGGACAACCCTCATGAGTGAGTTGGGTGAATTAAACTCTTTTATATATATATATATATATATATATATATATATCACCATCTAGGCAGTTCGGCAGATTCCAGCTGATTTTTTCCAATTCGATGGCCCAAGTTTGCAAAAATGAAAAGGAATTGATAAAACCAGGCACGTGAATTAATTTTATGAGGTTTTTCTAAATCAATGGTTGTAAATTTGTCAAGAACTGGGAGGTGTTCCACATCTAGTATTAGCGAACACCTTTTCTCCTTATTTTTCTCTCAAACATCCATCATGACGGATTGGACAGCCTTCATGAGTAAACTGGGTGACTCTGGATAGCCATAGTCACCATTTACTCTCTCTCTCTCTCTCTCTCTCTCTCTCTCTCTCTCTAAAGAACTCCAAAAGGAACAGTATAGCATACCAGCAAGTATGGAGGATTCCCACCTATACCTCTATCTTTGAACTGTCTATGATTTGAAGAACCCATTTTACCCCTGCATAAGGACATTTTGTACTTCAATTAATTAATAGAAATTAACAAAACCTGAAGAAGGAAAAGCATTCATAGCAAGAACCTAAAGGTTCTTCACATAAAGGTACTTGATCAAAGCAAGACAAAAAAATTGTTCAAAGGCTTATAATGATTGGCCGTTTATGGCAACAATGTGCATTTTAATACTAGAAACACTTAAATTAGAACTTTCTCAGCATTCACATCTAATGAATTAAAATAGTGCAGCTCACAGCATTGAAGTACTCCCAAACTAAACTACCAATAAAAGTGTTAAATCATTGTTCAAATCGAAAACAAAAATATCAGCTCAGAAGACTCCCCAATGGATTAAGGATGACCTACATCCCGAACTGCAAAACAATAATGACATGAATCATGTCAATTTAATTGACTAATTCATATGCAAGATATGAAATGTTCTAAAACCAAAACAGCCTAAAGATAATTCATGAACAAGCAATACCAAAATCCTCTAATTTACCTACCTGATATTTGTCCTAACTCTAATCACAATTTAAAAATGTGTCTACCCGTCGGACTGAGGATGGAATGCTGAACTCACACGTAGCTTGGTTCCCAAAGTTCGCTGCAAGGAGCTCCAAAATCGTGAAGTAAATTGTGGATCTCGATATGATACAATGGTATATGACACTCCATGAAATCTGACTAACTCATCGCAAAAAATGAGCTGACTGTCAATCTATCAAGTTATCAACTATCACCCAAATGACATCATGTTGTCTCCTAGTTCCCAGTTGTCCCATAATAAAATCTATGGTGCTACCAAAAGGTTGTAACAACCTACCGGCCTCTAATGTCCACCTTAGCCTGTTGAAATATTGAATATCTAGCCAAGAAAGTAGCAATTTCAGACTTTATGCCCGGCCACCAAAAACTGCATTCAACATCTTGATACATCTTGCTGCTACCAAGATGAATGGTGTATGTTAAGATGCGTTTATGTTTAGTTTTAGGTTTTAGAGGGTACTTTTGTAATAACTTTTCCTTTAGATGGGTCTCTTGTATCTTCTCCCTCTTCTCTAGTCTATATAAAGAGGAGTTAGGGCAGATTTCGATGTTAATCAAAGATTATTCTTTCTAATCTTATCATGGTATCAGAGCTCCAGCCGTCTCCCCCTCCTCGGCGCGCCGTCGCCGATTGAGCCCGTCGCTGTCCTCTCCGCCCGCCATCCTCCGCCGCTCGTGTCCACCCATCTCCGCCCGTCGCTGTCATCCTCCGCCGCTCGTGTCCACCCATCTCCGCCCGTCGCTGTCCTCTCCGACCGCCATCTCCGCCCGCCGTCGCTGTCATCTTCGCCGCCGCCCGCCGTCGCTATCCTCTCCGCCCGCCGCCGTCCGTCGCTGCTGCTTCTCCGCTGACGCTGCACTCTGTCTCCGCTGCTCCTCCGCTGCTCCGCCGCTGCTCTGTCTTCGCCGCTCCTCCGCTGCTCCGCTGCTGCTCTGCACGCTGATTTTCTTCTCAGCGTCGTCTCTCCGCTGCTCTGTTTTCTTCTCAGCGTCGTCTCTTCTCAGCGTCGTCTCTGGTATCTCTCTTAGTTCAGCTCTGTTGTTGCCTCTTCCAGCCGATCAGCCTTATGGATTGCTGCGTGCGTTAATTGCATATTGCTTCATGATCAGCATGTTGTCTTTCGATATGTGATTGTCTTCTTTTGCCTGCACTTCCTATTCCGTGGCTCGGTTTCCTCCTTTGTGTTGAAAGATGTCTGAAATTAGCAGTGGCGCTAATACCTCTTCCTTTGTATCGTCGGGAGAGATGAAGAGTTCCCCATTTTCCAGCATTATCACCAAAATGGATGGGGGTAATTACGAGATGTGGGCCATGCAAGTAAAAAGAACCTTGATTGCTCATGAGAAGGAACATCTCATATTGGAGCCCGAGCCCGTACAGAAGGTAGGAAAATATACTACTTGGTTTAAAGATAATTCATTGGTTATGGTATGGATTGTTGGTACTCTTACTCAAGACATTGCAAATGAAGTCTTGCATAAGGAAAGTGCAAAGGATATGTGGGATTCCCTTGCAGCCACCTATTCACAAGCAAGGAATGAAACAAGAATTATGCAGCTTCATCATGATATTCATCAGATGCGCCAAGATGGTCGACCTCTTCATACTTATTATTCTAGTCTCAAGTCCATGTTTGAGAGACTAAATAGCTACTTTCCTGCATGTAAGTGTGAACAACAAAAGGCATATAGAGATATGCTTATGGTAGGGGTATTTCTCTCTGGATTAGACTCTGTTTATGAATCAGCAAAGAATCAGATGCTCACTAGTCCCTCGATTCCTCCTATTGATGAGGCTTATAGTAGGCTAAGCAGAATTCCAATCCCTGCATCGACTGTTCTTGATACCACTTCTGCTATGCTTGCTACTCGTGGCCGAGGTGGGTCCCTCTTTGCCAGAGGACGAGGATACCGTGGCTGTGGCAATACCCCTTCGCGCCCAGTATGTCAGTTTTGTCATCGCATTGGTCACACTGTGGATAAATGTTGGCAGAAACATGGTCGTCCAGCTGTTGCAAATCAGACTGTATTTACTGATTCTCCAGAGCAGCCTAAGACTCAGCATACTGTTTCCTCCAGTGAGTTACGTGCAGATGATATTATCTCTCAGTTGAGACACTTGATTGGAGATAGACCTCAACAAGCTCCTGATCCGACCACCTCTACTATCACTACTGCTGCCAGTGCGTCTTCATCTGGTATGTATTCTGCCTATACTCCTGCTACTGACACTACTGATTGGCTCATTGATTCGGGTGCATCGACACATCTCTGTGGAGACAAGGCACAGTTTACCTCTTATGTCCCTGCTCCACCTGGTCGCTCGGTTATTCTAGCAGATGGCAAATATTCTCCAGTTGTTGGACATGGAGAGGTCCAACTTACTTCATCATTGCCGTTGCAACATGTTCTTCATGCACCAGAATTCCCACATAGCCTACTGTCTATCAGTCAGATTACCAGAGATTTAAACTGTCGTGCTATATTTGACTCCTCTTCTCTTGTGTTTTAGGATATACTGACGGGCAGGGTGATTGGCAGTGGCCGTGAACAGGGAGGTCTTTACAGGCTAGTGCATCCCTTTCCCTTTGCTGGGTCTACCTCTTCAGGGTCATCCTCATCCTCGGCTTATACTTGGCATTTACGTTTTGGACATCTACCGTTTCAGAAACTGCTGCATGTTCTTCCTCAGCGGTCTCCTAAGTCTTCTTTTCAATGTGAGTCTTGTCAGTTGGGCAAACACCATCGGTCATCCTTTCCTCTGCGGCCCAGTAGAAGTAGCCAGTCCGTGTTTGAGTTACTTCATTTTGATGATTGGGGCCCGAGTCGTACACCTGATCTTCAAGGTCATCGATATTATCTTGTTGCTGTCGATGACCACAGTCGTGTTAGTTGGGTTTTTCTTATGAAGAATAAATCTGAAGTGGGTCATGTAATCAAAAATTTTATCAAAGAAATTCTGACTCAGTTTGATACTTGTGTCAAAATTGTGCGCTTTGACAATGCTCTTGAGTTCTGTGCTTCCTCTTTAGAACAATTTTTCAGGGATAAGGGTATCATCCACCAAACATCTTGTGCCTATACCTCCCAACAAAATGGGATTGCTGAACGGAAACACCGTCATATTCTTGATGTTGCCAGGACCATTATCATACATAGCCATGTTCCCCATTCTTACTAGGGAGATGCTGTTCTCACAGCATGCTATCTTATTAATCGTATGCCGTCATCTGTGTTGGGAGACCTTATTCCTATCTCTGTCCTCTTTCCTGACAGAGACTTGTTTTCTGTTCCACCTTGTGTTTTTGGATGTGTTGCCTTTGTTCAGTTGCTTGGTCCTGGGCGAGATAAGTTGTCTCCTCGGGCCATCAAAACGATCTTCCTTGGTTATTCCCGCACTCAAAAGGGTTATCGATGTTATGATCCTTCTACTCGTCGGTATTATGTGAGTGTTGATGTTACATTCTTTGAGTCCACCTCTTTCTTCTCCCCAAATGGAACTCAATTAAGGGCGCCTGAATTGAATGATGAAGTCCATTTTCCTCTACCTCTCATGAGTTGTCCAAAACCAGTTGACTCACGCTTTGGGGCTGTCTACCACCGTCGTACTAAACCTGTTGCGCCTGCTCACTGTGCACCTGTGCCTTCACCCAGCACGCCCAAGGTAATTCCTGACACAAACTCTGCTGACAATTTTTTATGTAATGATGACATAGGAGACTGTCACGGACATTGTTCATGCTCCTAATGAACTTGATATGCCCATTGCTCAAACGAAAGGCAAACGCAGTTGCACTGTGCATCCTATCTCTGGTCATTTATCCATGGATAGACTCACTCCTATGTACCGCCAGTTTGTCAAGGGGCTGTCGGCTATTGCTCTTCCACATAATCCCATGGATGCTCTCTCTGATCCAAAATGTGCTGCAGCTATGCAAGAAGAGATGGATGCTCTTCAGTCTAGAGGCACCTGGACACTTGTTACTCCTTCAGCTGATGCAGCCATTGTTGGTTGCAGATGGGTCTTTACTATCAAATACCGAGCGGATGGCAGCATTGACAGATATAAGGCTCGACTGGTTGCTAAAGGCTATACCCAAACTCATGGGGTTGATTATTATGATACCTTCTCTCCTGTGGCACGACATGCTTCTTTACGGATTCTCCTTGTTGTGGCTGTCAGCAAGAATTGGTCCCTATCACAGCTTGATGTCAAAAATGCATTCCTCTATGGTGACTTACATGAAGAAGTGTATATGCAGCAACCACCAGGGTTCGTTGCTGAGGGGGAGTGTCAGAAAGTGTGCAGATTGCGAAAGGCGATTTATGGTCTGAAACAGAGTCCTCGAGCTTGGTTTCAGAAATTGTCAGAGAATATTGAGAATGAGGGCTTCAGACGTTCTTCGGCCAATCATTCCCTCTTTGTCAAGACTACTTCTACAGGTACGGTGATAATTCTTGTCTATGTTGATGATATCATTGTTACAGGGGATGATGATCAGGGGATTTCCAACATCAAGGATGTTCTTGGACAACACTTTGTCACCAAGGACCTTGGTGAACTACGTTATTTCCTCGGTATTGAGTTCGCCAGAAATCGAAAGGGCCTTATCATGTGCCAGAGGAAATACGTTACTGATGTTTTGCAAGAGACAGGGATGCTGGGATGTCGACCTGCATCCACGCCTATGGATATCAATACCCGCTTGTATGATGATGATACTGAAGATGTTGATGTGAGACAGTATAGAGGGATTGTTGGGAAGCTCCTATACATCACTGTTACTCGACCTGACATTGCCTATGCTGTTAGCAGAGTGAGTCAATTTATGGATAAGCCCAAGAAAGTTCACTGGGATGCTGCTATGATGATTCTTAGGTATCTAAAGAATTCACCAGGAACGGGACTCTTCTTTCAGAATGGTACCTCACTCACTATATCTGTGTATGTTGATGCCGACTATGCGGGATGCCCCTCGGACAGAAAATCCACCACTGGATTTTGTGTGTTTATTGGATCTAACTTGGTTACATGGAAGAGTAAGAAGCAAACTGTGGTTGCCAGATCAAGTGCAGAATCTGAGTATAGAGCTATGGCTCAGGCTACTGCTGAAGTTATGTGGGTTAGATCCCTGATGTTGGATCTTACTGTCGAAGTGCCTCTTCCTATGCAATTGTTATGTGATAACAAAGCTGCACTGTTTATTGCTAATAATCTGGCTTTTCATGAAAGAACCAAGCATGTTGAAGTAGATTGTCACTATACCAGAGACATGATTCAAAAGGGGTTTGTAAGTACCTCACACATTTCAACTACAGGGCAAACAGCTGATATCTTTACTAAGGCTCTTGCAAGGGGACCATTCCAAAGCTGCTGTTCCAAGTTGAGCTTATTTGACATATACGCTCCAACTTGAGGGGGAGTGTTAAGATGCGTTTATGTTTAGTTTTAGGTTTTAGAGGGTACTTTTGTAATAACTTTTCCTTTAGATGGGTCCCTTGTATCTTCTCCCTCTTCTCTAGTCTATATAAAGAGGAGTTAGGGCAGATTTCGATGTTAATCAAAGATTATTCTTTCTAATCTTATCAGTGTATGTGAGCAATGCAGCTCGTAAGTCTCACTCTTCAGCGTTTCCTCATTTAGCACCCACAATCTACCCTGAAATCAGACCCCTCCATTCAGGTCCATTGAAAAAGGCCGCTCTCCCGATGACTGTAGGATTAGGAGTCTAATGAAGGTTGATGACTCTCCCTCTCTCTCTCGCGTGCGCGCTCTCAATCATACCTTTTCTCATTCTCATCTCTTCTCTACATTCTCTACTCTTCCTCTCTATTCACATCTTTTGTCATAAAGTAGATTTCAACATGGTATCAGAGAAAATGTCATCTGTGATGAGGCAGCAGCAAATTATTGACAGAAATTCTATTCTTGCTGTTTACATGGAGGAAAAAGCTTAGGAGAATCAGATCTTGTGTGAAGGACAAGATGTGAAACATCATATAGAATAATCAGATCTCATGTGGAGGACCAATATTTCTCGGATCAGATGGGAAAGACAAATCTTTTTTGTTGACGTCCTTATGACTGCTGAGATCAAATCTGAAGTTTCTTTTGTGATCTGAGTAAATCATACTGAGAAGTTGTGCTGGTTGCTGTCAGCGAAAAGGGTAGGTTAGTTTCCAAAGCAACATTGATCAGGTTTGGTACTGGTCGCTGTTTTTGGTTACATTCGTGTTATATTTTGGTTGACTTGACTGCACTGAGGTACCTGCCTCAAATTGGCCCATGTCCAATCAGGATCCAGTTCTGCTCTGTTATGGATTAATCTGTCATGAGGTTCTGGTCATTTGGTTAATCATCATCTTGCCGTCGTTGACATGATTTATAGCTGTGAAAGACATGAGTCAAACTTTTATCTCAATCTGCTGTCATGATACATTGCAATATAAGTAGTATATGAAGTTCTTGTCAGTATATTTTGTCAGTTCAGATCATTACTTGAGAAGATTGTCATGATGCAAGAGGGATCAAGATTAACAGATATCAATCCAACTGCATTCATGACTAAGCTAGAACTGTGCTTAATACTAATTAAAACTAACGAAAAGGAAGAACAAGGGAAAAAAAAAACGACAAACAACTTCTTCTTCAAGCAAATGATTAAACTAAATGGAAGAACACATTAAACTCAAAAAGAGCTTCCATTTCATTTCTTTCAACTTTTGCAACCATCTCCTCACAAAATGAACCGACATCCCTTTATATAGAGAAAGGGATGGATTGCAGACCTGAATCCAATTACAAGTATTAAAAAGTAACTAGATCCAGTTACACAGATACGGATCTACTTTATAGATATTTACATTCAGGATCAGCACCAAGGTCCAAATAACCAAACAAAATCCATAACATAAGAATGAACTAAAAAAAAACTATTAAATCTCATTATATTCCAAATAAGGTGGATTTAGATCTATGCTCTGCATCAGATAAATTGCAATATAAGTAGTATATGAAGTTGTTGTCAGTTCAGATCGTTACTTGAGAAGATTGTCATGGTGGCAAAGATCTGATCTGATTAAGAGGAACCAGATCTTGACATAGTTCCTCAAAGCTGATGTTGGTTGAAGTTCTAATCTTGAATGTCAAAAGGTTGTTGAAAGTTGATTAGGGTCTGTACATAGTACTAGATACATATAAATTTTCTTGGTGCTATGACACATTCTACTACCCAAGTCCATAGATGATCAAGATTTCCATGGAATATGGACCACAACAACCCTCCTCAATAAATACTTTCATAGATCTGATGGGCTTCTCCATTCCATTATTCAAGTGTGAAGCTACCATTCCATGAAGAAAGGTGAGCTTGGTGTAAAGAAAATCAAAAAATCACACTCCACATCAGTTATAGACTTACAGGTAGTCTTCGAACGAATATGTATGTAATATATTCTCAAGTACAACCTTTTCTGAATTAATAACCACAGTGATTACATCTGACATATATCCTTCATAGTTGTCTTTTTTCCAACAAAAGCTGGTTTATCAACTCCACCAATAACAGCTCATTCCTCAAGATCCTTTGAAAATCTCTCTGACACTGCTAATCCTTTAATCTGCTTTTAACAACATTTACAGGTTTCAACTTCAGGCATAGTTCGCTCAAAGCAGATCTGATACCGACTCTTGAGCTTGTTTATCTTCTGAAGAAAGAATAAAATTCTACGGCACCTTAACAAAATCTATTATGTGTTCAACTAGTCCAAATTACGACAAAAATTTACTTTAATTTTCAAGATATTTTCAAAAATATCACAATTTAAATGTTAAGAAGGAGGAAAACGAAAAAAAGCCAAAAAATCACGATATGTTGAAAATATCAGCAAAAAATATTTATCGCGACAAAATCGCATTTTTTTTTGCCACTGAATTTCGGTGCTGTTTATATGTTCTTAAGCATGGTTTTAAATTTTTATTTCATAAAAACTGCATGTGATGAGTTCTTTTACTAAAGAAGGGTACAACGTGTTAAAAGTAAAGAAACAAAGGGTATTTTTTGAACTGAAATTTCTTTTTAGTGGCAAAAAGCGTACTTAACTCTAACTTTTAGTGAATAGGATTTATTAACTTTACCTTTCGTGTGAGACAAGGGAGTGGAAGCTGCGCCTAACCTTTTACCAAGTGTCTGCCTCTTCGGTGAGGGTTTGATAAGTGAAGAAGCTGCATTTTTCATGTGAGGGTTTGAGGAGTGACAAGTGGTAACCTGCATCGAAGGTGAGGGTTGCTAGAAACCCAGAAAAGCATTCCATCCGATACTTCAGCCATTAGAAAACCTGTGTTTTTGGTATTTATTAGAGTGCTAGTTTCCATTTTCTAATTTTCATTTTTTGCTTATCTAGTTAGCTTTTTGCTATTTTATATTAGTTTCTCATTTATTTTATTTTTACTTAATTTTGACGATTTTTTTTTTTTTTAAATTGCTGAGATTTTCCTAATTTTTTTCCCAAAAAAAAAACAGCTTTGCCAAAATATACCCCATAAATACCTCGCTGATAAAAACCCGAGAATGATATTTGTGACAATGCTTTATCCAAACAATCAAAAGTACCTTGTAAAGCACCCAGAAAACAAAATCATTGAAAGAACTCAAGCAGTCTACCATTTTAAAAGGGAATTGGCATCACTTCCATCCATTCCTTGACCACTATCCAGAATTAAAATCTTATCATCATCAATGGTAATCCTGCAGAAAAGACATAAATCAAACATATACATATCAAGATAGAGTATAGCTTACTCAAAACAGATTAAAGCAAAAAATACCCAGAACAAACCACAACACCAGCACTGTAACGAATGCACACACTTTGATATCAAACGATCCGGCCATGGTCCCATTGGAGCAGTTCATATTACTGGCCAAGTTTCACGGTTGCAAGAGCAAATAAGAAAAAGAGGTCCGTACTTTCAAAAACAATAAAACCTCATGTCTAGGATTTTCAGCAAAGTTCAAACCTTGACAAATATCTCAAATGTAATAAAAATGATTTCTACGAGAACCTACAGAGATTAAACAAGTAAAATAGAATACCAATTCCACCGATTAGATTTCCTAGATAAAAATGTCAAAGGATCTCCTGGTCATGTGTGAACATGGTCAGTCGACTCCTACAGAGAACCACGTGAACTTTCACGGTTTCACCCCCTTTACTTCCCAGCTGAATGATTACTTAAATATTTCATCACTTTGTTTTGAAATTTTTGCTGATTTAGGAGTGCTGTAAATGAGGCACAAGCTAATGAAAGAATAAAAAGTGCCTTGTTGTTTGATCCTTATGGATTACAAAGGCAGTTCTTTCACGGCCCAATTTTTGAAAAAAAAAATCTAAACATGCAGAAATACTTCTAAAGAAGGCTCAGGGTTTACAACTTTACCCCTTGTCAACCAACTTCTAAAATTAAAGAAAAAAGATACAGTTTAAGCTTAAACTTGAAACCCTTTGTGAATCAGGCCTCTGCTCCGAGGGTATTGAAACTAAAGCTCGTTGGGCAGGACCACGTGATGAATTTGAGCCTAGTATGGCTCAGAAAAATAGATGCTATGCTAGATGGCAAAAGTGAATTTCAGAGTCGACATATCCACCAGGGTCTACCTGCCAGTAATTTCAAAAACAATAACTGGAATGTAACCCTTAGCATTTGAGCCTTGGACAGGTCACTTGGTTGCCACTATATGTTATCAATAGTTACAATATGTCAGTGTCCAGTCTAATTGGCACTGAGATCCTCAATAAAAGCAACATCATTGATATTCTCAGCTTTCGTAATTCTCATGTACCTTCAGCAGAAAATGAATGAACCACTGGTCCAACCTAGAAGGAACACCAGATATACACAATGTAGACCAACTCCATTTCCTCAGGTATATAAAATGAGAGCAGTCAAATCCCCCCTACAAGTCACTTGGAAGAGCACCGATTAGTTTCAACTTTCAACCACACAAAAATAAGGAGAACAGGTAGATATGGCCAGCCCTCTATGTAGCTCACAGAGGCCAGACCAGCTCAATGAAGACTCCAACACACCAAGAGGTTGACCTAACTTTGCACAGGCCCAAGCATGCCAGAAATCGACCTGGTCTGACTCAGTTGGCTAACAGAGAAGACAGAAAGAGAAAGAGAGAGGGCGGTCCTCCTTAACAAGATGCATTTCACATCAAACAAAGACCAAGTTTTTCAAAAGACATGTGGATTAACCTTGCTTTCCAAGAAGAAAGGATAACTGGCCCTTCCTTTACCAAAGAACCAAAATCTTCACTGTAGTTAAAAAGTTAGCAGGGAAATCTTCATTTCTGGCCTATCTTTGGCCTATAATTCCAAAACAGAGACCACCTTCTAAATTTCCAAATGAAGGCCACATTTTTTGTTTTGTGAAAAATAAGGGCCTAAGTGAACTTCCATTACCCTGAGAAGCAGAAAAGCTTAGCTGCAATTTTTTTAACATGCCTCTCATCGCTAAATTACATTCTTGCTTTTCAGTGGGATAGATAAGAATAATTTTTGTTAGAATACGTGTAATAGGGAACCGGGTCCGGATATGGACCCGGTACCCATGGGCACGGGAACCGAGGACGGGCTCGGTTCCCTAGGCGGGTCTCTCTACCTCCCTCTTTTATTCTAATCACTTATTGTAATTGTTGATTAAGTGAATTAAGTTTTCTCTCTCCTAGGGTTGCGGTTTTGCCCCTAGGTTAGAGCTTCCCCGTGGTTTTTCACCTCGTTCCGAGATTTTCCACGTAAATCCTGTGTTTGTTTTTCCTTCTCTTCTTCCGCTGCGTGTTTCTACATGATATCAGAGCTAGGTTCGTGCTGTTTGGCCTCTTCGTTCGTGTGTGATTTCAGGTTTTTTCTAGAACCCTAAGTCTGCCTTGCTGGAGTTCTATCTCTGCCGTTGCCTGGAGTGCGCCGCCCGACGCTACTCGCCGTCCGACGCCGCCCAACGCCCTCCGACGCCGTCCGCCGCTGCCCGACGCTGCCTGACGCCGCCCGGGTCCTCCTCCTCGTTTTACTGGTATTCTCTGACTGTTGGAATTGTTTTGTGGTCGTTATGGCTGAAGAGATGACCTCCAAGACCGATGTTACCTTTGACACGGGCAGCAATACCAAGAGCGAAAATTTGTCTGTTCAAGTCACCTCTATTCGGCTGAACAAATACAATTATCTCTCTTGGTCTACTGCACTTGAAATTGGGATCACGAGTCGCGGTCGTCTGCCCTATATCACTGGGGAGAAACCTGCGCCTAGTAAAACTGATCCTGGATGGGCGACTTGGGCGTTGGAAGATAGTCAAGTTAAGGTTTGGATTATTAGTTTTGTTTCTGCTGATATTCAGCCCCTTATTTTGCGAAAGTCGACCTCATATGACATGTGGACTGTGCTTGCGAGGATGTATGGCCGAAAAAAGAGAATCCTGCGTACATACCAGATTAAACGCAACATTTATTCTTTTAAACAGGGTGACTTGTCTGTGGCATCCTTCTATGCAGCCCTGAAGACTAAATGGGAGGAACTGGACTATCATGTGAATGATGACTGGAATTGTGGTTCTGATAATGAACTGTACTGGCAGAAAGAATGGATGGACCGTACTTTTATTTTCCTGAGAGGTCTGCATGATGAGTTTGAATTCATTAGGAGTCAAATTCTCAACTGTGACGAGACCCCTGGAATTGAGGAGGTATATGCCTGGGTGGAATCTGAGGAACAACGCCGTCAAGTGATGCATATTGACTCTAGTCATAGTAGTTCACCCTCTGCTTTTGTTAGCCGTGCTCCAGGGACTGGGCAGCGTCAACAAGTTGGGACACTCAGTTGATTTTTGTTGGGATCTTCATCATGAGAAGAGGCTTACCCGTGGTCGTCCTCCCTCTGGTAGGCGGGGTCCTCCTGTGCCTGATACTAGCTCTCCCAGTGTTGAAAAACCGAAGCTTTCCTCTAACCAAATCAAGGAATTACAAGCTTATATCAGCCGGTTATCTACTACTAAGGAGGAAGCCTCCACGTCTGACGGAGCTTGGTTAGCCCAAGCTCTTGTTGCCACAAGTGATCAAGGTAATCCCTTACTTGGTGATTAGGTAGTTGACAGTGGAGCTACTCATCATATGACAAGAAACCCTAAGATGTTTCAAGAGTACAAATTGTCTTCAGGGCAGCAACGCGTATCTATGGCTGATGGGTCCTCGATCTTTGTGGTTGGAAAAGGGAGTTTGTCCTTATTAAATAAATATCTTTTGCATAATGCTCTTCATGTTCCCAATATTCCTGTGAATGTGTTATCTGTCAGTAGTATCACCAAAGAACTCAATTGTAATCTAATTTTCTCTGCTGATCACTGTACCCTACAGAACTTGGTGACGGGGAAGAAGATTGGGATTGGTTCGGTTATTGATGGCCTCTACAGACTGCCCGTACAGGTTGCCTTTGCTCTTATCTCAGCCACTAGCAGACAGTTGACGGGCGTGGAGGACAGGTCTAGCATTATGAGGTGGCACGAGCACCTTGGACATCTCCCATTCCAATTGATTAAGAAGTTGTTTCCTAGGTTGTTTACTTATGTTTCCATGGACTCCTTCACATGTGAAGTGTGTCAGTTTGCTAAGCATGTTAGGGCTTCGTACCCTATTTCTATCAATAAAACCACTAGTCCTTTTGCCTTGGTTCACTCTGATGTTTGGGGTCATTCGGGAGTACCCACTTGTCGTGGTTTCCATTACTTTATGACTTTGATTGATGACTACTCCCGTTGTACGTTCGTGTACTTGTTGAAAGAACACAGTGAGGTTCCTGTCATTGTAAAAAACTTTGTTGCCTTTGTCGAAAATCAATTTCAGACCTCTGTTCAGATTTTCCGTACTGATAATGCCAGGGAGTATGTCTCCCAATCCCTGGATGACTTTCTGCGGGGCAAGGGTATTGTTCATGAAACGTCCTGTAGTTATACTCCTCCTCAAAAATGGCGTGACCGAACGTAAAAATCGCCATTTATTAGATGTCACCCGAGCTATTATGTTCCACAGGCATGTTCCTAAGCACTACTGGGGCGATGCTCCCCTCACTAGTGTCCACCTTATCAACCGTATGCCCACTCTCGTGTTGAATAACCGTACTCCTTACTCTGTGCTTAGTCCCACTCATAACCCCTGGCCTCTTACTCCTCGGGTGTGTTTGCTTTGTTCATAACCATAGTCCTACCATCAAGAAACTTGACCCTCGGTCTGTCAAAGCTGTCTTATTGGGGTATTCCTCAACTCAGAAGGGATATAAATGTCTTGATCCTACTACCTCCAAAATCTATGTCTCCCGGGATGTTACCTTTCATGAACATGAGGCGTATTTTCCTGTGAATCCTCTTCAGGGGGAGTGTATAGGGAACAATGTACAGTCAAAGATGATAAAGACACTCATGTGGAAGGGGGCCCTGTGGATGATCAGCCCACATCCCGTGATCATTTGTTTGAGCAGGTTTACACTAGAAAGGAGAAAGATGTGGTTGAGACTGTTGATGTAACCAATCCCAATCCTGTGAGTTCCCTGAATGAACCAAGTCCAATGAATGAAGAGCTTCCCATAGCCCTGCGCAAGGGGACCAGGTCATGTACTTCTTACCCTATTCAGAGATTGTCTATGTCTGTGATTCCTAGGTGTGTGGAAGATGCTAGAGAGGATCCTAAATGACTACAGACTATGAAAGGAGATGGTTGCCTTGGCAAAGAACAACACTTGGGAAGTGGTCGATATTCCCAAGGGGACTCACTTAGTTGGTTCCAAGTGGGTGTTTAGTGTGAAGTATAAACCTGATGGCACTGTGGAACAGTATAAAGTTCGTCTGGTTGCAAAGGGGTTCAGCCAAAAATACGGAATTGACTATCTTGAAACCTTTGCTCCTGTTGCAAAATTGAAGACTGTGAGGGTCATCTTGGCACTTGCAGTGCAAAAGAAGTGGGGCATAGACCAGCTTGATGTCAAGAACGCCTTCTTGAACGGCCATCTAGAGGAGGAGGTCTATATGAGCATGCCTCCTGGATATGCTCAAAGTGGGAAATGCTGTCATCTCAAGAAGGCCTTGTACGGTCTGAAGCAGTCCCCTAGAGCATGGTTTGAAAGACTGAGGGTGGTAATGAAGACAAATGGGTACAAACAAAGAAATGGTGATCATACTCTGTTCATTCATTAAGCAGAGAAGTGGTCTGGTGAGCATTCTTCTAGTGTATGTTGATGATATAATTGTCCCAGGAGATGATGAAGAAGAGAAAAGAAAGATGAAAGAGAGGTTAGCTGCTGAGTTTGACCTTAAAGATCTGAGAAAATTAAGGTACTTTCTGGGAATAGAGATTGCTCGATCAGAGACAGGGCTTGTTATGAGCCAAAGGAAGTACACTTTCGACCTCCTGAACGAGACAGGTAAATTAGGATGCAGGCCCTTTCTAACTCCAATGGAGTCAGGTACAAAGATAAGTATCAAAACTGGTAACATCCTGGATGAGGAAAGAAAAGGACGGTATCAGAGGCTGGTTGGTAAACTTATTTATCTTACTCTTACTCGCTCTGATATTACTTATGTTGTAAATGTGTTGAGTCAGTTTATGCATGCTCCTACTGATTGTCACTGGAAGAGTGCAGAAAGAGTGTTGGGATACCTGAAGAATAACCCAGGTAAAGGGTTACTGTATACACGGTAGGACAAACTTAATATTGAAGGATACTCTGACGCCGAATGGGCTGGTTGCACGGATACCAGAAGGTCTACCACAAGGTACTGCATCTTTCTAGGGGGAAACCTGGTGGTATGGAGGAGTAAAAGGCAGGAGGTCTGTTTTAGATCCAGTGCTGAAGCTGAATACAGAGCTGTTGTTATGGAGGTTACAGAGATGTTATGGCTAAAGATTCTACTAGCAGATATTGAAATTGAAATTGAAGAGAAGATGAAAATGTATTGTGACAATAAGTCTGCGATTAACCTGACAAATAATCCCGTCCTGCATGACAGAACCAAACATGTGGAGATAGATCGCCACTTCATACGAGAGCGCATAGATTCAAAGGAGTTGATTCTTCCTTATATGAAGTCTGAAGATCAAATTGCAGATGTTCTAACCAAAGCCTTATGTACATCTCAATTTGAAAAGAATGTTAGCAAGCTTGGCATGTTTGACATGTATGCCAAGCTTGAAGGGGAGTGTTAGAATACCGTGTAATAGGGAACCGGGTCCGGATATGGACCCGATACCCATGGGCACGGGAACCGAGGACGGGCTCGGTTCCCTAGGCGGGTCTCTCTACCTCCCTCTTTTATTCTAATCACTTATTGTAATTGTTGATTAAGTGAATTAAGTTTTCTCTCTCCTAGGGTTGCGGTTTTGCCCCTAGGTTAGAGCTTCCCCGTGGTTTTTCACCTCGTTCCGAGATTTTCCACGTAAATCCTGTGTTTGTTTTTCCTTCTCTTCTTCCGCTGTGTGTTTCTACAGATGGAGTATACTCTTGACAAAAAAATTGAAGCTGACGATTTTTGCTTTTGAAGTTATGAAAGTATGGTTCAGGCACTTATTTGATAGTTTTTTTCAAAAACGTGAGCAATATATGAATACTGCAAAACGCTCCATTTTCTAGAATTATGGACAAACATTAAGCTCAAATGGATATTTTTTTAATCAATAAAAGAACTTGTAAAGCAGTAATTTTCATCCCATCTCTAGTGCTATATAATCAATTTCCCAGTTATGCTTCCAGCATCATTTCTCACTTCCACCACCCAACCCATTAACTTCGGTTAATCCCCAGACAACACATATTTGACCTACATCATATCTCATTTCCACTTCCTAACAGAGCTACTTTGGTCATCGATTACACATGTTAGTCATCATGCTTGCCTGATGCCTGCTATTCTCAAAAACTATTCTCTCTGCACCCAATCTTTATGATAAAAGCTGGCCCCTTTCATTCTGAAGAATGCTCAATAGGACATATGATAGATGTATCCAAAGGTTACTTTAGTTAGAAGTGCATCCCAGGTATGATTTGAAATTCAAGTCTTGGATCATTAACTTGGGACTTCTTCACAGAAGCAAAAGCTGGTAAAGAACATTTGGGACGGTTACCACACTTAGTATTACTATTACCTAATTAGTTTTCTCTCCTCTGGGGCATTGAACCATATAGCTTGCAATGAGTTGTCCTGATAGAAAAAAAAAAGCGCAAAATAAATCAGATAAGAACAAGAGACATAGATACACAGGTCAGCACATAAAAAGTTACATAACAGCACCAGTCACTCACTATCAAATCAGCAAGAGCAGATTCAAAAGTATATTCTGCCGGCAGTTCTGATAACAAATCTGTATCAGGGGTCAGATCCCACATATTCTGGAATGACAAGAAAGAGAACAATCAAAGAATGGTGGAAGAAACAACACTTAAATTAAACAGCACCCAGATGTTAACCACCGAAAAAAGTTTCTCCAGATACATATATATATATATATATATATATATATATAATGCACAAAGTGCCTATATTTCTATGCCTTTGTCGACAAAATATAAACTGATGGATTGACAAAAAGAGCATGTGAATATTAAAATTTAGTACCTGGCAACGATAAACTGCATCTGATCCATCCTGGAAAGAGGTAAAAAGCTTTAGCACAGTTGGTACAGGAATCCATTATTCAAGAAAGAGAAAAAGAGAGAGGGAGAGGAAAGATACATGTAGCAGAAGCACATTTGGCTTTGTTCTAGAAAATTCCTTAAATCTTAACTTATCACAGATTTTGTTGCCACGCACATCTTTGAAGTATATACTACTTTTCCAACTAACAGTTAGTTTAGATTGAGGCATCATTCCCATCTTGTCAATCTCTTTCCTCACTGCATGAATGAACTTAGACAAAAGCATTTCCCCTTGTTGGTCATGCAGAATCAAATCCACATGTACACCAGTTGGCAACAAAATGAGAAACTTATATCTTCCATTTTCATCATCCAAATATTCTTCTCGTGTCCTCTTTCGAGAACTCTGAACTAACATCTCGCTTTGTAATGGTATATGAATCCAGGATTCACAATTGCTCCACTAATTTTTGGACCTTCCAGCCAGACCCAGCTTTATAGCTACCAAAATTCAAATGTAAATCATATCACTAGATGTTAGCATCTCAATAATTTGCATTAACCGATACAATGAAAGCAGGTAGCAAAGGTTAGCTTTGTGCTAATTTGTACACCAAAGTATAAAATCATATGCCCATCAACCTTACTTAAAGAGGAAAAAACAGATAGAATCAACCAAAGACAACAAGCAATAAGCAAAAAAGGCTTGACAATCAAGGTGGGATCACTATTAGGAACTTGCATGAAAGCACGTTAGCCAAAAAGAGCTTCAAAATCAAGTCATATGGTGACATTAATGTCAAGATGGCATCATGACTAGAAAATGTGTGAAAGTTTGATAAATCATGACTTATGTTCTGACGTATATATATGGAAACACCTATTACCACCAAATGAAAGTGTGAGCAGAAAGAGAAAAATTATAAACACAACCATATCAGCATTTTTTTGTGTTGAAGTAAAGGCAAACTTTCTAGGTTCTTAAACCAATATAAATTACAGGCACAAGATACCAAAGTTCCATGGTGCTTGGCCATATCAAAGAAAGAGTATGCATGTTTTTGTATTCACATAAGATGAAGATCAACAGCATCACTTTTTTCCAGATATCTAGAGTACACCAAGTTAGTAGCATGCGAGTACTGCCATTCATAACACCCAGAATACCCTACAGTCTATAACAACATATAAGTCAGTTAGACTTTCCCTTCTTCAAGTTCTCCTGCCTGTAGTTCTTTTGAAAAGGATATACAAAAATCTGGGGAATAAAATAGGAAACTTGTTTTGATGCAAGCTATGTCACATGGACTCACCTAAACAGCAAAAGCACCTGAGTACATATGACTTGGGTGCACCTGCGACATGGCATCAGGTGCAGTCAAATTGCGTCGAGGTGAATCTGTACCCTTTTCAACTTTTTTTCTAAAATGATGCTTCTCTTTTTCAGCTTTTTCTGTTTTGCTGCATCTGTTATATTGTTTTTAGTTTTCTACTACATGATGCTTCAGTTTTTCAGTTTCTTCTGTTTTGTTGCATCTGTCATACTGTTTTTAGTTTTTTACTACATACTTTTGCAGTTTAATACTAGATATTATATGCTGACCATAACTTTATATATTGCACATGCCATATGGTCACATATGTTGTTGCTGTTTAACAGTTTTCTTAATCTGGGAACATGTTTTCTTATTTTCTTACATGTAATTGCATAAGTTTCATTAATCAGTTTTGTCTATATATATATATATATATATATATGCTGTTTATAAGCTCTATACATGTGTTACCAGGGTTAGTCTTATATCTTATATATGTTATATGTAATATATGTTGTACAGTTATAAATTTGTAATACTAGATATATAGCAACTACTTAATTAATGCTTACTCATTTTATGAGTAAGATTGTAAAATCTGAAATCAGACTCCAAGGGTATGTATATTACATGGAAGACATAGAATGCTACAGATTTTAGAATCAAGGATGTGACTTTGTCTTATGTACATATGCACACTCCCTTGCCGCACCCGCACCTCGCACCTATGTGACACAGGATGCAAGCCAATGAAGTCACAGGAACACCTCATTCTAGGGCTGATAAATAAATTAGACTGTAGAATTTTGGATCTATACTTGCTCAAGCTCCAGTGAGAAAAATCGGAAATAATATTGATACAAATATACTATTTCTATAAACTTGTAGAATCATCGGGAGGTGTGAGAGGTAATGGTCAGTTCTGAACTGTATTAAATTTGCTGTTTGTACTGTGTCGTTGCTTATTTTGTTTCTCCTGGTTGCTCCTCCGTTATCAGCTCCAGGCTTAGTTAATAATTTAATTATATAATAGGTTAGTTTTTCGATTCCAGTGATCAACTTCTTCCTTCCTTAGGTGCCTACTACCTAGTCTAGATTCAATTATTTTCTTGTGCCCTCCTCAATGTCCTCATCCAACCTATTGTGCGACATGTCTACATTGACCAGTTCAACCAACCAATAATTTAATAATCTTATCTGCTAATTCTTTTGCAAGCCGCTTTTTTCTTGCATATAGCACCAATAGGTTTCGGGTGCATGTGAGGCATGAAAAAGTGCTTAACCCAAACCCAAACCGGATGAAGTTTGTGCAAATATGTGGCTGCACAATTGTGTTGTGACATCTGTTGCCAGTTCCGTAAACTAAATTCCCCTTGTGCGATATAGGCAGTGCTTACCTGTCATTCCATACTTCCCCGCTTCGTTGTTAACTTAAGTAAGCTTTAATTTAACGATGATAATCACAAAAACTCCTCATATCTTCTTCTTCGTAATCCTCCAGTAACTTACATTTCTTAAACGTCAACAAATTCATAAAAACTCAACAGTAAACGGGCTGTTTTCTGTTCTAAAATACGTGCATTCATAAAAACTCAACAGTAAACGGGCTGTTTTCTGTTCTAAAATACGTGCAGTGGATTCACAAAATCCGCCGACTTCAAGCAAACGGTTATGGCGGCTTTACTAGATAAGGTCTTCCTGCAGTATGCGGAAGTAATGCTATCATATACGCAAACATCGTACCCAAAATTCAGGAAAAAAAACTCATAATCGTGCTCCCCAGCTTGTCATCGAGTAAACTTTCGGCGAGTGCATTCAAAAAAGCACATGGTCCTACAAAAAGCATAATCTACAGCAAGACCCTCGCTGAAGCACTCATGCAAAGGCTTATCAGAGAATCGACGCTGACGCGCTCCAGGTAGAAACGAACGTCCCGAAGCATAAAAAAACACACGAAAAACAACATTATACACGAAAGATAAGAAACAACAACAAGAAACGAGCTAGACCAGCAACAACGAACATTTCACAGAACAGCGAACACGCCAGGAAGAAAGAAAGGCCAGCAGCAACGAACATTTCACAGAACGCAAGATAAAACCGCGACGAACACAATATTACCTCGCTGCCGGCGCTTGTGTCGAGAGAAAAACGAAAAATACGAAAAGACAAACGATATTCACACAGCAAGTACGACAGCGAAGGAGGAACCGGCCATGTAAAGGAAGTTGCTTCGTCACGAAGTTTGTTGCGCTCCAACTAAAACGCCTGATCGTCTTCCAGAGCCAAGTGCAAAGTATATACTGATCATTTATTCATCTGTCGATTTATTCTTTAAAAAAGCAGGGACAAGCATTGGCGAAATAGACTATCCAGGCCCTGCCTGAACAATAAAATGACGAAAAGGTCACTAGAGCTAGAGCCTTCCATCCTCTTAAGTTTCCAGTTACCAGGCTGCCGATTTTGTGGAGTTGGTCTCGGATCCATTTTTCCACTCTCCGGTTATGACCCGTAGTCTTGATCACATATTTGACCGGGTGTAACCAGTCTTGGACATAGTAATCTTTTATTGCACGAACTGAATTATAGTTTTTAATAAATACTAAAACATAAACATAAATTTTAAATTTTTTTTTATATATGTTTAACTAAATTGTTTAAATTTTTTTAGTAAAATTTTTGATTTTTTTTTTTTAATCCAAGGAGTTCATGACCTCTGCAGGCCCCTTCCTACTTCGGCTCCTGGTAGCCATCTTCCCAAAGTTCATTGATCATGATCTTAATTCTTTCAAATCTAGACTTGATCTCGGTTTTCAGCAAGTGAACCCGAGGACCAAGGTTCAATCCTTGATCAAGCTTGCAGAGTAATCTGCCCTTTAGAATATCAATCGGTCGTAGTCAGTGTGGCAAAGCCAGGATTTTTTTAGCCGAAAGGCATTCGAGGTGGCGATACAAGTTTGGTGTGCACACCACATTAATTGTTGAGTCATAACAATATGATCTTTGACATAGTCTAACAAAATTTTTGATAAGCCAACAAGTAGCTCCGCTACTGATCATAGTTAGTTGTGTATTAGCACCTCATAAACATTTCTTATGTATACTTTGGCTGCTTTCTAAGAGTTTATAGCAGTGCGACTATATAAAGCTCGGGTATAGCTTGTCTTCGGTCTCTTAGTTTGACATAATGCATGTTTTTTTAGTTCAAACCCCATTTTTTTTTATACCTCATACCTTATACCTTTTCCCTAAAACTTAATTGTTTTCTAAAGAAGTTTTTTTGTACCTAATTTGTTGACAACACTACTATAGTATCCCTTAAATTTGCAAAAAAGTTAAAAGGAAGTGTGTGTGAACATGCAACCTACTACAGTTGCTTTTCAATTCTCTGCTCTGCTGCCTCTGAGAAGCACTGCTGACATTTTCCATTTGTTGAGCCAACTTATGGCTTTTGATTTCTCTTTTTCTTCTTATTGCTCTGCCGCTCAGAATAATCGACGACATCTTTCCATCTGTATGTTGGTGCGGCAGCTGTTGCTACAAGTGGGAAGACCATTGCAGTAAGCTTTCCCCCATTTACAAAAGAACGCCAGTAGATTTAAATCACGCCTCCTAAGACTCAAACCATTTACATTTCTATCCAAACGATCAAATCGTATTATTTGAGTGTGCTCGTTGAAGATCTATACATAGAGCGAGAGAGAGATAGGGTTTGAGTAAACGGCCGGCAGTAGCAGTAGCAGAGCTACCATGGGGTTGGCATGGCCAAACGCCCACATCAGCTTGAGTAAACTCTTACAAAATTTTTACTATGTAAAATGCTGGACTCAGGCCTAACCATGTGCTGTGTCTATGCTAGATTTGCGTCATTAGCGTGCCTATTGCAATAATAAGATGGATAAGTATTCCTCAACAAAAAATTTTTGGCTCCACCATTGGTGGCCGGTTCCTAATTAAAGTGGCATATATATATATTTATGTTTATTTAAGAGAAAATTGTCCTCAAAGTCATACTCTTATGCATTTAATGTTCTGACTTGTTTTGGCATTTGGGAGGGTTTAAAGTATGCTTTTCAACTCATCTGTTATCGGTCGCCATCAATGGTGGAGGGAAGGGGGGGCTCGCAGGGGTCTTGGCCTCCCTCCCTTCAAAATTTAAAAACTTAAAAATTTTATATTAAATACAAAAAAAATTAGTTTAATACATATAAAAAAATAAAAAAATTCTATTTCAATCCCTATTAAAATTTTGAAACTGCAACAAAAAAAATTCTGACTTCACCCTTGATCGCCATTGTACCAGAGTGTGACAGGGATCACAGAATTTAAACATCAACCTTTTTTAAGTATAGGCCACCTTGCCACCTAACTGCGCTACCACTTATGTTGTTGAGTTTCTTTACGTTTACGTGAGAAAGAAGAGAATGTGTTGAGAAACAAGAAGTTTAGCTTTTCTGCTAAACGGTTAGAAGCCCACAGGTACTGAGATTTTTATAGTGAACCCAAAACTAATAGGTGAAATATAGGCCAAGGATAATGCAATTGAGATGTAAGTTTGCTATCATGGTTAGATAGGCGATTGCTGAAAGTCTAGTTATTAATTTGATTTACATGAGTGAATGCGTGTGATATTTCAGTTGACAAGTGACTTGTTTTCATCCAAATTCAAAAGCCGCCTCAACCTTGAGTTCAGACTTGTAACTTCAGAAGCCAGTTTTGGTAGCACGGATCCAAACAGCTTGAACTCATTTTCTTGTCTCTATTTGCACTAATGTTATTAAAGAAAAAGGAAATGTGAGAATAATAAAATAAAATAACAGGTTATTTAATTGGTGAAAAACAAACATTTATGTCGGATTTAATTCAGCTTACATTCTCTACGTTATTTCATTGTTAATTGTTATACATTTCGCCGTTACTTTCGAAAAAGGACACGAGATAAAAAAGACAAACCGCCGTTACTTTCGAAAAAGAACACGAGATAAAAAAGGCAAAATCGCCGTTACTTTCGAAAAAGGATACGAGATGAAAAAAGACAGACAAAACGAAAAAGCGAATGACGTGCCGGTACCAGGCGTTTTCCATATAAAGGTTCTGTCAACATAACTTTTTTTACACAAAAGTTTGAGGGCATTTTCGTCATATAAAAAGGATCACTTATGGCGGTGTCATAGCGAGACGTGACCGTTTACACATGAGAAACTGAGCATCGTCTGCCATGTCTTTCTCCACGACGCTCGCAGTAAAGGAACTGTGGAAGGTCTGCTTTATCTTCGAGGAAGCTTACAGTAAAGCCCGATTCAGGTGGGGCATCAAACTCCTGATCTCTGAATCATCAGAGGTGAGCAAGTCGAACCCAGTCAAAGTGCCCCGCATGCTTGCTTGAAGGGAGAAAATTTTCAGATAATTCTCTAGGCTATAGACACGGAGTTGATCATAAAAGCTTTCTTTAGATATTCAAACAAGAAGGATTCATCAGTTCAGGTCGCAACGATCTATTCAGTTTTGCGTACATTGGCTATCTGTCATGTTGCCAATCCACAAAAGATCTCCAGAATACATCCACAAAAGATCTCCAGAACACATCACCACTGGTGCAATCCCAATAATAGGATACAAGTGAACATAACACAAGGGGAAGGATGCCGCTGGTCGTGTTTCACATTGATATACAGAAGAAAACTGGAGTCCAAGTGCATGATAACAGGAAGACTGATTATGATAACCCATGCAGCAAACTTTCAGACGTAGAGCCGCGTCCATTTGACTGGTTACTTCATGTACTTATGCAGGAACTTTCGGTGGAAGTCGTTCCTGATGGTGTCGTTAATGAACCGCTTGGGAGTCTTGGTTTCACCACGAGTCTGATTCTTGAAAACGACATCGTCATCCCACCTGGCAACATCACAAACAATGCAAAACATTTTCACGTATTCTTCCAACAGTCAAGCATGAGCCGGATGGTAGCTAGTCCATGTCAAAAAGTCCAAGCCTTAAGAAGTGTAAAATATGAGTTCGAATTCCATAAACGGAGTTCATTTAAGGAAAAATAAACTAATGACAACAGCAGTCGTGCTTTACCCTGGTTTGTCAATCCCCATCATATAGGGAAAAGTGAAACTAATACTAGAGAGTGGAAGGGGAAAAAAAAAAAAAAAAAAAAACTTTCCACAAACCTCCGTTTGACATTGAAAGAAGTAGTAGGGTTAAGCAAAGGATTCCCACGGATCAACTCTGCTTCTTTGGCCTTCAGTTCCTCTTCTCGCTTTTGTTGCTCCTGCACCATAGATTGTTCAAAAGACATGAGTTTGCTTCTAATGACAGACCTGATATCATGACAGACTATACTATCAAACACTTAATTTCCAACATAATGGGTGGCTAGACAGACCTTCCTAAGCTTCTCTTCCGCTCTTTCTTTCCTTATTTTTTCAAGCTCTGCCATAAGTGCTTCAGCATCATCATCATCATCGTCATCGTCATCACTGAAAGACATACCACAGTTCACTCGGTAATGAAAGAAGGGAGGCATGCCACATGCAAGATGCATTAACTATATCAGTTAAAACTTGGAGCATTAACAACTCAGTAGAAAATTTTTGGTGCAACCAAATGTGATTTTAGTCATATATGCTCGTACCAATATTAAAAAATAACTATTTTTGAAAAACCTAACATTTCTGTGTCCAATCATTTTATTTACTGTCCTAGTTTTAGAGCTAAAAATACCAAACCAAGTTAAACATCACAATCACATCCTATTGATTTCTGCAAGTCAAAACAATAGAATATACCCACTTGATTCAACAGCTGTTGTAAAAAGCATTGACTCAGGACAACATAGTCGAGGGCTCGAGGCACAGGTTTGAAGACAATGAGATGCAATCAAGTAAACAACTTACTGCAAGTTGCATACAGGCACATAAATTAGAAGCACCCAATGTTTACACTGTATGCTGATCTTTAAGAAAGAAATGCTCTCAGAAAAAACAAACTTCTGTTTACACTAAACAACTCTTTAATCTCATACATATCAAGATCAGCATCAACTCCACGGTCCACCACAAAGCGAGATAAAAGTTATTCTCCAAAAGCTTTGCACCAATGATGTAGGCAAAGTTCCAATTGGAAAGAAGAAATTTCTAATATAACCAACAATTAACCCTAATATCTACCTTACTCACAGTGGGTATTTGTGTCATGTAAAAATATTCTCTCACAATATTTTTCCATCTGAGACTTCCTGACGAGGACTGGTAATTCTCATGAGAATAACTTGGTTTGCAACAAGGCCAACTTACAAGAACCAACTACTTGAAGTGGAGTAGAGAGTGTAAGCAGCGGACTGAGCAGGGATCCACAAAGATGTTCCAACCCTATTAAGCTTTACTAGACCATCAACCAAAAGAATACCCACTAACTAGTGCACATACAATATTAAGGATTCTTTACGTGCATTTGCATACCTATATGCTCAGTTAACCCTTTTCGTATTATTTTGCATGCTTAAGATTAATGCTTAAGTATAGTCATGATGGTTAGATTTGCATACAAGAACTTGACTATTTGGCTTTATATCAAAAAGTATCAGAAAATGAACCACATGATTTTAAAAATCAAAACCACAATACAAACGTCTTATAGGTCACATATGAATTTGGTCCATGGGCCAATGAAAATCCTGCAAGTGAAGTGCAGAGTCGCCCTAAAGCATGTGACTGTGGCTATAGAAGTGCAGGGCATTATAATGCCCATACAAGTTATAATGCCCTTTCTTGACATGCACTTTTCACACTTCAAGGAATGAGTACAATAATATCAGCGAATGTCCCAGATTCTTAAGATTTTGAAGGCCACAGGAAGAAACAAAAATTCCTATTTTAGGCAAGTACATCAGGCACAAGAAAGCACTAGCTAAGCACAGAGTCTGTTAAGTAGGTTAGGCCCGTGTACAACGAAGATCAGGTCCCTCTGAAAAGAACAAAACCATTGTTTGATGCTACAGGAAATTTCATTGGTCCTATCTCCAGTTCAAAAATATCTAAATTTACTTCAAAACTAATAGTTGAAAATTGAAATGTCATTGATTGAACCCTGATGAGTGGTGAGCTTCTATGTGCTCATGTCAAAATTTCGCAACGTCAGAATTAGACTATGTTATTAAGGAGTCACCTAGGCATGGTTATACTCCACCTGCATTGAGGGTGTCTAGCATTTACGTGACACAAGGTGGTGGTGTGCCTAGGCTCATGCCTACTCCATGGAAGCCAAACCGATTTAATGGGGATAGAGACTAAATGTGCTGGGGACTGGTGTGTGCGCTCTGCACACTTTTAAGTTGCGGAAGCCGAAGAGATAGTGTACCTTCGACTGCCTTCCAAGGTATGCATTTGCTCAACACACAAAATAACTGGCACAGGCACTACTGGCACATTGTAAGTCAATACCTTTCATCTCCACTTTTTACATCAACATCGGAGTCGTCAGCATCTACATTACGTGGAACAAGCCTCTCTTCAGCATCTCGCTTTGGCCCTGCTTCAGGATATCAATTAGTTTTGAACTTTCAATGATATGTATGTGTGCAAGAGACAAATAAAAACCCAATAAAAAAGTGTAACCTTCCAGAAAGTGGCCAGCACTCGTTCCTCTCCGTCTGTCTCTATCCTCTGGACACCACATCCAACAAAAAGAAATTTAAGAAGCCAACCAAAATTAAAACATGACAAAGCCTTCAAGTTCTTGATTATGCATGCTTTGGCCCTTAACAGCCGGCAGTTATTCATGGAAATATGCTTATGGATGTGGCTGTGTAATTGTGTGTGCATGCTGGAGTGCATAAGAAGTTGCAAATTGAAACCATGGAAATATGCTTTTATGGATGCGCGCTTTTGGTGTAATTGCACGTGCATGTTGGAGTGCATAAGAAGTTGCAATTTGAAACCAATCACCCACCAAAGAAGCCCTTGTCCTTAGATGAAAAATGTCTCCTCTCACGCTCTTCTAGCTCTTCTCTGAGGTTCCTCTTTTGTATCTCATCTTGAGTACCTTGGCCCTCTTTCCTGTATCAAATAACAAGGCAATCATTAAGAAAAAGTGTAGTCACTGTAATTACTGCTGTCAGCAAAAGAAATTTAATGGAACAAGCACCTAATATCGGATAAGAAAGTAAGGAACAAGCCTAGGTTGCTTCCTCTTTTAAGGTAGTATATCTTAATTGGCAACTCAGACATGGATATCGAAAGATAGGATTTGGAAAGGATGTAGCTATTACCACCTCTTAAGAGTAAGGTATTTCGACTCTGAAAAGGATTTGGCTTTGAATACAAAAGGAAAACCCACATTTGAATACTTACATGAAAATATGCTCGGTGTTGTGAAAAACAGACATCTATCAGATTCTGGAAGGAAAACATCATACCAATATCCACATCCGATTACTAATGGGATGTGCTTTTTCTTAACAAATCCAACCGCTTGAAATTGGTTCAGATCGATCAGATCTAATTTGAACCTTTGACATCCCTAATATTAGTCAATTTTAGAAGACAAAAGTAAGAAGCATATTAGTTCAGAAAACCATTACATTACAAGGGTGTAATCCCCTTAATCAATCCATATCATATGATATGGGGCTGCACTGTATGAAACAATATGATACTCCTTGTACTGCACAATAAATAACTCTTATAAGAAAAACGGCTAAAATTCCTTTTGTCCATTTTGGGTTATAAAACTTCCTAACACCTGACCCCTAAACACTCATAGCGGTTGTGTGAAAGAACTCTTGCCATTTTAAAGAAGATAAAATTAAGGCTACATTTGCACATGGGAACTGATTTCTGGTTGAAGAAAAGGGGTTCCCCTTTTTCTTTGTGTGAGACAACCAATTTCTATCATGAAAAATGTAAAATCTTCCAGTAAATTTTTACCTTTTTTTTAAGATATGACTTTAAATTGGCTCACATGACCATGGTGCATTAGAGTGAAAGATGATAATCAGTTAAAAGTCTGCAAGCTTTGTAAGAAAGACATTACCACATGCAAGAAAGAGATTACCACAGGAATATCTAAATTAAAACATCATTTAGCTGGGACACATGAAAATGCAGCCGCGCACCTCCAGAGATCTACTAGAAGTTGAACAATGGCAATGGATAGATGATTGAAGCTATAAATGCCAAAAAAAATAGAAAGAAAAAGGAAGATGCAGAAATGGGCTATGGCGATTCCTAGGAAATAGAGGATAAGGATGATATGAGTTGTCTACTTCCAACCATGCTAATGAAAAAATTAGATCAGACATGCTAGTTTGAACCAAAAGGAAAAGGAATGATCCATGGCGATTTCTTGGAAATGGAGGATGAGGATGATATGAGCTCTCCACTTCCAACCATGCTACTGCTTAAATAAGATCAGACATGCTTAGTTTGAGGCAAAAAGGAAAGGAATGATCCACGTCCAAGGTAGCTCCAGCAAAAAGATAAGGGGTGGAACAGGTGGTAGGTCTACCAGCAGATTACCCAGTGACAGATTACGTTATTAAAAGCATTAGGTAGAGCATAGGCATTGAGTAACACCTGGAATCTAGGCACACATAGGTAAGACTAGGCATTTAAGGTGGCACAGAAAAACATAAATCAATAAATTTTATAACTAAGTGTTACATTCAACAACGAAGTTGAACCTTTTCGCTGTAAACACAATCCACCAATCAATTTATAATAAAAACTATATTCAATGATATATATATATATATATATATATATATATATATAGAGAGAGAGAGAGAGAGAGAGAGAGAGAGAGAGAATAATAGAGAATATTTTGGCCAACCAAATCCAAGCGTAACGCTTGAAACACTCACCAGAATTAGACAGATGGCAAGGGTCTAGCCGGAATAGAAATGGTGAGGGTTTTGCTGGTGGAAAAAGAGAAATGAAATGCAAACTCACCTAAATTAGACATCAGTGCACGGAAGAGAGGGAGGGAGAAATACTCGACTGATAAGGCACTAACAACACAAGGATGAGAAAGAGAGATCTACAATTGGTTTAAAACCCATAAAATGAAACACGTTCTGGATCTTTCAGAGATCTTAAAACCTCAGATTTAAGATTTGAAGACCTGAAATCACCTTGGATCTAAGATTTGGGGCTAGCAAACACAAAATTGGTGTGTGCCATAATTTGAAATTAGATTCTCTAATTCAAGTTCCAAAAGTTACATTCTTGATAGGCTCTCTCCTCTCCTTCTTACCTATTAGAAAGCAATCTTTCTAGAGTGGGGTTCAAATTCAAATTCCAAACAAGGCGGGCCCAAGCTTCCATGAACATGCAATTTGTGTGTTAAGCTTCTATTTGTAAAATTTCATCATTTTCCTAACTTCTAACTGTCACTATTTTTATAATTTGATCTTCCTTGTTTCCTCCTAAGTACTTGTATAATTATCTGCGTGATTTGGGAATCAACTCATCAAGATATGTACTCCATCAGTCCACTGGGGCCAAATTGTTCATTCTTGTTTCATTTAAGACATAATTAACTAAATTAGATAGTTTTATCCAGTGAAAGAAACTTTATCACATTACAAAATGAATTGTCAACTCAAAATGCAAACATGTAGATGCACATATTTTTCAATTAGATAACAGTACAACAGTCCATGTACCCATATGTGCACGGAAAGGACAGTCACATAATTGAGGTTTTTGTCAACCTGTCATAAACTTAATATTTTAATTGAATTTTGAACATGTTGTTTATGATCTCCATGACGAATATGTGCCCTTACTATAACGTGCAAGTTTTTGGTAGGTAGGTTGGGCCTGGATCAGGGTCGCTTTGAATTTTTGCAAGTGCACCGAGCACATCGAGTAAACCTTGAGCGATAGGGTTCTGAGCCCTAGGTGATTTTGGGTGTTTGTGGCGACTCACGTCAGGTATGGCGGCATTCCAAGCAAATCCCTTCATTGAGCCAAATATGTAGTGTGTGTTTTACACAATCGTTGGATCCTATGGTTGTGCTTTGTTTGAATAATGTGTAGTATAACACGTTTAATGTCATACGAATGTATGTGTGAGATTGATTGATTGTTTTTAAAAATTATTACGCAATGATACATGCACGCTAAGAATTATATTTGTTTAGGACAAACTAGGCAGGGTATCGAGTAGAGTATCTCCTTGACTTTGATTGTGCATTAGTAAGACAACTACAAGCCAATCACGGATCGAGACTACTCTCCGTGGTTTGGCTAAGTTTTTTTGAAGTGATTGTTATGGCTTGACTGTTGTGAATGCTATGATATTTTCGTTAACATTGCCGTTGGACAATGATTTGATTGAATGAACTTGAAGGGTAGAAGTACCCATAAAGTCCAATGGCTAGCTAAGAGTATTGAATGAATGTGTAACCCTCTTATGAAGGCGTTTTGAGGTATGGGTGCACTCATGAAGTGAACCAACCTCGTCTGTTAGCCGGTCTTATTGTGAATATACCCTCATAATGATAAATTAAAAAAGAATAATTGATGGAAAGTCAGTGGGTTATGACAATATGTTTGGGATATGTCCCGCCCTCGTCACTGGTCTCACCTGCTCAAAGCACAATAGGTGCAAGACTCTAGGATATCGTTGTGTGGTGTGCTTGGAGCGTTGAGCTCCCGCCTTCCCAACCTGGGTGTCATAAGGAAGGTTGAGCAACTCTCATTAGAATTCACACATACATGGATGATTGCTCTATCGCTGCAACGTGAAATTCGAGCCACCATGAGGGTTGTCTCCTGACTATAGGTCGCCTGTGGTGTGCATGCATCTGTGTTTTGCACCCACAGGAGCTGTCAATTCACTGAATCGAATTGAAATTAAATGAATGTAAATGAAACAAAGGTGAATGAAGCGAATGTGAATATTAAGTGTGTTACTTGTGGTCATTGAGTGGTTCCTACATGTTGTGGAATATGTGAAGGACTATCATCGCAAGTTATGTGACCGCATGCGCTTATCATGTTGTCATAGTGATATGTTTTGTTACATGTTAGACTCCAGATTTGAGCCCTTACCTTACAAGGTCAAGGATTTATTTGTTTTGTCACTATATTGCGAAGGCTAAACAATCTGTTGTTTATGTTTTTCAGGTTTTGGTCGACTAGGAGCAGTAGGTTGATCAGATGGCTCCGCTCACATCTAACTGAGGAGATTTTGAGTCTATTGTCATGCCGATGCATCACATTTTGTCTCATTGATGTCTAGTTTTTTATAGACATCGATGTTTTGGTTTTGGGGGCATTTTTGTCATGTGTGTTATTGACAAACGTGAAGACATCTTGTATGAATTGATTTTGTTACATAATGGAATGTTTGCCCCATTGTCATTTTGATTTGCATAGCTACATTTCCATTGTTGTATCGTTGCACCTTGACGTGTTTTGACAAAAAAAAATTATTTTGGGGGTTCAAAAGGTCAGGGTGTGACAATTACAACACGCACATAAATGTAAGCTACAGAACATGTCCTTATGGAGAGTAGTACAATGTACATACATGAAATCAACAAACCTAAAAATGCTCATTTGGAGAGAGATGGAAGATCTATGCCACTGTTTTTAACTTTTTATTGAAGCTAGTAGAAAACATTTTATTTAAGTGGATATGGGATGTAAAAACACAAAGCATAAGAGATGGATATGAAGTATGAAGCGGACCTAATAAAAAGAAGGAAATGTTGATGCTGGTATAGATAAACATGTCACTTCCAGACTTTTGATGCAGCTGACTTAATCTACCGACAATGCCACGTTATTAAGTGCCTAATCCCACAAAATAGAGATACAAAGAAAGACGAGGAGAGTGGAACCACCAAGAGAAATGATACATTTTTAGTTGTGCATAATGAGTCTTTATGTTAAAAAGGTAAGGGAAGTATTATCAAGTTTACCGTGGCTTTAGAGTTGTATGTGAGGCGAGGTCCCTGGATGAGTACTTCTGAGAAGGGCCAAAAATTCGAGTTCCCCCTTGCTCATTACCACCCTTTGCTGGAGCCCAGGTTGGTCTTGCGGCAGTTGTCATTCTTGCAAATGTTGTTCAGCTGCAGAAAGACATTAGCGAAGGCATCGGTGCAAAACAAAACAGATATTTCCATGTCTCTAAAAAGAAGATAGGAGAGAACATGCCCTGCTCTGGTTGCTAGATATAAAATAAAGAGGTTGCAAGGAAGATATAAAGGCCTTAGTCAACAATGCCAAAGCAAGCAGAATCATTCAGGAACCAGCATGATCACGTCTTCCAAGATCCTAGACTGACATATATACAGAGATAGAGGCCTTTTAGTCTTCTACCTAGTAATAACTTCAGAAGGATAGTTATCTTCCTATGCAATGCTGATGGAATATTAGTGCGAGCCATGGACCGTGAGACTGTAAAAGGCTCAACCCTCACATTCTAAGGAGCAGATCTCTTCAGTAGTAAGGCACCCCCGGAAAGAAGAAATTCATGACAATGAAAAACAGAAACTCACAACGAAAATCTATCTACTGTATTTTAGTAAAACTACAAAGAATTTTAGAAAGCCTTCAATTAATTCATGAAGCATTAAAATGCATCAACAGATTGATAAAACAAATATGCTCCATTCGGCGTTCAGATATTAAAGATAGTTATCACGTTTAGTAGAAAGCCAACCCCAGATTCACAGAAAGCCTATGATGAAACAAGCAACAAGCAACAATAATAACATATTGACTGTTAAAGGCGTTAGGCACTTGCTTCTTTAGAACGGTTCAGGATCTGTTAAGCTGCAATTTCCTTTCCCTTGCTTGAACCGTCAAAAAGAAAAGGGTAGGAAAGGGTAAGGAAGTGAATAAGGGAGGGTCTCATGTTGGAAAAATATTTCAAGAAAAGACAAATGGAAAACCCTAGTACCACTAATATCTACCAAGAGAGACGGAAAAAAATAGATGGTTCATGAGGAGCCGAATTCATTTCGTAATTCAAAAAGTTAGTACATCTAAAGAAGGAGCCTCATCAAACGGCAACAAATCAAGTGGAGACAAAAATATCACGGGTTTTTCCATAAAAAAGGAAGATGTTCCACCAGTTCAACGTGTATTCAAAAACACAAATATACACCGGAAAGCAAAATATGGCATCCAACTTGGCACTGGCATATAATTCGCCTAATTCCAGATGTAACTTATCCAATTTACAAAAAAGATACAGAGAAAAAGAGAAAGAGGGGCTCCCCTGCGTCGGCCCCAGCGAATTCCTTTTGAGAGAGAGAAATAGGGAGATACCTGCGTCGGTCTCGGGTATGTGAGGCGGCGGCGATGGTGACCGTTTGGGCAGAGGCGGCGATGTCTCACGCCTCACGGTGCGGTCCCGAAGCTGCGGGTGACGAAGGGGGAGGAGAGGAGAGGGGAACGAAAGCGAGGGCCGGGGGACGGGAAACCGACTGAGCACGATGGGTAAATATGTATACACTATACAAGCAGCCGCCGCTTTTTTAAAGAATTAGTAAATAAGCCCCTAATGTTTAAGAAAATTTCTTAAAAAATGCCTACGGAGTACGGTTCCATCGTGATTTTTAGATGTAAGTAAGTTGAAATTGGAGGAATAGTTGCCAATAAACGGCTGCTCGGAGGTAGGCTCCTATTGTCTCAAAAAATGCTACGAGAAGGCCAAAAAAATCTCACCACCGTTTCAGCTCAGGCAAAAGACTAAAACATAAACAATATTAGAAAAGCTTATGAAGACATTAACCATCATCATCATTCTCATCTCTTTCCCCATATTGATACATTTGGTCTCCAACCTCTAAAGTAGGTAGTTGACTAAGAACCCTTAGACGTTGATTGACCGCCTTCATGTGTTGCTATTTCTGGTTAATCAGCCTCCTGCCTTCCAGCGTCGTTCTAAGTTTGCGCTTCTATCCTTCATTTTTGGATATGATCCCAAAATTGCCATTGACTCTCGCCATTGAATGCAGCCAGCCATTAAGCACTTGTAATTCAACTTCATCCTCCCTAGATTGAGCTTGAGTAAGTATGGCCTCATTGGATTCCATACCTCTCAATCTCCACATGTTCATCACCATGGTTTTAATGCCCTTCTTATATGTGACAATTTGCAGCACATTAGTGTTCATGTTTAAGATTGAGAGTCTGCCATCGCAAAGGATTCCAGTATGCAACCAAGTGGACATTGATTTACGCTCGTCATCCTTCAGCTGCAAACTTAGAAAAGTCTCCTTAGCTGAGCGCCAAACAACAGAGAAAATATGTTCAGTCATAATTGTGGTCATTCTCTCATGTGCCACTTCATTCCTAAATCACCATAACTTCCATAACGCGATAGGGAAAAACAACATCCAACATTTTTTATGTCATTTAACCTTGAAAGACACCTTGCTCCAAAACTGAAATTCTTTATCTATACTCTGCCACGGGAGCCTACTCCTGACAAAACTAGCAATCATCTATCTCTACACATTTTGCACAACTGAACACTTGAACATAACGTGCACATTATTCTCCTCCTCCCTTTTGCATAAATGGTATTTGTTTGCCAAATGAACTCCATGTCTTTGTAATCTGTCTTGAGTGGTCAGTCTCATGTGGCTGGCGATGTAGGTAATCCAACTTGCTCTTGTTGGAATGTGTTTGTTCCATATACCCTTTCGCCAGCCTTCCTGACTATCCTTCTGTCTTATGACTTCCCAAATTGATCTAGGGCTAAGATCTTTGAGTTCTCTAGCATTACTAACAAGCTTGTCAGTCTCATTAACTAGTTAAATGCACCTACTCACGGTTAATGCCTTGCTTGGCAGCGCTAGCCTAGCCTCACCCAAACTCCTAACTTCGGCAACAAAAAGCTTCAACTGATCAACTATGACACCATACTCCTCTCCACTAATTGATTTTACCATAATTTCGTCATGCCACCAGTCAGACCAGAAGAAAACAGATTTACCATCACCAATCTTCCATCTCACTCAATTTGCTATCTTATTCTAGCCTTTTCCTAAGCTTTTCCAAGCCCAAGATCCCCTCCAAGGTTTACGCACAGTCCACAAACTGTTGGATTTAAGATATGTAGCTCTGCACCATTGAGCAAAGAGAGAGTTATTATTAAAAGAAGAGCAAAGTCTGCTCGCTAGGAGGGAATCGTTCACATCCTCAAGAAGGCGTATACCAATGCCACCTTTCGCCTTGGACTTGCACAAAGAACACCAGGCTATTTGGTGGATATGTCAGTTAACCTCAGTATCAGCCCATAAGAATCTGGCCATGCATCTCTCCAGCTTCTTTAGTACTTCGTTCGGGAGAGAGAAAAATTGCATCCAAAAGTTACCCATGGAGCTAAGGTTATGGGTGATAAGGCAAGCACGTCCTGCATAGGATAGGAGTTGGGTTTTTCAAGGTGTCGTCTTCTTCTCGAATTTAGCAATCAAACCTGCGCAAATGTTCACATTTAAGTTTTCCGTAAAGAGAGGAACACCCAAATAATCCAAAGGTAGCTTAACCACCTGCCAGCCTCCAATGTTGGCTAACCTTTGCTCAAGGGGAGCATCAACGTTGAAGGTGAACAGAGAAGATTTAGAGTTATTGATAATGAATCTCATTCTTCCTTCAAGTTGGCTCAGGACACTCTTGATATTGGTTAACGATTTAATTGAAGCAACACTGAAAAGTAGGAGGTCATCTGCAAACATTAAGCAGTGGACATCAGGAGTTGCTCTAACTGAGTTGGGTAGGCGAATGACCCTCTTCATAATTTGTCCATTAAGATATCTGACTGCCATTTCCATTAATAGAATGAAAAGGTAGAGGGACATCGGATCGCCTTGCCTAATACCCATCGTAGTTGTGAAGTTTCTCCCTACGTTACCATTAATCAACACTGTATAGGAGACAGAGGAGACACAAAACATGATTTTTTCCACCCAGGATGAGTGAAATCCCAGATAAAGAAGGTTGTTATGCATGAATCTCCAAGATACTCTGTCATAAGCTGTAGAGATATCGAGTTTGAGACAGACTACGGTCTCTTTCTTGCTATCAAAAAGGTGAACCAACTCATTAGCCATGGCAATCTGATCGTGGATCACCCTAGATTTAACAAAGGCTCCTTGAGTTATCCCGATCATGCGGGGAATGATGTTCTTCATGCGCTGCACCATAATTTTAACAATCACCTTGTAAAGGCTATTGCACAGGGCAATGAGTCTAAAATCCTCGATCAGACGTGCTCCTCTTTTCTTAGGGATGAGCATCAAGTAGATATTGTTCAAACTACGCACCAACTTTCCTGTTATGAAAAAATTGTCCACCACTCTCCAAATATCCTGGCCAATCTCCTCCCACATGATTTGATAAAAAAAGTTCGGGAAACCATCAAGTCCCGGAGCACTATCCTTATCAAGAGACATAACAACTTCCTTGACCTCCCCGTAGGTGACTGGTTCCAGGAGGGAGGCGTTCTCCTCTGCTGAGACAAATTCTCTCTGCCAAATATCATTAGGGATTTCTCCACTAGCCCTAGCATAATTAAGGAAGCATTCAAAATGGCTGCTAGCTGCTTCCAGCACACTGTTGATAGAAGAGAAGGTTTGTCGAGCCACCTCAAGTTCAACAATGCGGTTCTTTCTAGATCTGTTATTGGCAATAGTTTAAAAGAATTGTGTGTTTTTGTCGCCAGCTAACAACCACTTGACTCTGGACTTTTCCTTCCACATTATCTCTTTCAAGTGTAAAACCTTCTCCAGCTCTTTCTTGATGGATTCCTCTTCCCTCGTGGCCCACCCATCCCTAGCCTCACTATTCGCTTGTGCTTGCCTGAGGCGACCTTGAAGGGATTTTATGTTGTCCTCAATACGCCCAAAGGAATTTTTGTTTCATTATATTAGGGTGCATTTAACCACCTCAAGCTTTTGAAGGACCCGTAACATAGGACACCCCTACACCTCAGCCCCCCATGCTTCACTGATAACCTGGCGGCCTTACCTGGTCAACATTCAGAGTTTCATGACTCTGAAACGTCTTGTATTCCTACTTGCCAAATAAGGTTGTCCATCTTCACTATGATCACCTTGTGGTCTGAAGTGGCTCTGGGGGATGTAGAAAGAGTACAACCAACATTTGTCTGTCTTTCCCAAGCAGAATTAGTGAAGCCTCAGTCAAGTTTGCAAAGGATTCTATCCTTACCTTGGCGTCTATTGGACCAAGTGTAGTTACTTTGGTTGTCACATGGCTCCTTTAAATTGGAAGATAGTATGAATATGTTAAAATCAGTACATGCTTGAGCAGTCGGGGGCTTACCCATTTTTGTTGAGGCTGTTGCGCATAGCATTAAAGTCCCCATAGATCAAAGTAGGAATGTCTTGAGCATTAAGAAAAAATGCCAACTCAACAAAGTTATTACGACGAAGTATAGGGTTATTAGGCATGTAAACAGCTACTATCCGAAAAATCTGTGTCACATTAGTAAAGGTGAAATGATCAGCCAACCACCATTGATTTTTTACCCAACCATGGTTATGAGCATGCACCTGGTTCCAAAAGCCAAAAATATGAGCTCGCCCATCCTCCCCATTTTCATTCCTCTGCACCCCTTCCATGTTCAAGCGGCGGGCAACACTCTTAATAACCACCTCCTTAACTTGCGCATCAAGAAGAAAGCAGATCCAAGGCCTTTCAGACTTACAAAGATTAACAAGGTCTTGTTGGGCTGCTGGACGTGCAGCCCCCTCATGTTCCAACAAGCGAGTTTCATCGGCGTACTGCCGACTTCTCTCCATCTCCCCCCCCCCCCCGGTCCATAGCCTCTTCAATTTCTCATGGCTGTTTCTCCTTGCCTTTTTCATCTAAGACACGACCTATCTCCTTAATTAAGTCATATCTTTCTTTCCTTCTCTTTCGTCCAACCCTGATCCATTCGTTTTCTCCTTCCCCTAGCTTAGGCTTGTCTATTGGGAGAGTGGTGTCAATGGGTAGCAGACTCTGTTTCTTCTGTTTGTTTGTACCCATTAAAGCGAGGGCCTCTCACCACCTTATCCTGGGTTTTAGTTCATTTAGTCTTGGCCCCACTATAGTTCAGCCCCATCACTGAGCTTCCGGATTCAAAAGTGAAACCGGGAGGGAAGATAAGACCGTCCATCTTCTTATCGTTAGCCAAAACATGAAAAGGGTTAGGAAATATAATTCATTAAGAGAGAAATTCCATGCATGGCGATAGATCACATGTATCTAAAAAAATGCATCTGGTCACTAGTTGAGTTAAAGGTTTAATTACGGTGAATAAGAGAAAGTTTAGTGCAGTAAAGGTAACGTTCTTTTTTGAAAAAAACGTTAAAAATAAAAAAAACACATTTTTTTCACCTTTTTTTACTTTTTTCAGTTTTTTTAAATGCAGTTTTCTTTTTATTTTTTATTTTTTGTTTGTTGCAAATCTATTTTTCTTTGATGTTTGTGTTATTAGTTTCTCTTATTTTATTTTTCTCTCACTTTTAGTTTTTTAAAATTTTTAAAAATTTACTATATTTTTCAAGTTGGTTATATTATAACCGAGAAAAACCTCACCATTTAAAACTTCAAAACGTCAGTTTGTGACTATGTACCAAGTACAATCTTAGAAATGAGATGTATTATGCTAAGAAAATGGAAGAATGAGGTTATAACCCAACAAATCGACACTGCAAAGGATGGAACTTTAAGAAGACGATGATGTTCCTTGTGGAATGATAGGCAAAGTAATGAAGCTAGGCTCTTGTTTATATACAACATTCATTAAAAGTTTGTGGTAGCAGCGCGCAATCAGAGCATAGAAACCTGTTTAGTGCTAAAGACATTTAGGGGGAAGCACATTTCTCTTAATCAAATTAGTTACACCAAAAGTGTTGGATGGGATTATAAAAGAAGGGAATATTGGTATTTCCCTTCAAGTTTTAAATTAAATGTTGCATTTTGGTCAATTAGCAAAATGGGTTTTTGATCGAATAAAAAAGATTCCAGTGAATTGATGAATCATAATGAACTGAATGTACAAAAGAATGTGTTCTTAATTTAAAAAACACTAAAAAATGAAAGAATATCATTAAAAAAATAATGTCATATAAAGAAAAATAATCATTTTGACTTAGTCTATTTGGGTTTTAGCCTAGATCAGTACATATGCTAACTTTAATGAAGGTTTTCTAGTTTTTTTTTTCTTTCTAAGAGAATTCCTCGAAATATTAGGATTGCATGGACATACATTTGGGGCTGAAGCCAAAAATGTGTAAACCAATGTGAAAACTTAAACTTGACATAACTTGAGAGGATCAAAATCAAGTGAACTATTTAGCAATTTTTTCCCCCTTTTATATACTATGGCTTATATCACCAACATCCTCCCTTCACTTGTACGACGATATCCACCAAAACCCAGACTCTCAACTTCAAGGTCGATCATGGAAAAATTTTAAAGGATCTCACATTTTTTTTTTCTAACCTTTACTTGGTGGAAACTGCCTTCGACGTAAAACTCCCTATTAAAGTTTTGACTTTATTTGAAGCCCATGTGGACACACAGCACGTCTATCTGACTCGGGTGTCATGCTATCCAAAGCTAGATACAAATGCCGTGCTGGTCCGCAAAATTTCCGTGCTGGTCCTCAAAATTTCATGTGTTAGTACAGTTAATAATGAAAATGCCCCTATTTAAATAAAAAAGAAAGTTTTTGTAAGGATAAAAGAAGAAGATATATAGGCAGGCTTTGCTCTATAAAGTGGTCTTGGCTGTGCACTGTGTAAGCAATTGCCCACACATACTAACAAAAAATATTTATTTTTATATTTGGTACTTCAGAGTTTTTTTTTTCGTTTACATATTGGTAAAAATCTAAAATGTGCCTTGAATTTTCTGGCCCCGAATTTGGCTCTATCAAATGCTAGGTAACTGCATCAAGCTTGATATGCTCACCTAATGGATGTCGTAAACTGGGCAGGGCATGGTCACCAGAGGAAGAATTTATAATGTTGTGTATGCATGAAACCCCTAACGTTACTTGGTTTTGAGATTCGCCTATCTAAGGGTGGATATCTAAAGGAGGTTGGTAATTGCTTCTAGAAAAGAAATGAGAATCCTATTGCAGTTAAATAACTTTATTCACAACATATTGCTGAATACGAGATCGGTCAAAGTTCTACGTTTAAGGTTGAAAAGTTGAAAGGGATGGTCTGTTTATGTAAAAGGATGGTTAAACACAGAATGTTTCTTGATATTTCACTGATCAAATAACTTAACTTGTATTGTTAGACAAACTAATGCACTCGAAGATTGTGTTATTGCATTCTCAAAGAAGAAGATTTGCATTCTTTTCTGAAACCACGCTTTTAAGCTTGAATTGTTCCCCTCTCACTCCCTCTCGCATCACTCATGTCTCTCCCACTCTCTGTGCATGTGTTTATATCCCTCTCTCTCATGCAGGTTGCATACTGACGCGCTCTCTTTCACTCTCTCAGAGCTCTATTCAAAACTGATAACCTTACAATGTTTTCATATATCTGATTTGGCATTCAATTCAAAACGGATAATCTTAATGACCCTTTAAATTTGCTTTTCTTTTTTCACTTTTCATTTTTTTTCTTCTGGAAATAATCCCCTTTTTTGTTAACTAGTTTTTGCCGACTTTGGTCTTGTTTCTCACATTGTTATTTGGTTCTGCCTTGATTCTTTGCATTACTCGTTTATTCTAAAGTGCCATTTTGTGTTTTCATTCCAAGCATCCGCACGTCCACAATTTTGCCATTAAGGTATTGGTTGAATGATTAAATCTAATATATAATGTGTATTTGATTCCATGAACTCAGATCAGTTGTTGCTTTTGGGCATGAAACCTTGTGAAATCATATTACAGATTTAATTGAATACATTGTCAAATTCTTGTTAGATTAAGATTTCCAATCTCTCTCTCTCTCTCTCTCTCTCTCTCTTTGTCTGTACCACAAGATTGCTAGTTGTTCTAAAGGGACAGACATGTGAAAATTCAGGTGCCAGTTTGATTCTTGTGGATGCTATTCATTTGGATTGTAAACAGTGGATGCACTGCACTCTAGTTGACGGATGTCCTACTTCCCACCTAAGTCTTGATCAAGCAGCCCTAAACCTCAGCGCAATGATTAAAAAAAACAGAAGGGAAGGAGGGAAGGCTTTGGCGTCTTCAAGGTACCTTCGTGCCTCCAAAAGATTGTTAATTATCCAAATGACAGGTTTGAAAGCTATCGAAGTAATTTATTTTTACAACTTTTGGTTCATTATTGCTTGTTTCATGTCCGATCTTCCTTTTCAGCACAAGTGTTTTGTTCAAGCAAAGATGATCATCCACATCAATCACTGTGAGCTAAGGCACAACGTGTCCATTTCATGGTTCAAACAACTGTTAGACAAGTATGACATCTTATCTTTTAAGTCCTCCGAACAGATGCTAGAGGCCATCACACGTTATCCTCCTGGACAATAACTTTCCTGTTCCTGGGAACACTTGTTTCTGAAACATGAGTTCTAAAACTCCATGTTCCTGCAACCAAATGCTATCTAACATTCATATTCATATGTACTGCAATTAGTATTACTGGTTACTTCTCGCCCTTTCTATTCTAGTTCTTAGCTATCCTGCTGCAATTTCATTTTTCTTTCTACCCTTGTTTCTTAGAGATTCCGTGCATGAAGACTTGAGAATTCGATATTCTAATAACATGCACAAGAAAAGGCTAGAAGTATTTCATTGGCTTTAGTAAAATATATCATCAGTTTTATATGTCTATTTGATTCTTAGCTCATAGGATACAAGAACATTAATTCGATATTTTATACATCCAGATAATAGGGTGTGTAAAAAAAGAAAGGAACTCGGGAACATCCACGATAACAGTGATTTTTTTTTTTTTTTTTTTTTTACAGATTGTTTTCAACAGAAAAAAAAAGTATTGACGTGTAAGATAACAAGTTGTGTCTTGAGTGTGTGTGACTGGCGATTTGATGAGAAGTCGGAACTACTTCCTTTTGCCCTCCTAAGTGAGACACTTATCAATTGGAATTTACAGCCCAAACAAACAAATAGCACCAGCAAGAATCAAAGTGATTAAAAAACTTTTTATTAACCTTTCAATTCAATCAGCAATGATATGCTCCGCTCTTTAAGAAGTGTTTTTCGAAAAAGTACTAAAAACTAATCATTTATATTATAGGCCCCTAGGTCGAGCACTCTGAAAAATTAAAGAAATTTATTATAAACGTAACATGTTACTGTGATTTATATATTGCACCGTGAGTGTTGCTAGTTCTTCCCTCCATTGATTCACTTTTTGGGAAAGAACAAAAAGGCTTGATCAAAAGTAAATGCAAATCATGTCGCCAAATAGTATAAAAATGCCGATATCAAAAATTCTCATCAAAGTAAAAAGAAGAAAGGAAAGAAGAAAAAAGAACAGCCCACTGACAAGAAAGGGGGAACCATTCAGTCGGGGCCGCGCGTGCCCACAGTTCTACAGTCCGTCGTTAAATCGATTTCCGACTGTACACACATGCAATTTCTTCCGGCTCTTGCGGCGGACGCAGCTCGATGTGCTAGTTGGTGGACGTTTACATCACACGAATACTCTATTTCTCGTTGGTGTTATAGTCTAGGGTTGTTCATGCTCTCATAGACTGTGGCAGACTGGATGCTAATGTTGGGCATTATTCGACAAGTATCTATCTCATATTTGACCCAACTTGAACCCCAAAAAAGAGAATCGGACTAGCCCGAGTGGGTCCCACTGAGACGGCTTATTAAAAAATTTTAATATTATTTTTTATATATAATTATAATATTTTATTACGATTAATTATATTTATATATTATTTTATATTAAATAATATGGTTTTTAATTTAACCAGACTAGGCTCAAGTCGAGCTCAGGCCTGGGTTCAGAGCTGATCTCGATACCTTATCGAGCCAGGTGAAGCCTGACCGACCCGATGCCCAAGCTTAGTGGTGGCACATAAGCAGCTGTTCGAACCTAAGGCCTAGACACCCAAGTTGAAGGGGGCTTGGATTGTAAAATCACCAATGTCTCCAAGTGGACCCAGAGACAAAGGAAGGAAGTAAGCTTTCACCTCTCAATGGACATGATAAATGGACTCGATTTGACTATTTCTCATGTTTGATAAGAAAGCTGGTTTGAGATTTGTATTGGGAATGCAGTTTCCACCATGGAGTTTGCATTTAAGTTTGAGATTTGATAAAACCATGTGCAAACAAGTGCTACCCAATTGCATATAAATGTCAGGTCCGGTTCTTATTGAACCCAGATCCGGTTTTAAATGGCGGTCCAAGTGCAAGTCCGGTTCTAATTCGTCGCGATCCGATCATATCGAATTCAGCAAAAGTTGGATCTAACCCGAATCCCAACCATTTACATCCCTTTGATTGCGGACTTAAATTATAAAAAATTCATATCCGCATCGGATTCAAAGCATCAAGAAAGAACCAACCTGAGTGTCACTTTTTTACTTTTTTTTTTTTTAAATAAAACTTAAGAACAAAAAATTCAACAAAAGGAGCAATTTGCGGGCTGAAAAGTCGCCGGAAGGAGTTCACTTGAAAAATATATTATTCCGGCTACTTTTCCCACCGACTTGTTGACCTCGCCCATCTTACTACTATTCAGTTAGTTGTCTCAAGAGGCTCAGCGTCGTTGATTGAGCTAGGTTCGAGAAAGACTCGTCACCAGTTTCATTCCCCTCTGCATTATGCTCTTGCATGATATCAAGATGAATGTGTGCTGTCATTTTGATTTGCACGGTAGGTCGTAATCCTCTTGCTCACAAGTAAGTGTGGTAGCTAACTCTTGATAGTCACATGTTCTACTCAAATTGGTTTATGGCATTTGAAAAGTAATCTAGTAACTCATTTATTTATTTATTTCTCTTTTAAGGGTAATCGTGCATGTTATTTTAAAAGATCAGTTTCAATTAAAACCAAATGATTGAGAAGACTTGGCCAAATTAAAAGGGAAGAAGAAATTTTCCAATATATGGCAACAAGGCAAGGATGGATTTGTCAACTGCCCTACAATCGTTCACCGAGAAAACAACAAAACTTTTTGCATACAAGTCCACAGTGACATGGGAAATTTTTTTGTGGATTTTGTTTTCTCAAGGGGACCGTGTGAATTGCTTTCATATTTGTTGCCGTCAACCTTTTTCCATTTCATGTTTGAGGTGAAACAAGCTCTATGAACTCCGCAGGTGAGCAAAATATGCTCTATGCCATGACTTGGTAGAGAAAGTGCATCATGAACTTTTCTTTTATGTTTAAGGGTGAGTGGTTCATTCCGCCGCCCTTAAGAGAAACCACTGCCCTCTCTTCCTCCGCGCGGTGCCCGCCTCTTAGGTTTTTACAAAGCATGCTTTTAGACTTTTTACGATCCAAAGGTAGAGTGCACTGAGATGTGACAGTGACCACTTCAAGACTCAAACATGAGTCCTTAGAAAAGTCAGACCATCTTGTCACCCAATCCGACTAGCTATACTATGTCTTTGGAACCAATCAATTACAAGCTCTTAGAAACAAATGAACCTAACCCAAAAACATACTTTTCCAACTATGTAAGGATATACAAGTTTCATGTGAACGAAGTTTGGTTAATTTGCAATAAAATGATCAATTTTCTTTTCTCATGGGGACCATGTGAATCACTTTCGTATTGGTTAGTGCAAATCATTTCCTCTTTCAGGTTTGGGCAATACAACGTTGCTGGCCCAAAGAAACCAGTATAACATAAAAAGTGTATATATATATATATATATATATATATATATATATATATATATATATAATAGTCTTGTCATGGAGGAATAATAAATTCAACATCATATTCACAAGGGAAACCTGGCGGTACATGATACAACAAGATGACAATGCTGATGATCACGGTGATGCCGATGATGATGTTCATGAGCACATGAACAGAAGAGGCATGTTGGTTGGAACTATTATGAGAGCATCAGCACTGTTCATGTGCTAGCTGCGGTTAGCGTATAAGATGAGTACTGGAATGATTAAAGAGTACAAAGTAGGCCGCAGTTAATGGCATGCATTTGTGCTCCCCGGCCGGCCGGCCAAAGCCTAAAGAGGAAACACCAAATTCCACAGCTTGAACTAGCCGCCACCAGCGCCCGAATTGCCGGAAATCAGTGACTTTATGCTCCTCCGGGAGCTACTGCGGCTCAGTTGGCCTTCGCCGGACGGTCCGGCCTTAGCCGCCATTCTCATTTTCTCAATCATCGCCTCTGTATTGGCCTGCTGGGAGAATATCTCAGCCAGTTGCTCAGGGCTAACCACCAACTTGACCCTCCACACTCCCTCCCACTTTGGAGGCAAGACCTCCACGGTGGGCTCGGGTGGACTCTCGGCCACTGGCTCCGAGGCCGTTTCTGGGTCCTCCGGCACAGTTTGCTCTAGCACCGGTACAATCGATACGTCATCCTTTGGCTCAATCGTGTGTGGAAAGAGATAGTACGAGCATCCATTAAGCAGCTGATCGCTTGGGCGCAAAGGCTCCAAGACGTCCCCTTGCCGGGAAATGCCATATCCGGGGAAGTCCTTTACAACGGAGTCGACGGAAATTGGGCCTCTAAGCTGCATGATGCCGCCGGAGTCCGTCATGATCCGAACTGGATCGTCTTCCCTACCGTAGATACTTCTCAAGCTGCAGTTCCCCATTTTTTTCTGTTTCATGATGAAGATGGTGTTCGATCTTCATCCATATTTATGGGCAGGAATTCCTAAAGTGGTTCGAATTTTCACCGGAAGGGAAAAGGACAGGGAAGATTGAGGGTACATGTGGCCTCCTTTTTCATCCACTGTTGACTGTTAGGGCAGCAACCCATGTGGTGGGTGTGGCAACTTTTGAATTTTAAAACTAGACGTCCATTTGACCGTTACTCTCTCTCTGTCTTTCTTTCTCTCTCACACACAATTGTGACTCCAATGAAAAGTTAAACATGGGCTCCATCTTTTTTACTATATTCAACATTTAAATGGGTTCAGTTCATATTTGACTTATAAAAGAAGTTGCAGACTCTAGATCAGGTCCCGACCTGTCAACATTTTGCTGCCATCGTTTTCTCATATAGCTTTCTCCCTCTACAACTTGGTACTTGAGGTTCACTCGGGGTTTTTTCTCTTCAAGAGTTACCGGTTCAGTTACTGGTGGCTTGCCAGAAAGGCCACCTTCTTTTGAGGTTTAGGACTGCTTTGGTAAGTATTGTGCAACCATTGTTTGCAGTTCAAAAGAGCAATACCCATAAGAAACAAACGGTGAATGTGTCAGTGTGACGCGTAGTCGAACCAACTATGCTATACTCCTGATGGCTATTTGAAGAATTCCTGCCAAATCATTTTGCCAAAGGGATTTGTCATCCTCCACGTCCATCTGATCCAGCAATTTCTAGATGGCTGAACTGGCTAGTCAGGTAAAGCATGTCTTAAATGCTCGTAATAACTTTCAATAAAAACATAATCGATATATATAGGTCGCGATCATAGCTAATGTCCAGATATCTAATCCCCAGATGGATTTAAAGGTTATATGTTTCTAGTGCAGCCAAACTACCCCTGCTAGTGGCTCCCTACAGAGAAGAGTCTCATGTAAGCCACCGGTAGCAATAGTCAAGATAGTGTCAAGTTTTGGCCAACAAATATAGAATTTGGTGTTTAAAAGTTCGTTAGGTATTGAAAATATACTCAAAACTAGGCATGTTTTCAATATCATAATTGAATGAAATTTGAAGTAACTAGATAGCATAGACCGAGATTAGGTAATTTACAAAGTTAATGCTAATCTAGAGATTAATATACATATGATAATCTCCTTACCAGCTAAAGTATTAAACAAATTGAGAATAGTGCTACCGACTGCCAAATCTTAGCCCCGTGACTCATAAACTAATCACACAACTTTAATTAGATTAGGAATTAATTTACAAGACAATCTAGATTTGCAGCTACATCTATGCCTTCAAGATAAGAGTGTGAAAGGGTTGAATATGGATCCGGTAAATTCATAAGAAAAGAGACTCAAATTGGTTTCTCTTCTGCCGATGCTCAATCTGTGTCCCCGACAAGGTTGGCGCAATGAACGGGGTGAATGCTTGTGGGCAGGTAGTCTTTGTTTTGAGTTCATAGAGTATCAACTCTCTATGCTGCAAACGGGAGGTAGCCGCATGTAAGTTGAAGCACGGTAGGGGCGGCACCCTCAAGCATAAAAAATAGACCTTATACCCTAAGTGAACAAAAGGTTGTGTGGTAGCTCTCATCCAGACAGTAAGATGAAATACTCCTCATAATCACCAAGAAACACCAAGAAAGATACTGATGTGAAACCTTTAATTCCATAAAGCTAGACGTTGAAGGAAACCTAAGTTAGATGCTTTGTATATCCTTGTTGGTCATAGATATCAAAGATGAAATTCATATCTAGATATGGTTTAATTTTCTACTTGGTGGTCACACCATTATGGATTAATTCGGGCTTGGTCCAAATTATTATTTTTTTGGATCAATCAAAATCGGGACCTCCATCCAGGCTGCTTTATCATATTTTCCATTTGGCTTTTCAATTCAACCTTCGAATTTTCTTTCTTAGGTTCAAATTTCGACCAAAGATGATGTAGAATTTGCATCTTATCATGTGCATGGACCCTTATAGAGTGGGCTCAATAATGTCACTGGAGAGGACGATGATCATGCTGATGTCACAATAATGTTGCACCAAAGTCAGGGAACAGGAAGGTCAGTTATGGCCTGAACGTTTTGTTATTTTCTGGTTGCTCCTTCTGTGATGAATAGGACTCGACATCAATGCATTTAGCTGTCTTGTGGACAACTGTTTCAACCCTTCAACCGAGACCAAAAGTATGTGACTTGGATGTCATCATAAGTGTGTGTGTGTGTGCGCGTGCGTGAAAGAGAGAGAGAGAGAGAAAAAAGGAAAACCACTTGACCGCATCTATATTATCAATTTTACATGGAAAAGTAGCGCCCACTGAAATCAAACAAGAGACTATTCCCATCTGCTATGCAAATTTTTTTGGGGGCAGATAGAGAGAAAGAGATAGAGGGAGAGAATGCAAGAGCAAGAGATAATAGTTGGGTTATTTAATATTGAATACTTGTTAGGACAGATTGAGCAATTGATTGGTCTTATATCATAGTTACGGATAAAATCTAGACGGCTTAATGTGATTATTAAAGGGTTCTCTCGATTGACTTTATATATATGAGAATTAGAGAAATCTAAAAGGAAAATATGGGCGAGCATATGGAAAACAACTTTCCACATGACTATCTGGTGCCTGTGGCAACTGAGGAACAAAGTAAAACATGTACAAGCTGTAGGTAACAATATAAGAAATTGAACCATAATAAAGTGGATAATCAAAGAGTGGAAATCTGGCTACGTCAAGGTATCCTGTCAATAGGTTGAGGCTTGCACCATACTGTAGGACTGCTTAGAAGCTACAATGAGGAGTACAATTTCGGTATCTGCTCTTGGTCGAAAGAAGGGAGCATGTTATCTGAGAACTGAGTTTTGAACAAATATTTAGGCAAGATTAATACAAACGAGCTGATGATAGTCATACAAGCCAACAACAATGCTTAGAAAGATGACCTGAACAAAGTCATCAAAGGAACTACATAAAGGGCTAGGCCTCTTGTGCACATACAAAGATATCTTAATAGACTACAGTTGTCATATCAACAACCATCAGTTGAAGTTTGTAGTATGTTGTTTTCATGTTCCGGTGATAAGGGATATAAAGAATGTGTTACGGGTCAAGTTGGCTGGGATCCCAGCCGATTGCTTTTGGTAACTTAATCATCCTGAGAAGGATTTGAATTTTTTTTTGTAAATACCCAATTTTTTTTACTAACAATACGACTCTTATAACATGACTATCTGGTGCCTGTGGCAACTGAGGAACAAAGTAAAACATGTACAAGCTGTAGGTAACAATATAAGAAATTGAACCATAATAAAGTGGATAATCAAAGAGTGTAAATCTGGCTACGTCAAGGTATCCTGTCAATAGGTTGGAGCTTGAGAGAAGGAGTTGCAACATTCAAAGGCTTGCACTATACTGTAGGACTGCTTAGAAGCTACAATGAGGAGTACAATTTCGGTATCTGCTCTTGGTCGAAAGAAGGGAGAGTGTTATCTAAGAACTGGGTTTTGAACAAATATTTAGGCAAGATTAATACAAACGAGCGGATGATAGTCATACAAGCCAACAACGATGCTTGGAAAGATGACTTGGACAAAGTCATCAAAGGAACTACATAAAGGGCTAGGCCTCTTGTGCACATACAAAGATATCTTAATAGATTACAGTTGTCATATCAACAACCATCAGTTGAAGTTTGTAGTATGTTGTTTTCATGTTCCGATGATAAGGGATATAAAGAATGTGTTACGGGTCAAGTTGGCTGGGATCCCAGCCAATTGCTTTTGGTAACTTAATCATCCTGAGAAGGATTTGAATTTTTGTTGTAAATACCCAATTTTTTTTACTAACAATACGACTCTTATAACATTAAGATTTTGATAATAGCGAAAAAATATTTTCATAAAAACAACTCAAGCTAAATCGAGCTTTATATTAATTAGTTTTCATAAATGTATGATGACATTTATATTTTGTTTAAAGCATTTTTTAGAAAGCATTTAGAGGGTCTATTTTTTATCCTTGACATAATGAATCTACCAATGTCTCTCTCTCTCTCTCTCTCTTGATATATATATATATATATATATATATGATCAGCCTGTCTCAAAGTGAGACTGATTTCACGTCCTTTTTCTTCTCTAAAATTCACCAATCTAAGGATGTGTATAAAAAGGGAAAATGAGTTGAAGTTTGTTCACTCTAATATCTATGCACATACGCGCGCATGCATGCACACTTTACTATGGCTACATTGTCTAGACCAAAGGGTAACACTATTACTACGTCTAATGATTAAATTAAACAACTTTTCTTTTGTTAATAATCATACTTTGTATCATGTTCTTTGTAGATGCTTTTCTTGTTTTTAAATCATCAAATTTTGATGCAGTGCTCGTCATTGTTTTTTAATATTCTTCGTTTTTCTTATTATACAAATGGCAAGCCGAAATTGACTTGTAATCAACCTATTACTAATATAGAGAGCGATTATAAATAACTATCCTGTTTAGGGATGTCAATGGATTGGATTGAAATAAGATATCCAACAGAACTACTTCAAGAAAATCAAATATTAAAAAAAAATGAAAAACATTTTATTATCACATAGAAATTTAAGCAGCGACATCCAATCAAATTTGGGTTCGGTTTTAAACAAATATCTTGATCATTGTCAGTTGAATTTTTCTACATCTATATATTATGAAAGTCAGTTAAAATATCATAACGTAATTCAGATTCAGTTGTGAATTCTAAAGACAAATTCAGATTTGGTTGTGAATTTAAAAATAGATTCAAATTTGGAATTTAAAAGTCAGAGTCAAATATAATATGAAATTTTAATGTTTTTTTTTTCAAATACGAACAATGAACATCCAATAAATGACCCAAGGGCCATATCTCAAAGGGGCGGAATGAGACATGTCAGTGGGTCTTTAAATGCAAGTTGAAGCACTTAGAGATCTGACCACCTTGGACTGATGTAGGACCTTGGGGGCAAGGAGAACGTTGGGGGGGGAGGGGGGCTTCGGCTCTCGCTCAGCTGGTGAAATTAAACTTCGTTCTCACCAAAACATCCAATAAATTGGATATGATAAAATATTATATCCGATTTGAATTCGATCCATCAACATCCTTAATCCTGCACCTATGCCCTATCATAGAGTTCCATACTGGAGAAATTGTTTGCGCCTCTTTTTCATGCTTCCCTCGCCGCAGCCTGGATTCTGTTTGCGCCTCTTGGCTTACTTTTAAGTAAATTGGATACTGTTTTCCACAAATCCAACTATACAAATAAATATACAACATTCAATTTTATATGACAAAAAAAATCGTTAGAGTCACAACCATGAATCAGATTTTATATGGTTTTAAAAAATTGACAGTCTTACTTTCCGCAGCTTTTAAATTTTACACCAAATAATTCTTTTGTATTTAGTTCATCTGTTTTCATAACATCTCGCCTGATGTGTTGCATCAAGAGGTATGTTCAATCACATCAAGAGGCTAGCTCGAACCAGACATTTTGTTCCTGGCCTGATGTCCAGCCTTAGTTGTGAAAGGAGGCCCTTCTTCTATAACATGGTGTTCGTCACCATTGAGATATGTCATAGTCCGAGGTTAAATGAAATTGGGATATAGATGGAATATAATGAAATAGAGCCCCTTTGAGGTTCCTATGAGAGATGAAATAGAGCCACTGCAAAGAAGTCCTCGGGGTTGCAGAGAAAGCTTTGGTTTCATATTGGTCATGGGTTCAGAACATTAGGAGATCTAATCTCGGTGGTTTGAACTCCGGTTTATGAAAGTAGGATCCAACTTTGAGTGCCGATCCAAATCCAATCACTTAAGATCTAGTAGAACTTGGATCCAACCTGAAATCAACATGTTCCACATTCCTAAAGTGATGAGAAAAGAGGTTCAAAGATGATGTGCAGCCATCGACAACCTTAGTCACAAAGCGAGGTAATAAAAAAAAAAAATGTGTAAATAGTTTGTGAACGCGAGAGCCAAGAACTTTATTAAAATAAAAAGGAGAGAAAAAAAAAGCAAAAATGTGCGATCCTCGATAACCTCAAATCACAAAGCGGCGCAATAAAAAATAAAGGTTTGTGAACGTGCGAGCCAAGAGCTTTATTAAAATGTGCGACCCTCGATATCCTTCATCACAAAGCCACCTAATAAAAAGTGACAAAAAAGATCACGAACGGGCGACCAAATCACGATCTTATCTTGTACTTATGATCAGAAGAAGAAGTCTTTTTAGATTAATCCCTTTACAATAGGGGAGTCCAAAAAAAAAAAACATTGGTTGGAGGAGCAGTGGTTTATAAATAATTATATTTGGTGGGGCACTTTAGCATGAGCAACTCTGTTATTGCCCTTAAGCCTGGGCATCGGGCCGGCTCGATACCCGAAACCTGAGCCCGGGTCAGTACCTTCTCTTGAGATGAGATGTAGTCACGCTAATCCTCGAGAGTATAAAACTCTTTATTTGAAGGAATGTCAATGGATTGAATTAAAATAAGATATGTTATCAATCATATCCGCTTTTTTTGGACACTCACATGTTCAGAATTGAAATCGAATTCGAATGCAAAAAGGTCGTATAGAATCTAAATCGGAGTTCACAATTTGCATATGATCCAAATTTCGAATTGAAGTTGACCAATTTTCAAAATGTAAGAGGATTTGATGTATGATATTTGTTTAAAAATAAATCCAATCTGAATCTGGTCGAACATTTAACATTTATGTATATCCAAGTCAGAATCTGTTCGAATAAATCTAATTTCTTCATCAGACATTAATTTTTTTTTTTCATATTTAACTTTTTTGGAACAGTTCAGTTGAATATCCAATCCACATCGTATATATTGACATCTCTACGAGTAAGAATGGCAGGGATTCTATCTTTGTCACATTTAGTTTATATTGAATATGCAGAACAACATAAAAGAAGCAAAACATTTATGATAGTCACAACAGTTGGTTATGCTGCCTTATAGATTGGCATCTCTCTTTCACTAGACATTGAACTTGCAGCCTTGATAAAAGAGTCGAGGGCCCTATTCTTACCAACGTCAAATCAAAAGTTATTAGAGGATAAAAAAAGAATTTACTAATAAATTCATAGTTGGTGTTCATTTGCTGCCATTGCATGTAGCAGCAACAAATCCAATTTAAAAAACTTTGTCTTGAATTGCAGATTTTGGCCCATAGATAAAGCTTCAAATCTTACTTTATATCAGCACGATTTGATTTTCATGAGCATCTCTTTTTACACGTAATTCAAATATACAGATACTCAACATATGATTGTTAGAAATGATATATATTCTTGGATGATATAACGCTTAAGCTAGATTTTTCGGCAAAGAACCAATACACTGTTCAGAAATTACAAAGACATCGATGCATTACTGAAAAATGAGACGATTGATTGGAAGCTATTGTTTTAACAGTATATGGCATCAGGCTGGGTATCCTGTATCCGACAGGCACTTGGTACCCGGCTCGATCGGACCGAAAAAACTGATCCAGACCGGCCTGATAACATAGTCGGCCAGCTTGAGTTGGCTTGATGGGGCTCGATTCGACGAGTTATCCCTATAGGACCCGATTCGGTCAAATTTGTTTTTTAATATTATTTTTTATTTTATGTTTAAAAATATATTTTTTATTTTATTTTAATCGGGCCTGAGTTTCGGGCTATGGGCCAACCTGGTGCCCAAGCTTACTCCACGACCCTTGCTAGCGACCAAGCCTACTTAAGGAGGTAGCCTTGGCCCTTGCTAGCATCCCCTTGACTTGGCTGAGCTCAGATTTTGGTACATTTTGTAGTTGAGTAACTTTTTCCATCAACCACTATATTACAAATGTGGTGGTTTGTGACTGATGAGCAGAAAGTTAAAGGGCCACATTTTAAAACCCAAGAATGGAATTGTTATACACTCAAACCATGAGTGCCCATTTGTAATTTTTGCAAATGATTTCTGTGTACGCGAGAACCAAAAGCTGTACTAAAATAAAGTGGGGAGACACAGGTAAAAGTAAATGATGAGGGCCCAACCGGGTTCGAACCGGTGACCTCTTGATCTGCAGTCAAATGCTCTACCACTGAGCTATGGACCCGAACATACTGTTATGGTAAAACTGTAATAATATTTTTGACGTAGCTTTTATGCCATTGATTTATTCTAATGACATGTCATCTAGTCTAATTGTGACTAAGTAGGCATGGTCCGGTCAAGAGTTAGGGATGTGAATGAGCATGATTCAAAAGAGACGTACACTTTATCATATATATTCACATATTTAGAGTCGAATTCCAATTTGAATGCAAAAGAAGAAAAATCTAATATCATGCCACAATTTAGTTTTTAAATTCACAATCAAATCCCATTTGAATCGACTTCTAAATTCATAATTGAACCCAATCCAAAGTCCAACTTGGATAATAAAAATTATGATTAAGAATATGAAATCCATATTTGCCTTGGAACCAGCGGTGGCGTTTTCCCATCTAATCTTGTACTGAACCAGGCTTGAGTAGGAATGTCAACGAATCGGATTCAGATCGGATCTACTCTTTATCATATCTAATTTTTCGGATATACATATTTTTGGATTTTAATTCAAATGAAAAAAATCTAAATAATATCTGAATCCGATCCAAATCTGACTTTTAATTTATTGCAGTAAATTAAATAAATTTATTAATTTACTCATACGAAGCACATATCATATATTCGATTAATAACTTTTTTTTTTCATTTTTCTTTTACCTTTTCTTTCTTGTTTTTTTTTGGGTAACTCCTTTAGGCCCCACCTGACCTGATGAAAAAAGTTAATGCTGTTGTGTGCTGTCGGATGAATAAATTTTTAAAATTCATCAGTAAAAGGACCATAAATCGTCGCTGAAGCCCTATAAACCGTTGTTAAATACCATCAACCATGACTAGTGTCAATTTAGCAATTGTGTTTTAACAACGAATTTTTAAAATATATACGTTCAGCGACATAGCAACATCTAGCACACAACAGCATTGAACTACCCCCTAACCCGATATTGCCTTTAAGATACTGAATGTCTAGTGACTTATTGTCCGATCATATATTTATTTGAAATTGAATCCAAACTTGAACGGAGGTCAGTCCTTAAAACTGAGTCTAATGCGATTTCTTAGTAAGGGTGAAATATATTAAACTAATTTTGTGACTTCTTAAAAATATATATTAAACTAATTTTGTGAGGCTAGTGTAGGCAACTGCCCACACCAGCCACCATGTGGTTACGCCATCAGTTACATTCGAGTTTGTTTTGCAACAATTTCATGATTCGGATTTTTCTTGAAGAAAGTCTGATGAAATCATCTCAATTTGAAATATACTATCGTATAAAACACCCAAATATACTTTTGGGTCAGGTTAAGGGTGCCATGAACACAATATGTCTTTTAATATGACAAAATCAGTCTTGTGTTGAATAAAAGATGTGCATTTCAAGGGGCGTAACACAACTGGTCGGGCAGGTAGACACATAAAAAGCATGTACCATGCGCATGGTACATACTAAAGGAGGGAAGGACAAAAATTTCTTTTATAGTCTGTTTACTTTTTTTCATTTTCATTTTTGTCTTTACAATTTTTTTTTTTCAAGTGTGAACTGTAGGTATTTTGATCATTAACCATACTCACGCACAAAAATTCATGCACCAGTATGACGCATATAACCAGATTCGCCAAGACATCGATTTGTTTTGAGCATTTGGGCGACATGAAAACCAGGTTTGAGAAAAACCCAATTTTGGCAAAACTAGCTAGCTCGAGTTTCAGAAGGTGATCAACCAATAACTCGGCGGCCAAAAAAACTGTGTTTTAGAACTCATAAAAGCTAAAATAAAAACTAATTTTTAGAACTCATAAAGAAAAACTTAGTTGTGGGCTTTGTGCTCTCTCTCTTTATCCAACCCCATCAATTTAATCTCACCATAGATACGAATTCTCTGGACTAGAAGTCACGGAAACCATTTTCATGCGACCTTCGTTGTATCTTGTATCAACTGCTGGTTCCATGTTTCATTTCCTTTTATAATACCAATCTGTATTTTTCACTTCGTATTCCATGAATTTATCATGTAATTTATTTCCGTTATGCATATATGCACATGCAAAATATCACGGAGCATACACAAATGATCATATTAATTCTGTTGCCAATTTGAATGTCTACATGAGTCCTTGCATAAAGTAATTCAGCAATGAGATTTGTCACACAATTCATTCCGAATACGGAAACCATAATGAAAGAAGTGGATGACACATTGCTCAAGGGGTATAACATAGCTACGCAGGCAAACAAACAAGTGGATGACACATTACCTGTTTGATTATTGTGGTTACTATTCTTCTGGATTGCAAACGGTAGGATCGTGACACTCAAGCCGAATGTTGTACCGTACCCCGCCCAGGTTCCAATGCAGTTTATGACCCCAGAGGTAAGGAGACTGGGGGGGGGACCTTGGAGCTTCACTTCATGCAGTCGGGTAACCTTCCGCTCACCCAAAATATAATGAAAGAAGAGGGTGAAGTTTGTAAACTGATCACAATCAGAGCTAATCATATTTAACAGACTAAGCAACTTATGACACATAGAGGCTAACAGCCACAAAACTTTCTTGGCCAAAGATGGGTGAGAGTTTCATACTAGAAAACTATTAATTTGGTCTTGGCCACGCTTGGTTGTCTTGCAATGCTCATATACAAAGTTTGCAAGTAAGTCTGGGCATCGGGTTGGCCCGACACCTGAGCTCGAACTCAACCCAAATAAATTAAAAAATATATATTAAATACAAAATAATATATAATATAATTAATTGTAATAAAATATTATAATTATATATAAAAATTAATGAAATATATATTAAAAAATATTGTCGGGCCCACCTAGGCAGCCCAATAATTGATCAGGCCTGCTCGGTGCCCTTTTTTCTGGGGTCGGGCCTGAGCCCGAGTCGGTTCGGGTGCCGGGTATTTGCTGGCGGTTCAGCCCGTGCCCATGCGTTCTGTTGGAGAAGGCCCACCTTTTCATAAGATGTTGTTTTATTATTAGAAATTTGAAACTCATGAATTTGATGTGACATTTTTTTTATATAATAAAAGATCTATTGTAAAATTTATGGTTCATCAAACTAAGGATCTTAAATCAGACCTAAAAGCCATACTTAAATCCTTATTTTGCTTCTTCGCATTAAAAAAATGTTGGATTTAAGATTGGATGAGAGAGTCTCCCATCTTAAATCCACTATTCTCCCTTATAATGTAACTTGAAATGCCACACAATTTCAAATGAACCGAGCCCAGATCGCACTTGCTGGCTCACAAAGAAAAGGCCTCGGATGTCATTTTCTAGAATTTAAGTGCACGGATTTCAATATGGGATTTGGTTGACACCCCCAAGGCTAATAGTAAAAGCATGAAAGTAGTAAGCCATATTTTTTTTTTCTTTTCTAATTTTACTTTTTTTTTTAAAAAAAAAATGGAGCGGCAAAACAGTTTGCTGAAGCAAAATTTGTATCATGTGCATGTGGGCTTTGAATTTGAACTGCTTAGGGAATTGATGGCTTGTTTTTTCATACCATTATTTCGATTCAAAATTCGATTATCTCTTCCCCTCCTCTCTCACACACACACACTCTCTCTCTCTCTCTCTCTTCCCTTCCTCATGTCAAATCCCAGCCAAGCGTTTCCGAGCAAAAACGCTAGGTTGGTTTGGGCCGTCCAAGTAAACAGCTTAAAATCAGATAGGGAGGAACTAATGATAAGGTTGAAAGCTAAAAAAAGATTGAAGAAAAAATCCTGCCAAGATAAAATTAAAATTAATGACAAATGATTTTTTTTTTCTTCACAAAATCAGATTTAGTTTTTCATGTTTATCTTTGTCAAGATTATGAAAAGGTAATATACTTGTATAATCAAATCTCGTGATCACATTTCATGGTGAAAACCATACACGTTTAATAAGCTTTTCATTGCATTTTTTTATTTTTTTTGTAATTTTTTCAAAATGCTATCAAAGCAAGAGCATTTTTTTATTTTTTTTGTAATTTTTTCAAAATGCTATCAAAGTAGGAGAAGAAGATAGAAGCCAAAGATGACCTACCAAAGAGATTGCTGCTTTCTCTGTCAAAGCAAGGACTCTATTTTATTGAAGAAAACTTCATGAAACAAATTTGGGTTTATCGAATCACCTTGCCAAAGAGATGAAATCATGAGCTTTTACAAAGTTCTGTAGCAAACTTGAACATTGGAACCCTTGTCCAATTTAAAGAAAGGACAGTTTGAAGGGAAGATGTTAATGAAAGACAATTGTTTTTAAAGAGATTCAAGAAAAGAATTTCAACAAGATAAATCAAAATAAATAATAAAATAATTTTTTTTTTCACAAAATCAAATTTAAATTTCAATGCTTATCATTGCCAAGATTATAGGAACGCCACCTACTCTTTAATCAAATGGCTTTTAATTGTGAAAAACTATGCAAGTTTAATGAAAATAAGCTTTTCATTTTTCTTTGTAAGCCAACGTGTGTGATGCAATGTGGGCTTGATGCGTAATAACATCACTAGCCGTTGGATACACCAAATAGAGCTTCAGGTCTGGGAGAGGAGGGCGGTGGCAGTTCGCCGGCAAAGATGGGGGAGGCGACGGCCTCCCTTTTTTTTTTTTTTTGGTTTTTTTTTTAAATTTAAAATAAACGTCAAAAGAAACTGAAAGGAGAGGCCATCCGCCTTGTTGAAGAGGTGGGGAAGGCGAGGCCTCCAAAATCTGCCCGACAATCGAGCGTCTGGTAGGTTTTTTTATTGTTTATTAAAGAATAACCCGTTTACATGAACGGTCCAAACCAGCGGAGGGATTGGTCTCACCAATGATTTCTGCATCAATTCAAGGAACAGGACGACCTCCTTTTTATATGGTTGCCCCCACCAATGTCCACTGTTGGACATCCATTAAACTGGGAGAAAAAAAGCATTCATAAATATGGCCAACAAATTAATGGCTCAAAGAGTTCGTGAACGCGGCAGCTGTGTCAAAATTATTCAGAATGATTATGAGGTGTTTAGTGAATTTGATGTGCCAAAGAAATGTTTATGCAATGCCTATACTATAGTAAACATAATATGAAATGATTCAAATAAGTACTTGTTGCTTATGCTCAAAATGCCATGTGAACATGCAGATGGGATAAAAGTTGCAGGAGTCTCTGTCATTATTGACTGATACAAGATCTAGTCTGAACCAGACCTCCAAAACAATTGGTTGCTCCCCAGAAGCCATTTTCATTTTTTGGTCCACTTGATCTCTGCTTTGCGTTGCTTTCTATGGCGATTTCAATCATGTCCTTTTGGGGTCAAAAGCAAGGAAAGCGATGGAGAGTTGGTCTGTTGTTTGGGACAGAGGAAGAGGAAGGATGCCAAGGTTGGAAGGGAAAGGACGGAGAGGGAATTTTTTTTTTTTTTTGTCTTCTCTCTCACTCCGTCCCCGTCCCCACCATCTCTCTGTACTTCTTCTTTCTCTCCCTTGGGTTTTCATGGCCGTTCCAACCATGGGGCTCTCCTCCTCCTTCCTGTCGCTCTCTTCAGATTGGTTACGGACGCAAACTGATCTTACCACGTGGAAGAGGCCGGCTATTCGCGTGCCACGTGTCAGCCGTAGGTCCCTTTTCGAGATACGACGCTCCCACGGGCAAATGTGAGGGGGAGAGAGAGATAGAGAGAGTCCGAGCTTTCCTGAAAAGAGCTTTACCATGTCGCCTGGGGATGTCGAGAGAGCAAGCGTTGGGAGGGGAAGGCTCTGAGACGTAATAACGAGAAAGCTAGGCAGTGGAAGAGAGAGAGAGAGAGAAACCTTAGAGACTAGAGAGAGAAAGTGGCTTTTGAGTTACAGAGGAAGCTGTAGACAGAAGGAATAACTGGTTCTGGAATATAGGCAGAGAACGAGAGAGATCCTTTGTGTAACCGAGTAAACAAGCAAGCGCTCAGGGAGCGAGAGAGAGAGACAGATCATCTCTTTCAATTGATCGCGGTTTTTCCGCTCTTTCTCCGATTCAAGTATTCGCTCTTGGGGCGAAAATTTATCAATTTTTTGGTATTGGGTGTTTGTTTTGTAGTTCTTTGTCGGGGCCAAAGGTTCCTTCTTTATTTTATTCTTTCTTGGGGTCATTTCTTAGATGGAGATTCTCAGGCTTCCAAGCAGTGTTGGCATCCCTGGTTATTCTTGCTCGTCTAGAGGGCAGGTGAATCCTTCGGTTATGGCGTTCAAGAGCTCCATTTGTGTCAGATCGTTTCATTCAAATGTGGGGCGTAGTCTCTGTCTTCCTGGTTTGAGGAGTTATTCAATGAGTGGGAAGCAACAAGGATTCTGCAACTCCGACGATCTAGAGGAGGTTTCACTCGATTGGGAGGAGGAACCTTATGATCTTCAGCCTCCAAGCGGTAATTGATTCGCAATCTCGTTTATTTGGTCCAATAGATACGCTTTTTGAAGTTTCTAGTTTTATATAATTCCTTTGTACGTGAACTTGATTCTATTAATGTGTGGAAGGTGGCCCCGAAGTCATATGACGTTTCTGTTTTAATGCGAACTTGTTGTTTCGTTGGTAGGTTGGCTTTCTGTTTTTTATTGAATATCATTTAATTCTGGAAGCATATTCGCGCCTAAACTTGTGGTAAGTTGTAACGCGATCTCACGGAAGGAACACTGTTAGACATATGGTACGCATTAGGAAAGATTAAAGAGATACCTTCACGTGATCACATTCTACTTATTGTGCTGTTATTGAAGCAGGCTTGTTCAATCACGCACGTAAACATATTGAAATATTCTTAAAAACTTGAAACACAGGTCACACTTTGGAAGAACCTTCTTCTTCTTTCACCCACAGTGTGTATTTTCCATGAATTAATGACCTTCCTGGAAGCATCTATGATGGTACCAATTTGGGGCTTTTTTTTGGCTGAATTTAGCTCAAAACCCATACTTTTCTGGCAAAAGGATACAAAGACTCATAATGCAAGAACTTTGATTGGTCACAGGATGCTTTTTTTTTTTTTTCCCCGTATTGTTCACATGTTGATGATGGAACTTAGTCTCTTTTTATTATTTTAGTAAGCCTACTGACTTTTGAATTACTGTATTATAGGGGATGAGGAAGCTGCTGACCCTGTCCTTTCTGAGGTCATGGATATGGAAGAAGTTCTCACAGTCGAAGTAAACGGAAAAGCTTCCAAAACAAGAACTTATAACATTATCTTTGTAGCTTCTGAGGCTGCTCCTTATTCAAAGACGGGAGGATTGGGAGATGTCTGTGGTTCCTTGCCAATTTCCCTGGGTGGTCGTGGTCATCGAGTAATGGTCGTCACTCCAAGATACATGAATGGAGTTATGGATAAGGCTTTTGCTGGGGCAAAGCTTTACTGTCGAATTAAGGTTGCTTGCTTTGGAGGGGTTCATGAAGTTGCATTCTTTCATGAATATCGAGCTGGTGTTGACTGGGTACAGATCTTAGTTTCTTCTTTATCTGCTCATGTGTTATTGTTATATTTTCTACATCATCCAATCATTGGAAATGTTGCGTTCTCCAATAGTAGATTTTTCTTTTGTCTTTCAGTATAATTTTTTAACTTTTTATGACCATATTAGAAAACACATCCTATTTGATGCCTTTGTCATGCAATATTTTGGAAGTCATGTTTGCTGCTTGTTACTAAATTCAAGGTGATTCCATGCAAAAGAATAAGAGCTCACGAATGGGTGGAAATTTTTATTGGACATCAAAAGCACTAATTACAATATCTTCAAATGCTTTCTTGCATCTATACCAGAGAAAACTGTAGACTCAAATCATGTAGGAGTATAATGGAAACAGAATTTGATACTTGCTTTAGATGCATTTAGCATCCCTTTGTACGGAAACAAGATTAATTACTTTCGTAGATGATCCAGGAGATGTCTTTTGTAAGGAAAATATGACTGTGAGTCTCTTCTCACCGTTGTATACAATAGATATCAACCATTAAGGATGTTTCGACTTTCGAGTGTCTTCCTGAAAACATTTGGTGAAGGCAGTGTAAGGAATCCTTGACTTCTAATTCATTTTTGGTGAAAATATCATTTTTTTTTCATCAAATGGTCCGTATTATCAGCATTTCTTCTTTTTCATCTGTTCACCTTTTATAGTAATTGATACTGTTATTGTTTCATCTCTGCATAGCTGCATTGTTGATGTACTGTTGTGTTCAGTTAATAGCTGAATACATTATCTTCTCAATAAAGGCAGTGTAAATGATTAAAAAATCATCAGAACGCAGATTTACCCTCACGAGACACAAACGCATCATGTGTTATTTTTTAGAGCTTTATATATGGTTGCAAAGGGGTTTGATCTGGTATGGGCATTTTCTCATTTTCTGCTGTAAAAGATTCAAGTCTGACCTCATCTCTGATGTATTTACCTGTCCCATGTCTGAATCACTTGCATCCCTAGCTTCACAACTGTATATTACTCAAATGAAAGTTCTTGTGCTTTAAGTTGATCTATGCTTAATTTGATCGCTGTGCTTCCTATGTTACTGAATAACTCTTTTTCTACTCCAGATCAACTAATGCTTCTTTAGCATGCTCTTCTATCTACTTAACAGATATTTGTTGATCATCCTTCATACCACAGACCTGGCAGTCCTTATGGAGATAAATTTGGCACTTTTGGTGACAATCAGGTAAATGATAATGTACCCATCTTGGGTCGGTGTTTGGGGGGTGGGGGAGCGAGGGTGTGGGCGGGAAGGGTTAATTTTTCGGGTTGAATTTGTGACCAAGTCCTATAATTTTTCTGGTTCCAGTTCCGATTTACTCTACTCTGTCATGCTGCTTGTGAGGCCCCATTGGTGCTTCCCTTGGGTGGATTTACCTATGGAGAGAAATGCTTATTCCTTGTTAATGATTGGCATGCAAGCCTTGTACCCATGTAAGATATTGATCTCAGTAAATTCTCTATTCCATGTCCACACCTCTATATATATATGTATACACACACACACACACACACACACACACACACACACACACACATATATATATATATATATATATATATATATAGGTGGTCTGTGTGTGTATTGTGACTAAATGGTATCAGACCTCTTCATTTTTTTTTTTTGATTTCGCTGTGATATTTGTGGTCCAGTCTATTGGCAGCTAAATATCGTCCACATGGTGTTTATCGAGATGGCCGCTGCATTCTGATAATACATAACCTAGCACATCAGGTTCTTTTTCTCTCTGGTTTGGTTTATTAGATGTTTACTTTTGGTATTTCAGTTGCATATGATCAGGCTGTGTTTATGGTGCGTGGAATAGTTACTATCTTGCATTTTTACAACAATGATTCTTGAAATTACATTGGTCATTATCTTTACATGCTGGGGAAGCTCTATGTCATTAAAGCAGTCCAGCACGAAGACTTCTCACTTATTAAATGTGAAACTATATTGCCTAGAGATCATTAGATTGTTAGCTTCACACATTTTAAATATAATACAATGATAAGTGTTGCTATGATAACGTAAACAGTAAACTATATGTTTGAAATTGCTAAATGTATAGCTACATTGATAACTATGTCAAGTTTATTTTTAATTTTTTTTTTCCAATATAAGGGAGTGGAACCTGCTGTTACTTACGAGAATCTGGGGCTACCGGCTGAGTGGTATGGAGCACTGGAGTGGGTGTTCCCAACATGGGCGAGGAAACATGCCTTAGATAAAGGTGAAACAGTGAATCCTTTGAAGGGAGCAATTGTAACTGCTGATCGGGTTGTCACTGTTAGCCAGGTTTGTTCACATAATGTTAAATTTTGTTGACATTAATTTGTAAATGTGCTGTTGACATTTTGTTCTACATTTTTGGTAGGGATATGCTTGGGAAATAACTACACCGGAAGGTGGAAATGGTCTAGATGAACTCTTGCTCAGCCGTAAAAGTGTCCTAAGTGGTATTATACAAATTATTTAACTTTTAGAAATTTGCCTTCTTTTCTCCAGTGACTCCTGAAAATTGTTTGCTGTTTGCAATTTACAGGTATTACAAATGGTATTGATATTAATGAGTGGGATCCATCTTCGGACAAGTATATTTCATGCAATTATTCTGTTGATGACCTTTCTGGAAAGGTTATCTTTTAATTCCTTGCAAAATTGGCGATGCTTATCTATCTTCTGCCCAGTGGTTCCTGGTTTGTCATTATCCTCAGTGCTATGTCATCTAAGTGGATAGATTTTATTATACAGGTGAGTTGCAAGACTGCTCTGCAAGAAGAGTTACAGTTTGCTATCAGAGCTGACATTCCTTTGGTAAGAGCAAAAAAGTTATGTAAGATATTGACGGTTGATGCCCATGATTTCTCCTCTTTATCTAGATTATTGTAATTTTCAGATTGGATTCATTGGAAGGTTGGATTACCAAAAGGGTATTGATTTGATACGTTGGGCTATGCCGGACCTTCTGCAGGAGGATATTCAGTTTGTAAGTTAGATTTTCAACTGTGATCCTATATGAGGGCACATCACACTTATGATGTCTTCAATGTGAATAACAGGGAACTGAACTCTAACTAAGTTTAAGTAGTGGTTAATTTTACGGTGCAGTTTATATGCATATACATTTTGAGTGCATGAAGCATAAAGTTGCATTGGTCTGCATATATGTTCTCTATGTTCCATTCATTTGTTTACTTTTGATCTGTTGTCTAAGATGTTAATTAAGTTTACTATTCTGCTGACCCCAATCCCCTTGTTAATAGATGTCTCTTACTGGAAAAACAGCTGCAGCAGTTTGTTTATCATTCTGTTCCATATCATTCTGCTCTTTGTTTATTAAGCTATCCTTAGTTCTGTCTTGATGATGTGTGGCTTTCCTGCATTAACAACTTTTGCCTGAAATGAGAAATAGCAATAGCTAACTGCATCTTTCTTAAGTTGCAATATGCTGTTTTTCTTCTTCATGCTCCTCATCCCCCTATCCCCCTTTCCTCCTCCTCCCGGCCATTACTACTAGTAGCAGTTAGGGAGATACAAGGCTAGAACATTTTCACGTGAAATGGCTGTCCACAATCTGTTTTTCCCTTTATATTTATGAGTTTTTTCTACAATCTGTTTTTCCCTTTATATTCCTTAGTTTTTTCTTTAACTCTCTTATTTCTGCCAGGTTATGCTTGGATCGGGGGATGCAGGCACTGAAGAGTGGATGAGGGAAACTGAATCAGCTCACAAGGACAAGTTCCGAGGATGGGTTGGATTTAGTGTTGCAGTTTCTCACAGGATCACTGCTGGGTAAATTCGTAAAGTTTTTTGGTCAATTTTAGAAATATATTTAGTTATCCTGTCATGTGGGATCATCTTCCCTTTGTGCACCCATACATGGGCTTATTCACGAATTATCTAAACTTCTGTATTATGTTACTATATTCTGAATTTTCAGCTGTGATATATTACTGATGCCTTCAAGATTTGAGCCTTGTGGTCTGAACCAGCTGTATGCCATGAGATATGGAACTGTTCCTGTTGTACACTGTACAGGAGGCTTGAGGGTGAGCTGATGCAGGGATAATTCAATGCCTTGGGTTTCTTATCTTAAGAAGTTTGAGTTTCACTCTGAGTCTTCTGGTTAAAATTTCCAGGACACGGTGGAAAATTTTGATCCTTTTGCTGATGATGGTGAAGGTCGTGGCACTGGGTGCGTCGTCTCTTTCCTAGAACAGTTTTGAGGAGCTTTATTGTGTTCATTCATGATAAATGATGCTTAGGCATGTTCATGGGATTTTTTGTTTCAATGATGTGAAAGTTGTTCTTCTGCTTCATATTATTATTTTTGAACTGGAATAAATTTTGTCAAAAGAAAGCACATCTGTATTTGCTTCGTGTTGCATCCACTTTAAATTGACAGACCTTAGCTTGGAACAGGGTGATAGATATAGCTGATTGACTACTAAGGTAGAAAGGCGAAGACAACGTCTTGAAATATCTTTGGAGTATTCTGCTTCATTTCTTCAGGATCTGTTAAATGCCAAGTAGCACAATCCAGCAACGCTGTAGGCTCATAATAGAAAAAGTTTCCAATAAGTTCAAGCTGTTATAAGGACTGTATTCTTGATTGAGTTTTTTGCCGTACTTCATCTCAAATGCAAGTTGGCAATGAATAAGGCTACATCATGTGAGACTCTAGAAAAGTCTGTATGTCTAAGAAGCCATTGCAAGCAAGGATGCATGTTCTTATTTGATCCCAAACATGTTTTGATTAATTTCTAGATTCACGACGCAGCACACTGAGGTTTTACTCCTTTCATCGTATGGCTAGTCATGAATGGTGTTGTTGGACTAGTAGCTGAAACATCTATATGCATGATTGTCATGCCAATTTCTATTTTGTTGCAAATTTTAGTATTTGACATTGTTTTCTTTCCAACAGATGGGCCTTTTCTCCACTGTCCAAGGAAGCTATGTTGGGGGTAAGTTAAAGGAGAAGATTACAAATTGTAGTTATTATGAGCTGAAATTTCTGTGGAAATTAGTAGCTTCCAGATCAGTTTCACTTATCATGATGAAATCTTACATATCTTACTCAAGGCTTGATTAGGTATTTACTGGTGTTTTGCTTTGTCGATGTTCTAAAGCAGACTTTGAGAATTGCCATCGAGACTTACAGAGATCATAAAGCCTCATGGGAACGACTGATGAAGAGAGGAATGAAAAGAGATTCTTCATGGCAGAATGCAGCTGTTCAGTATGAGCAAATTTTCGAGTGGGCGCTAATGGACCCGCCCTATGTTCGTTAAATCATTATTCGTTTCACTGAGATGGGTGCTGCCCGTCTTTCAATTTTTTTTTTTTGGCTCCAAATGTTTCAAGCATTAAATTAGTTTATTGCATTTATTTATTAACCTGAATAAGAGGATCCTGTCTAGTGTAAAGCACGTTTTTTTCTCAAAAAGTTTGTTGCGCCTTTGCTGCTTCTTTTTCCTTTTCTTAGTTATTTTTCACTAATATTAACGATCGAGCATTTTAAAAATGGAGACATAGACACATGATGTCGTGGGATCTTATTAAGCAGAAGATAGTCACAAGTATAATTTTCGGTTTTTCCTCGATCAACATTTTCTTCGCTGCTTTGGCCAAACTTGTTTTTTCAAGAAAGTCTTGAGATTTTAAAAAAATAAAATATGTAAAATAATATACAAATTATGAAATTAAGAGTTTTATGCTAAGTTCCTCATAGACATGTTAAAAAGTTGAACTATCTGTTAAAAATTTTGAAATAAACAAAAGCAATGGAATATATGAAAATACATTTGAAAAAATCGATGACGAGAGTGACATACTTCGTACGCAGGGGAATTCAGTTTATCTCCCTCCTTTTTGCTCACGTTGTTGGACATTAAAAAAACATATAGAGTGGTCTGTATTATCTTATTGTTAGGTAGATATATATATATATATATATATATATATATATATATATATAAAATCACTACTGAACCCGTGACTCTAGATATTCCTTGCGGCAAGAAACATCAATTATATAAATGTATATATCTCTTACGGCAGGGGACATCAAAGCAACACCGTCTAATCAATTGTGATCGGACAATTCACCGAATTTTAATAAAAGAGCTTATGAGTCGCGAATCTCCCGCAACTCCTCCTCCCTCGAGTTATTTTCTCTCTCCTCTTTGTTTATATATATATATATATTATATAAAAGAATGGCAGAATTATATAATAAAACAGATTTTGTCTGATTTATTGTGATATATGGTTGAAAGAAAAATAATAAGAACAAAGTATTTAATCTCTTCGCCATACAATACTAGTGTACATATCTCTTTTTCCTGATTTTTCTTTCATCTATCACAATAAACCATGCACCCTTTATAAGCCAAAAGGGTGAGGTCCCCCCCCCCCTTTTGTTTATGCATGTTTTGAAAAGCAGGGTGGCAAGAAAGGCCACGACCTCCCCTGCCTCAGCCATTTATTTAATGTAGAAACCTCAGCCATTTATTTAATGTAGAAAAAGAAAGGAGGCAGTTCCCTTCCCCATCGTCTCTAGCGGAGACCGCCTCCTTCACCCCCAATTATGGGGCAGGCAACGGCCTCCTCTTTCGTGGCGGTGTGGCGGACTCCATGTCAAGGTTATATATATATATATATATATATATATATGAAAAAACATATATAAGGGGGCTGCCTGGGCCATGGGCCCAGGCAAGCATAGGAAAAAAAATTATTTATATTTAAAAATTCAAATTTTTTTAATTTGGTCTGGCCCGTCGTTTCTTTTAACCCGACCCTCAAAAAAATCCTTGCTTCGCCCCAGCATGTATGGTCCACTCTCCAAACCAGACTAGGGTTTTTTATGCATATTTATTTTTTATATGGATGCTCTATTATTAAACATTAAATGAAGTAGGAGTTCCATCCTCAGAATTGGCTAAGGGTGGGTATCAGGCTGGGCTGGGCCCAGGCCCGATTGGCCGGGGTCAGCCCGGCCCGGCCCATTTAGCCGGCTCGGGTCAGCCCGGCCCGGCCCATTTAGCCGGTTAAGATTGAAAAAAGTGATTTTTTTAATTTTTTTGTTTTAATAATATATATTTATGATTAGTAAATATATTTTACATTTAAAAAATATTTTATAATCACAAATTATTTTTTAGTTTTAAATGGGCCTGGCTCACCGGCCTGGCCCGATGCCCACCCTTAGAATTAGAATTGGCTGAATGAATGGGCAAGTGGCAAAATAGCTTCCTCAATGTAAACCCACTCCCAAATGAAGCGATGCCCATAAAAGTCCCCTTATTAGCGGTTTTATCAATGTTCCTTTTGGGGATCCAAAGAAGCAATGACTGAAAATTGTGGCCTCGAGAACTTTTTTTTTTTATGGGTTCAAAAGCGAAAACGAATAATGAAACTATAGTTCTTAATACACATCTTAAATATATCTACACCTTTGGTGGAAATAAATTAAATTCGAACGTATGAGTCCCAATTAGATTGTGTGATTGATTTTTTGATAATAAAAAATTATGTACTTTTAGAAACTGATTGTAAGATCATCAACGATTTTGATATAAATCAGATTCTATAAACTCAAAAGCTGATCCATAAAACCAGAAAGAAAGAAAAAAGGAAGAAGGAAAAAATCCAGAGATGCGCACATGATTATTTAAGGTAGAATATAAGAGTTTTCCATGTGAACCGACCTGTGTGGCTGGAGAGTGGTCTGCACGTTGGTGCTAACTAACTGCTAACCGAGGATTTACAAAAGTTTGAATTTAAAAAACGCATTTTTTCGAAAAAAACATGAAAAAAATGTGATAAATTAAATGGCCATTTAAAACTTCAAAAAATGAGTTTTTTTGAAAAAACATTAAAAATAAATAACAAGATTTTAACGGTTTTATTGCATTTTTTTCACTTTTTTTTATAATTTTCATTTTTTTTAATGCCAAACAGTTTTATTTTATTGTCTGTTTTTTATTTATTGCAAATCTACTTATCTTTGATGTTTATGTTATTAGTTTCTCACTTATTTTATTTTCTCTCTATTTTTAATTTTTTAAAATCTTTAAAAAATTACCATACTTTTTCTTTTTTTTTAAGCTCGCCACATTATACCCGAGAAAAACCTCGCTGTTTAAAACTCTAAGACATTATTTGTGACTATGGCTTGAATCTACGCCTTTCCTTTTAGCTATGAGTGATAGAATTAAGATTCACCATCCCTCCTTCCAATTCTAAGTTCTTCCATATAATTTATAGCAACAGTATATCATTCAACTTAACTATTGTGCTCTACTATTTTTTAAAATCAAAACCAGAGACGTGCTATTCATGTATCATCAATTCGATCAATTATGTTATGCTATATCCTTCATCTTTGGTAACGTGCTCTACCATTTTTGAAAATCGAACTAAAGATGTACCCTCAATTTAACCAATTATGTTATGCTTGTTGAAGCCAAAATCATGCCTCTCCATTACAGACAAAATGATCAAAATGCCCTACAAAACAGAAAAAACTAAAGGGGACAATCAAAGAATACAACTAGAAAAGTAATTTTTTAATGAAAATAATAACCTTATTACCCCCGCATCTCCAAGAATGGCATCATACGAGCACTAGTTTTTAATACACAGGACCCGATCCTCATCTAACGTATACCACATTTGGGTGTCCCGGATCCGATGCACTTGCGACAAGGACATGGGTCCATACTGAACTAGAATCTGGACTGTTCATTTTGTTCGGATTTAGGCACCAATTGAACGGTTGAAGATTGTGTTTATGTGACCAGTTGGAAGACAAACATTAACCATGGCGTTGGTGTGAGCCACTGCCCACACTAGGACAATAAAAAATTTTATTGAAAAAATGAAAAATGGTGTTGTGATGACTTAACATTAAGGGGTGTAGCATAATTGGTCGGGCAGACTGTTTGTAGAAGGTGCATCATTAATTCGATTTTCGTAAGTGCTACCTTCATTGGATCATAAATTATGAGATCACAACACTTGGGACTTCTTTTCTGGGCAATGAATTATTAACTTGAACATTGCAAACCTGTGCTGGTGATTTCAATGTCCCTTTGCTAAGATATAATGGTTCCTGCACTGCATGCAAGTGGTAGGGTTGGTTGTTTCCGAGTTTGATGTGGCTACAATCAAACCCTCATTACTGGTGGAGCCACCACTGATGTCATGCTGCGTAGTGATTTCTTCTTCCTTACTTTATTGGCGTGGACATTCATGCATCTCTGCGCCCTGGTTTATGTCATAATATTGTGTATGAAGTTGACAGCAGCCACTTGGATCACGAGCGACCATTCAAGATGCTTGTTTGGTTGAGATGTTACTTTCAAAGTCATCTTCTGGTTCTTTTCACACCATTACTTCCGCGTTGGCTGACTGATTCATCCTAAAGAGAGATCGCGAGAAAGAATAAAAGAAGACCTTTTTGCTGTTTCCTGAAAGTTACGGCCTTTTGTTAGGTGTTCTTTCTTTTTGCCTTGTTTCTGTAACGATGATCGCTAAGGCTTACATAAGTTAGGCATCCAGCCAGTTCACAATCTCATCTCGGTTCACAAAATTTGAACTTACATGAATTGCAACTACTTATCAGGAAGTGGTCGAAAAGCAGGTTCAATTTATCCAAGGAAAGTTTGGCCTGGACAATTATCTTTATTTTGAGGGTGAAAATAGTCCTCGTTTGAAGGGCACAATTCCTCCTCCCACTTTAAGATGAATTAGGATGAAAAAGGCATGGTTTCAGCGTGAACATTTGACAGCATTTACATATAGGGATATGTATGTAATCAACTATCATCAGTTCGCTGAAATTTTATTTCAAATACTAACAAGCCATACGACAGGTCCTGAAGACTTGAACACCCATCCGCGCCTAAAGATGGATGAGAGAGAGAGAGAGAGAGAGAGAGAGAGAGAGAGAGAGAGAGAGAGAGAGCAGTTTCATACGTGAGTCAGATCCGATATAACATTGCCCATAAGAGTATTAGTACCTGGGAGCACTTCATATGCAACTCTGAATGGATAAAACATTACCCATAAGAGTACAAGTACCAAAGTTTATCATAAATACATGTTTTTTTTCTCCTACATTGTGTTTTCAACTTACTAATACATATCCAGTTTGGTACGCGCCATACTGGACTCTTGGTGCTGAGTTTCCGTGTCTCCATGTCAACTGGAGGATCAAACCTTTTCTCCTACTGTATTATTGGCAAAACCGACGTATAGTACTGTATTTTAAAGACCGCTTTCGAGTCTCAGACTCTCAAGCATTGCTCTTCTCCTCAAAGATGTCCAGGAGCGCGAGAGCCTGAGGAAAACAGAGTAGAAAAGTCATATCAATACAAAGAGAGGAAGTGTGTGCATATATATATATATATATATATATATATATATATATATATATATATATATATATATATATATATATATAGAGAGAGAGAGAGAGAGAGAGAGAGAGAGAGAGCGAGCTTACCTCTGGTATGCTGAGCTGAAGACGGAATTTGGGACCATCATAGTGATGAAGTACAGGCCTGAAAGAATCTTCCTCTAGCGGTGGGCATACCTTCCTAGTAACAACTTTCACCTAATCCATCCAAAGTTCCAAACAATGTTACAAGAAAGAATTAAGAATCCGGGAGAACAGCACATCGGCTAAGATAAACAATTTCATTTTCTCATAGAGATTTACCTGTGCAGGGAACCGCGACTCTCCGGGACATTTCTTATCCTCCCAAGCCATGGGATCGATGTTGGTACCCCCAAAGCTGGCAGCCTGCAGAGAAGAAGCTTCATGATTAGTTTAGTTTAGGAAAGCAAAAAGCAATCTGGATCTAAAACTACATGGCTAATGGCCCTGTATTTGTGATAATAAATTGATCGTTTGCACCCCATTAAGATACATAAATTTAGCAGCTTTGTGACTATATTCTACCACATAGAGCAGGCATCTAAAGTGGGAACTAAAAAGGGGGAAGGTGACGTGAATGAATCCATTCATCCACATGATGACATATGACACTTGGGTTGTCAAGTGACGATTCATCCATTGTGAAAAGCCACAAAGTGGGGCAAGTGGTAGTTGATCCTATGACAAGTGAACAACCCGTAATGGTTGGCTCACCTGCCGTTGATACAGGTCTCCACAGACATGGTCTGGTTCTTCTTCAAGCATTAGGTTCATGAAAAGATGGAACAAATGACGAGAGCATTACCTCGAATATGCCATGCAGCTGATGGGTTGAATAATTGTACAAGAACAGAGGCAGTCCCGGAGTTATGGCTCTGACAGAGTCACGGTATCTTTGCGGCAAACCTGTAAAAATATGAGATAAGAATCGTTATCAAAATGAAATATGAAAAAAAGTACGGTATCTATACGAATCGAGTTATTAAAAAGGTGCTTCTCTTGATCCCAAAAACAAAAGTGATTTAAACAGGAATGAAACTGGTTTTCTGGACTAAGTAAACTTGATTATCTCTCTCGTAACACCAGTTTCCCTTCTTCGGTGTCAATAATTAATGGGAATAGAATTTGATTCCTTAAGAATGAAGCCAATAATTATTGGGGACTGAGCACATTATTTCCAAATGAAGCGATCATGATATGGAACTATTATCTCAATATCGCTGAGGCAGGGAGAATCAAGAGAGAATCGAAAGGCAAACACATGACAAAATTATTACTTTTCTCGGTGTCGCGACTTGTCCTGATTCGAAGCCGATACTGTGCAATTCAAAACTCCATTTGAGTCATGGAATCCACTTTTCATGGATTCATATGCAAGAGGCTTTTAACACCCACAAGTCGATTCCTCCAATTTCACCAACCCAACATGTATCATAGCTAAAAAATATCTAAACAATATCAGAGGGAGAGAGAGAGCATACCAAATAGTTGCCGACGAAGATCGTCCTCCATGGTGTCGTTGTTGCAGACGAAGATGTACCCTCCAAGCTGCTCGCCCCGCGGCAGAGACTCGGAGGGAGGGAGGGTCTTGAACCTCTTGTCAACGGCAGTCGCGTTGCCGCCATTATTCCCTTTCCCATGCTTCGCACCAACGCCATTATTGTTGCTGTTGTTGTTTGGCTTGCCACTGCTTCCGTTATGATTGTACTTGTTCACCTTCGGGTTCTCTGCCACCCTGCCGTTGACAGAGCTCTTGCCCATGGCCGCCTTCGATCCTCCGAATTTCCACCCGTCATTGAAGGCGTTCATCTCTGAGTTGCCCTTCTGCTTAGCCTTCCCCTTTCCGTCCGGGTTCCTCCAACTCTCCATCTTCTCATTTGTCCTCTTCTCGTTCACCCGATCGTTCATCCGTTTCTCGTTCACCCGATCGTTCGTCCAGTTCTCGTTCACCCGATCGTTCAGCCAGTTCCCGTTCACCCGATCGTCCGATCTCGACCAGATGCTGTCTCCGATGGAGAGATTGGAGAAGCTGTTGATGTGGGAACTCGAATTGAACGCCCATCTGTTGTTTAAGAAATCATCCGGCCCTCCGGCGCTGTTCCCGGGCAGGTCCAGGCGCAGCTTGTCGCTGAATTGCCAGAATGATTGCTGGCTGTCCATCTTCTGAGTCTGATCTCCTCCGATTCGACCAAGCAACGAACAAAAAGAAAAAGTCGGCTTTTCAAACGTGCGAAGTTTTACACTCCAAATAAGCCTCAAAAAACTGGTTTTTTACTCGAATTCTCTTTCCAAAAGAGCCCGAGAACGAATTCGCCGGCAAATCTTCGCCGATAAGATTCAGAAAACCCTTGAAATTCTCCAAACTCTTCCCCAAAAGCGAACACGTCGATCGATCGACCTTCACGCGACTCGTACAAGCTCTGATCAACTCGAACCTTCCAATCCAACAACGATCACTCACTCAAAACACACCACCACCAAACTAAAGATCACAACTTGTGGGTCTCCCACAGCCGTTCCTCCAAATTCCGTCCGAAAAAACACTGCAGAGATTTAGGAGGAAGAAGATAATTTTCCCTGAGTTCTGCGTTCTAGAGAGAGGGAGACGGAAGAAAAATGTGAAGGCGATGAAGAGCGAAGACTAGTAGACCCCGATTTTTATAAACAACGATCGGAACGCGTCGGCGGAGAGAGAAAGTAGAGAGAGAAAACGCGTTTTTATCGGGAAAACGGAGACGAAAAAACGAAGAACAATGGCGGAAGCGAGCTTTCCAGGAAGCAGCGCCCTCCTTCTAGAAGGAGCCAAAAGAACGTTCTACCCTCTCGAACTTCAAAAAGCGCGAACCTGTCCTCTCCGCCGCAGTCGGTGGTAATTACGTCTTCCAGGTGTTACTGACCGTCCGATCTTCCACGTGGAGGGCTTGGACCATTCTTATGTGAGCAGCGCCGGCTTTCGCTGAAGACTGAACAGAAAAGGTTACTGCTCAGGTATCGGCCTGATTCGGTTTCAATTGAATCGGATCGGTGGCAAATCGGTTCGTTTTTTCCAATTGCTTAAAATATTCACGAAGCTTTTTTTTATGGATATATAAATAATTATTTACCAATTTAATTAAATAGCTGAATTTATTAAAAAATATTAATAAATCAGCAGCCAGACCGATTCAGATTCGATCATTCATAAGTGAATCGGGCTAAATGGTCAAGTCCGATGGCCGATTCAAGGACTTCAACGGTCGAGTGAAAATGTAAACTCTCAACAGTCAAAACGTTTACGTTGAAATTCAGCACTTCTGCAGTCCAAGTCGCCGCTGGCTAAGGATATTTTTGGTATTTCCTTTTATCTGAAAGTTTTCTATCAGTATTTTTTAGATATATATATTTTTTAATTTAATGAAAAATAAAAAGCTGCTCCACTTTGCCTTAGCCATGAAGGCAAAGCAAGCCACTTCTGCTTGACCAACCCAATAAAAAATATGGCTGACCAACCACATGGGTTTCTGACACGTGGCACACTTTGGACACACTTGCTTGGAAGCGTGGACAACGCGGCCGGTTGAGACTGAGGCTGCTCCGCTCCACTTCCTTTGAATCGAATGGGGGACCCGAAGATTCGGACCCGAAGTGAGCCAACCTGATAGATAGAGTGAATCGGATCCGGATTTGGATCAGTTCATTGCCAACAGGATCCGGTCTGAATGCCAATCGAAAGCAGACTCGATATGCAGCTTAGGCGAGTAAATATAAAACTGAATCGCAGAAAGATAATTTCTTCAAAAAATTTTCACCACTAACATTTCTTTTAAGTCTGTTTCTCAACAAGTTCACATTTCTTACACTCCCTCTTTGCATGCACGTCGTTGTGTTTGTTGCACCATCTATCTAATTAATTATATACTGGATTTTATTTCCATATCGTACATACCTAAAACGTGAATAATATGCCATCTTCAGCGATTATATATATATATATATATGTGTGTATCGATTATATATATATATATATATGTGTGTGTATGTATATGGATTACTGAGATTCACATTTTGTTTAAACTGTAAACTGAAGATCTCCCAAAATACACATTTTAATAGAGCCTCGGATCTAAGATATGAAACTATCAAATACAACCTTTTAAGTATTAACATATTAGCCAGGTCCTTTTGTTTTGTTTCATCAAGACCTTGAGGTAGACTCGAGTTTGGTTCGTTTTAAGTTTGAATGATCAGACATGAGGAACGAATGCAGCCTTGGACCCTAAAGACAACGAGAAAAAAAAGGGGGTGGATGGGATGACTTTTGCCCTCAATTAGAGAGTGGCGTACTTCTATCATTGCCGACTTTGTTCCGACAAAAGCTAGACAAACTTCAAACATTTATCTAAATGGTTCAAACTCGAACTCAACTCACTTGCAGCCCCATTTTTTTAAGTGCATGGGATGGTCAGTTTTATGCGATTTACACTTTCAAATTTAACAAATATGAAACCCAACTGTCTGGAAGAGAGGCCATAGCCCCCATGTCCCCGCCCTTAGGGTTCAAAGCTCACTTCGGGACCAATATAATACATGAGAGTAGTTCCATGGGCGAAGTGGCTGCCACGGGAGTCGACACAGCAACCCCCTTTATGTGCACCACAACCTTGGGGCTTATGAATATGTTGATTAAGAAAAATCTCGTTTAGTATCATGCTGTCAAGATCTGAGTTTCATTTTCTAATCTTCACTTCTACTGGATCCAGGCTAGTGTCTAGTCCAAACATAAAATATGCATTGGTGGAGCAGAACCGGATCCGGAAAATGCATGGATCAGGTGCTTATACGGATGAAATTTTCTAGATTTCTGGCATGGTTATGCATGCATGTAAATGCACATAGGGTCACATTCAGCCTCTAAATTTTAATTTGCCGACTTGAACATAACTATCTGTTGTCTGGGATATTAGGTGGATAGCCCTACAAAGAGTTGGGTGCCAACTACCTCAATTAAGAGGGTCCTTATAAACATGATTGAAAACTTTGACAGATTCATGAAAGGGAGAAGTTCAGCCCTCTTCGATGTCATTTTCTATAGTCTTTAATTAAATTTTTATGGTCCCTAATTATGTTTTGATAGTCAATGTCATTGGCCATAGAGTGACATAAATGGTTGAACGAATACTAATTCATATGGCAATCCTAGTCAAATGTATACAAATATATTCAATAGAAGACGTGTATGAACTAACATGGTTGAAGTATATCGAAATGAAATCAAAATTTCAAAATACCAGGTTGGTTTAATAATTCTAATTTCTTAAAAAATAAACATTTTGATTCTAAACTTGAAGGGAATAGCAGTGGTGCCCTAGCAAGAAATTTGTATCTAAACGGCATTGGTAAAAAGATTATCTTAAATTGAAGAGATACCAACAATGTAACGAGCTAAATATGAGGAACCAATGTGCAAATAAAATAAATTATGTGGGTCTGTGCAGGCAACTGGCCCCACAACCCTACACCTCGCCCTGCCTCTCTTTCATTTTGGTTAATTATAAACAAGTTCAAGATTTGGGATACTGATTTAGTTTTGAATTACTTTAGTATTGGGTAAAGATATCGAGATCCATTCCTAATCAGATTCTAACTGAATCTAACTCTAAATCTAGTACGATATAGGACCGGGTTCTAGTAAGATCTGAATCAGTTGCACGTAAGCGTCGGATATTATGTCAATCAGTTCCAGAGTCAGTTTTAAAAATCAGGACTGAGTTTGATCCAAACCTAAATTCGATTACATAGAATCCAATTAAATGGAATTTGGTAAAGGTCAGATCTGACGCAAACCAAAACTATTTAAAGGCATCTCCTACCAAGGACTGCGAGTGTATACATATATATATATGTATATATATATATATATATATATATATATATATAGAGAGAGAGAGAGAGAGAGAGAGAGAGATTCAGCCAGCCACATTCGCTTAAACAACGGCAACCCTCAACTCAAATCAACACTCTTCAATACCATTGAACATTCTTCAAGAATCAAACCAAGGTGTGTATATATACATGCCATCATGCCCGCCATGGAGAGTTTCATCCTTGTTACTGTTGATTGGTGGCGCCTTGTCATTACTTTTTTTGCTATGAAATTCTAATTTTATCAGCATTTGGTGATATAAATATATTTTGATGGGCCAAGTTGTTAACTGCCAACTAATTTACTACGAAATTGTGTCAAATTAATGAGGTGATAGCAGGCCTCGAAATTCCTATCTGTCTAGCTTCTTATCGTTATTATTGTTGTCGTTATCTGACTTTGTCGTTGGTGTACTCAACGACTAATTCCTACTACTGTGGTCAGCTTTGGTATAGTGGTTGGAGATGCCCACCGATATTGTTCCCACTATATATATATATAAAGAGAGAGAACCCCACCACATCTTGTCTCGTTGACAAAGTGGCACGCATGACCTTGTTCATGGCCCTAATTCTTGCTACTGGAGTTTTAGTGGACTTAGTTAATTATGAGCACCAACGTGCTACTTAAATAGTTTTAAAATAAAGATGTTACTTCATGCTTCGCTTAAATCTCTCTTCCTTTGTCAAGAGAGATAAACAAGATAATTAAAGTTCCCCTTTCATGCCTAACAATATCTTAAAGTCAACAAAGCAACTCAATACGATATTAACATTGAGAAAGATCATATATAATATGAAAGCAGGAGAGAGAGCCCTTGCATATTGAATAGGTCAAGTGAAGCGATACTTTTTTGTTTCTCTTTTTCCCTTCTCTTGACCTGTATGTTTTTTTTCTGCACGACAGAGAAGATCATGGAGCTTCTTTTGGACTTAGCAGACCTGGTCATTGCGGGAGGTGAGGTGATGGGGACCTCTCACACTCTTCACCTACAACACCACACATCCTTTGGAGCTCTCATCTCCAGACTCCACGGTTTCGGTTTCAACAGCTCTCTCTCTCTCTCTCTCTCTGAAACCTATTTTATGAAACCATTGCATTGCCCAGAGTTTCAATTGTTTTTATAAAGATCCTAAGAGTCATTTCTTTCTTGTTGGTTGTTTGGTGGAGAAAAAAGACGATGGCGAAAGGTTTCGGGGTGAAGTCAGATCTCTAGTACACGGATTTCACCCTTCTTGCCAAGACCACGGCCTAATTTAGTATTATTGCTTTGTGTACAGTTCGAGTACTGTTGAGGGGAACTGCTGGTTTCTTTACTGCCGTCCGCAGGCCCTCTCGTTTTCATTCACGTACACCAAATATTGCGTCGTACATTATAATGAATGAGTAGAAATTAACCACCGATTGCTCATTTTCTTTCAAGGAGTAATTTATGATACTGATTTTTGAGTCCTTGGATTCTTCTCTGATCATGCTTCACCTTTCATTGTCCTTGAGAATAAAACGCATCGCTTATATGCAGTTGGACAGGAGGTTGAATGAGAGGTAGAGTTTCCACTACCCTTCCATTTTCTGATCACATCCTTGATGTTCACTACTAGAGGCACTTGCTCTTGAAACTTACTGCACCAAAATTTTCATAGTTCCTTAGCTTTAGGATAGAAAAGAAACAAATGGGAGGACTATTCTGAACCCAATCCACAAGCAGGACACCTACTAGCTAGGAAAATACCGAGCTGTTGGGGTCTAATCTATCTTTCACAGCTACGAAAAGGAACCAAGAGGATGAAGGCGAAACATGCCTGGCCCATATGGTGGATCTCCAATCTTTGTGAAGAACAGGCTCCTGATACTATGTTTTTAAATTTTGATTAGGGTTGAAATATTATTTTTCAAATTTTTTTATATAAAACAAGTGAAATTTTCTAAAATTTACATGTAATTCTTTTTTTTTTTTTAAAAAGAAATTTTTTAAAGTGGAACCAAGACCCACGCGCTGGGCTCCACCTTAGTTGGTTCCACCCCCTGAAGCACCCACTTCATCCAAGGGGATGAGATGACCCCGCAAATCTCCTTAAGGTTCAAGCACTCATCAACCGAGAGGTGGAGAGTAAACAATACATTCCCATAGTCCACACTTGATAAGAGAAGATAGAGAAATCCATAGTTTCAAGACTCGTATCAGAACCCTCAAAGTTTACCATTAGCAACGGACCATCTAACATGACGCCCTATGCATATACTTGGTCCTGTTAGTAGAGGCCTACAGGCCCTTGTTCAATCAAATGGGCTATGTTCAAAACTAACAGCACACAGGCTCTCTCCTTCATATTGCCTAGGAAAAGAGGGGACTCCAAATAAGTCACTGGCAGTTCCTTAGCCTGCCATCCCAAGCAATCTCCAATATCCCCTAACAGTTGGCCATTGACATTCAAAGGAGTGAAGGAAGATTTACAAGGAGGCCCTACTTTATTCTTCCCCAACTCGTTAAGCGGCTGTTTGATGGTAGAGATGTGCACCACGATGTGCTTCACAGACCTTTCTGCCTTGATATTCCTGTTGAAGATTTCCGTGGCCAGCACAAACAGGTAGGGCAAGAGAGGATCGCCTTGCCTTAGGCCTCTGTGACTATCAAAGAATCTCCCTCCCTTTCAATTGACCAACATAGCAAAAGACACGAACGAAACACAAGCTATAATTCTGCAAACCCATGTGCTCTCAAAGCCTAGGAACAACATTGCTTTTCTAAGGAAATTCCAATTAACCCTATCATATGCCTTAACTGGGTCAACTTTAACAAGGACGAAGGCCCCACTATGCTTTCCCAAACTGTTAGCCAATTCATGGGCCAATAGCACTATTAGAGAGGAAGACGCCTTGCACATCTCTCACAATTATCCTTAGAATATTCCTCGTTCTGCAAATCATAATTTTTGATATAAACTTGAGTTACAAAGAGCAACTCACTTAACATCTTTGACGTCTTTAGCACCTTTGAACTTAAGAATAAGAGCAATGTGCCCCCTACTGACTTTACGAACTATTTTACCAGTCTTGAAGAAATCCTTCACAGCTTCACACACATCTTGACCAACAGTGTTCCAATAAATTTTGAAGAAACTAGCAGGGACCCCATCCGGCCCTAGAGCTTTGTGACTCACACTACTAAACACAATCCCGTTTGATTTCAGTATCTTTGATGAACAATAACAGCAAGTTGTTCTCTTCTCTGCTGACCTTCGGGCCTTCAGCCACAAAGTCGAAGAGAGAGCCATCTGAGCCACCTTTTGCCTAAAACCCCTTGAAATAGGCAGAATTAGATTCCAACACCTATGTAAGCCCACTGCACACGTTGTTCCCAGGCGTGATTTCATCAATAGCGTTGTTACTTCTCCACGCAGATGCACGCGATTGGAAGTAATTAGTGTTCCTATCTCCCTCTCGAAGCTAGCTAGTTCTAGATTTCTATCACCACAGAGGAGCTTCCTCCTTTAATGAATCATCTCACTCTTGTCTGAGGACCCATTCCAAGTTAACATCCCAATGTTTCACAACTTGAATTTGATCTTGCACCGTCTGCATTTCCACCATCAACAGATTTACACACGTATGAATATTTCCTTAGACCGATCGGATCCACCAAGAGAGTGTTTTACGGGTAGTTTCCAACTTCTGTACTAAGCTAATCATTCTACAACTACGGATTCTTTGGTCCCACGCCTTCTGGACTCTCTCTAGACTCCCCTCTCTAAGAGCAACAATTGAAATATTTGAAGATGCCCCAACAATTATATGAATATATATAAAAATAAATAAATAAACAAATAAATAAATAAATAAATATATATATATAGGACACCAAATTTTCGTCACAGTATGGTTAACAACGAAAATGCCTCTGATTAATAAAAAAAACTGTTTATAAGAATAAAAAAGAAAACACAAAAAATTAAGAGTCTAAAAAGGACATCGCTTTTTAAATAATTTTCAAAATATCCCAACTCCCTACCCTTTTCCTTTTTGCCTATATATGTTGCATACACTAAAAGTGCAAATAATATATATATACAATCGTCATGATGGTTTATAATGCATTTAACAATAATTTGTAATGTTTTTAGTGACAGTTCTTAATTTTGAATCATTAGACAACATCCAGCACATGCTGGATATATCCTGTACAATGAATTATTGCATGTTGGGTAAGCAGAAGTCCATATTGGTCGGATGGATGGACCGTGACCCAATTCCAGCCGGATTTCGGTCGATCGACTGAACAGTACCGACTTTTGAATCCGCGGGTTCCACTTCCGGTGGATCACCGGCGGCTGCCTAACGTAATCGTTGCTTGGGCGACCAGCATCAACACTTTCCGTAGCTGTTGTGGAATACCCTCATCGTCCTCCTTCGTCAACAACGGTTTTGTTGAGAGAGACTAACATAATGGTAATGCTTTTTCATTGTTTCTCTATTGATAGAAATTGATATCGGAAAAATTTTAAATCCCTATTCTTAGGCATGAGCGTGCAGATTGTTTTAGTTTGGCCATAGCCTTTTCTTAAGTTTCCAAATTAACTATGCATTTTGAACTTTTCAAGTGATTAAACCTTCAATTGTCCACAGCCTAAGAAGCGCTGTAAAGCTTGAACAGCAGGAAACACTACACATAAGCTTGAAATGATCTGACAACGTTTGGCAGCGCAGCAAAAGCAGTTCAAATTGTTCATGCTAACAAATAGATGCTGTGATTTCTTACCCAAGTCATATAGTACTTCAATAATGTCCACACACCAATGTTGCCGTACCTGCGCTAAAAGTGAGTACTTGGAGTCTTGGACAGACTTGAGTACTTTTTTGATCAAAACTGATCCAAATTGCTTACTTTTATGGTATTTAATTTTTTTCCACTTAGTTTTCATTTTATTTTTAGAGTTATTGTTTATTAACAAGTAATGTTTTTATTTAAAATCACTTGTTTATTTAAATGTTGCTTTCATTTTGATTTTTTTTTGGGTATTATTTTGTGTGTGTGTGTATATATATATATATATATACATCTTGCCATGTTCCTGTACCCACATTTTTTGTAAAGTTGCTGTGTCCATAACCATAATGCCTGGTAGAGCATTCAATGTCCATGTTCTTATTCATTTTATGCATGCTCCATAATGCATACACATGGAATCAAACTATGGTATCTAAAAAGAGTTCTTGGGCAAGTAAATCTCCCACTAGCATAATTTTCTTTGCATCTTTTTGTTTATTGTGCCCAATTGCATTTTCCCACAACTAAATGTGTCAATTGCGATTCAAATCTTATGATGAACAGACGGGAAATTGTCGTCATCTTGTGCTCACTTTGTGCACCACATTTACCATTCCCTGTTCTTCAAAATCTTTGCCTGTCTTAATGAATCCTGCAACCAATGCCCTTGGTAATGGAGCTAGCCACTCATCTCTACTGAAGTGTGAGGGAATTGCACTCAAAACATTGTTGAAGAGATTCTCCTTTGAGTACATTGCTTCTACTGATCCATTGTCCCAATACAAGGACAGAAGACGTTTATCAGACATGCTCAGAACACATTTGCATACAAACAAAAAAGGTCTAAATAAGACATCTCCAACAGTGCAATGAGTCACTGCCAACATCCTTTAAACCCAAAAATTTTTAGAAGCCATTCTTATTCATCTCATTGTTCGAGGATGGAATGATATGATTCTAAGAAACTTAAAATTCTTACTCTTTAGAAATAGGAATTGCTTTATCAAACAAAGAATTGTGATTCTGGAATTATAGGCTCATTCTTGAATCATGAGAATTTTAAAATTTGTTCATATCTCTTTAGGGCACATTATGTCATCAATTCTAGAATTTTAATTCACGTTTTATCAAATACACATCATTAACAATTCTACCAATGATGAAATTTTCATTCCAAATTTCAGTTTAAGATGGAATTTTATTTCTAGAATTTTAATATTCTGGAATCAAAATTCAAAGCCATCAAACACCCTCTTAAGGTTAAAAAAAAAAAAAAAACCAACGTAAGGCAAAACTTCGAGCATTCTTATTTGGAAAATAGGAGTTTGCATCTAGGAATGTCGATCATTGCATATGATCTTCGACGGACTCGATTCTGAATCTTTCAGTCCAGTTTATTTCACTTTCTGCTTGACTCAAATAATTGAACAAAACAATTTATCACATTTCATTTCCAGATTCCATTTTCTTTCATGCTATTAGTGACGAAATTCGGAAGCAAAGATCTTTTTCCAGAAAGGAAGACTGTTGATCAGATTACTAGCAATACATAACATCATCATAAAGAAAGGACTAAATTTTGTGTAAAAGGAATCAACTTAAAAAGCAAAGGCGCATCCTTACATGCTCATCCAAAAGCAACGAAACTCCGGCTCTCACTGAATTCATGTAACACAACAACTAATTCCAAAAATTCAACACCAAAATCAACGTGGTTGTATCAGGAAAAATCCGCAGAAACCAGCCAATCTACTCAATCCAACCGCTGGAAAAGCCGAAACCCATTGCCCGGTAACACCACCTTCAACAGAGCGAAGTCCTTCCCCTTCTTGCTCTGGCTTGCTTGACCACGCAGAATATCCGGCTTCTCCACCTTCTCGCTCGTGAAAGAATCTGCATGTGGGAGTTTGTCTTAAAGCCCTATGAAATCCTCATATGCTTCGTAATTGTGATAGACTTCATGCTCACCAAGCATATCTGATCGGATGCAAGCTGTTCCACCAACAGAATTCAGAAAAATTCGTGTCCGACGGCGAGCAAAAGCCAAGAAAGAACCCATAGAGAACCTGAAATTTGCACGACAGAGAACTCAACCCTTATGTTCCAACTCTTTCCATGTGATGATGAGCAGAAGCCCTAAGCTGGACACTTTTGAGATTACGGGCCTCTACTACGTGTTCTGCGATTGCGCCACTTCTCTGACAGATGTTTTCGAATGCTGTCACTGTTACTATTGTGACACTTTTTGAGTCAAGGCTGTTACCTACATACATGACTCAATATAATGTTTGTAAGATACTGTTGGGTGAGCAGGAGGTGCATTTTATTCTATCGTTCAGCTGATAGCAGAAGCCCCCACTTTTCTTCCTAAGATAGGAAGCTTACTTTGGGTGTATCGGTTGGGTGATGCCTTCGCTTTAACATGTATATTGAAAACTATGCTTTAACTTGTATAATGATACTTTTTCTTTCAAAATATAGGAAAACAAACACTGACGGCTTACCAAATTGTACCAACCCCTTTGGGGTTCTAATACAAATACAATATTTTCCCACATAGAAATCTACTCTTAGTCCTAATAAGCACCAATCCCACATAGAAATCTAATAAGCACCAACTGATGTGAACAATTTTCCCGCAGATTCAGAAATTAAATCTCATGGGGCTTAAACAAGTATTGAATTTGATCTCTAGTTCATGAATTTTCGTAGCCATGCTAGGTTCAAGTGGCAGGTCAAAATGTTGGAAGTTTTTTTTTTTTTTTTTCCTTAATAGCTTTTCCAAATCTGAGCTTGTATGTACTTTATTTGCCTCTCTGGCTTCAAACAAAGACAGAATATATACAACCCAAAGGGGTTCCAGTCAATGAAGCTAAAATGCCTCTTGCACCACTCTTATTGCATGCCTAAGCAGCATGAGGTGATTAGAGTTACAAACAGTGGTGTAGCCACAGGTGTGGGCAGCTGTCCCCACAAAAATCCTTTAGTTATTGTTGTCTTAAATGATTTACTCACTTATATATAGTGCCACTATAACAGTTAGAGTTTTTTGAATTAGTGCCCCTCAACCAAAAATTTCTGGCTGCTGCTCCATTAGTTACAAACCAAAATATTGTGCCACTCTAACTGTTGCACGTCACGTCCATGCGGTGCCTTTTTCTTTCTTTTTTTGTTTTCATTTTTCTTCAATTAGATTCATGTTCATAATTTTTCATTTTTTTTTATAAAGGAAAACAATAAATGTTGGGTTCCAATCTCCGAGACAAAGTTCAAACGTGCATCCGATACAGTCAGATCCAATTTGGTTCATATACAATGCATGGGTCGATTGGCTTGGGTCTGATATCCATATAAATTTCTGTCCAAACCTTGTGTTGCACATTCTGGTAGATCCAAATAACATCTGATTGGATTTTTTTTTTCTCACGCCCAATTAATAGCTGGGTTAAAATGCGGGAGAATGGACTTCCCTTTGCAGATTCTGTTCATCTCATTTGGTAAACAGACAGAGCCTATGTTTCACTGGCGCGGGCTGGTTCGATCCAGATTAAACGGGTCAGATCTAGTGTCATTGTTTGCATCTCGAATTTTTTTTATTGGTTTTTGTAGTGCTTCAAAAAAATGAGATTTTCTTTTGAAAATGTGTAGAAAATTGATTTTTTTCGTTATAAAAGAGTGGTCAGCTTCGTTTTAGGCTTTCAAAAAACATATTTTGGTACATAAATCAAAGGAGAGATCTGCGCATGCGCGCGCGATGCTTGTAGCACCAGACTTTGTTGTTTTTTGAAGTTGATTTTGGATTTCGAGTTTGAAACACTAAATTTGGATTTAAACTTAGGTTTAGAAATTCATTTTGTATCGAATAGTCACAAATTTGTTTTAAATCCAAATAATAAAATAATGGCCCCTTTTTTTTTTGAAAAATTTAGGGTGATAACAGTTGTGTTGTTTAATTGTCACTTTTTTGCTGTCATGAATTCGTTTCTGATTCGGATGAGTTACAAAGTTTAGTTTCTCATCAGTTTTTGCATCTATCTAGCGGTTCCGGATCTAATCCTGGGTTGCCTTCTTGGGTAGTTTTCAATTGCTTTCTATAATTTGCATTAAAGATGGGAAGAAATTGGATCTTGTCATCTTGAAGCATGTTAAAATCTCAATTTTGGTGGGTCTAAATGAACCCGCGAGATCCATCATAATTTTGTCATCGTAATTTCTCGTCTTGGATATTGGCGTATAGCAGATCCGTAAAATGACCCGGTCTGGTAGTAGCGTTTTATATCTTTCATAGACGACACATATGCATGTTATGTTATGCATACATTTTGGAATATGAATGTGTGTTTTGTAATTTTTTTGATTAAATTATCTTTTGACTAGGTATATTTGTTATTATTACTATTATTTTTTTGTGGAGTGTCAATTTGTCAATTGTTTTATAAAACCTAAGCACTCATTCATAAAATATCAAAACTTGAGGAATTATGGCTAAACTTTAAATTTTAAAAATATTTCAGAATGAGACTGATCCCTGTCGCAAGATTTTGATCAGACGTACAAACTAAGAAGAGTATTTAAAAGAATTGAAATTTTGGTTGCAGTCCATGATCCGATTGCTGATCTCAATTTGTTCAAATCAATATTTCACAACAGCGAGATTCCGTCAAATTTAAGACCCAACCTTTACCATGTAGGAGTTGAAATCAGCCGGCTGCTGGATGTTGCAGCATGGCGAAATATATGAGAATTAACCATTTCTTAAAACGCCATGCGATAGATATGCTGCCGGTGGTTTATGGTGTTTTTAGCGACGGTTTATGTTGCATTTAGCCACGGTTTTTAAATATTTAGTGCATCCGGCAATATCCGACAGCGGGCAAATTTCAGTTTCCCGCAAAACATGATACCTACGTAGATGAAATGTAAACTATTAGCCTTTCAACGATAAGTATTGAAGATTAGGGGTACCAGCAGACCCGCACCAATTCATTCCATTGCTCGTAAAAATGTGATTGTAGTCCCAAAATATTCTTCAGAATTGGGAGCAGTAGAGGACACACCTTAGATGCAAAAAGAGCTCTCTCAAATGGCTGTGCATTTAACTTGTAGCCAAACTTTGGATATTCAGGCAACTTTTACATCCTTTTTCTAAGTAGCAGAGCCACATGTGACTATGTGTGGACAGTTGCCCCTTCAGACATATTGTTCTCAAATGAATATTTTTAAATATTTGCTATGTCATGCATATGAATGCCCTTTCAAACATGAAAATCTGTGAAGCGTGCCCCCTTCTGAAAAATTTATGGCTCAACCACGGGCTCAAAGTTTCTAGCTCATGCGCTACTTGTATCTTGCTTAGAAGGAAAATAAGGGCAGCTGCGGTTGAGTGAACACTTAGTTTCCTTACCTTTTCCTAACTACAGAATATAAGAACTCACAAGAACTGGTATGAACAACCCAATAAGAGCTTAGTCTTATAGTTTGTTGATGAAAAAAAGAAAAACCTGCGCAAGGCTGAAGTGCATGTGTTGCGCTCAAGTGCATTCCACAATTGCTCATATTATCATATGAGGTTTAGTATTAGACAGGGCCGGAGCGAGGATTTTTTTCTAAGGGCAGGCCAAACGGTTCAACGAACTTATCAGGGTAAAGTCAAACTAAACGCGAATCCAAAAAACACATTACGCAACTAAAAATTTTCAATTTTTTTAATATAATTTTTTTTTTCAATTAGCTAGGGTGAGGCCATGGCCTAGGCAGGCCCCCTCCCTCTGCCCCCACGTATTAGACATAATCGCGAATAAGACGTTGAACAACCCGGTTAATGAGTTGGGGTTAATTGAGAACCTTCAGGAGAAAGGTCAGCAGCTCTGTGTTTTGTATTTCTCTCTCTTTTCGGCATATATAAATGTAAATACAAATACAAATATAAATACTTAGGAAAATTGAAATACGTTAGCTATTGGATGCTGCCGGATGGCCAAAAATTTAAAATACCATGGCTGGAAAAACCGTAGTCGAAACCACCAAAAACTGTCATTATACTATAAGCAGATGCTAATACCCATGCGGCAACTGTTTTTCGGTGATGGTTTTCAAATTTTATCTATTTGACAACATTCCGCAGCCGGAAACATCCTAAGCTTCTTAGATCCATTCTTCTGCCTGTATTTTGTGATTCATTTTTCATTTATACCTTGTTATGTTTTGCTTTTATTTTCGTTTTTGCCCCTTTCGGGATGAGCGTGAGGCTAACAGAGCACAGCTCGAGAAAGACCTAAAAACTCTAGAGTATTGGGCTGCGCCTAGACCTAGGTGAGGTATTGTACATACACCCGTCAATTAGAGTATTGTTTATGGTTTAGGATAATAGTACGTATAGGAATCAAACAAGCGAACGCGTCTTTTATGCGACCTTCTGCCTGACCAGCTATGCTATACCCCTTGAATCCTTTTCTCTCTCTTCACTTACTTAAATGTATATTTTGATTTTTTGAACCTTTTCCCTCCAATATCAGATTTTTAAGGATTAAGTCCATTATTTTTAAATATAAAAAGAAAACAAAAAAGTTTTTGTCCACTCTGTGAGAGAAGGGGAAGGTGGATGCATATTTCTAACATAAACATCTTTTTCCAAGTCCCGTTATATATCTAATCAGGGTTTTGTCATTTACTCAAGGTTCTGAGCTCTAGTTGGACCCCATTTGGGTGGGGCTAACAGAAAATCTTGAAAATCTGTACTGTGATGATGTTTGAATGACTTTTATACAACAGTGTCCTTCTCATCTTCATATTAATGAGTTGATGAAGCAGTCAAACATGCTTTACCGAAGAAGGAAAAATAAGAAGAAAAAAACAAGAGTTGCTAGCTAGTGATTAAAGGAGTACATTGTGATATTACCAGAGTTCAGCAGCTAGCTTGCAAACATATAAAGTTGGTCTTCTCAGTGGATCTGATTAGAATGGGATATTCTTAGCTATGTCTACTTTTTTGGATATTTACATACTTAGATTCAAATTCGGATTTGAATATCATGAATGAAGAAAAGTCATATATATGAAATCTGATTTCACAATCTGAATTCAATCTGAACCCGATTTTGCATTCATATTCAAACTTGAATCGTAATTTTGTACTGAATCTGGCTCATTTTCAAAATTTTAAGGCATTGGATGGATTGGACGTCATTTCTTAAATTCGAATTAGATCTATTTCCTTAATTGGATATTAATTTTTCTTTTTTCATATCTGATTTTTTTGGATTGATTCGTTTAGATATCAATCCAAATTGGATATATTGATCACTGCATGAGTGCATTGCAACCTCTTTCTGTTTTTCATATAGCTGGGAAACCATTCTTTTGGGGTGAATGATCTAACAGCTCAGGTTTAGTTAGGTATTATGCTTACAATCGCTTCCTCAACAACATAGAAATACAAGGAGAAGGAAGGCCCATTGAACCCCCACAATTAAACATTCACACCACAACAATCTTTAACTTCTGCTGACAGTTAGGGGTGAGCAACGAGTCGAGCTACTCAAGCTCGACTTGTTAATGCTTGGCTCGTGAACGGGTTCGAGTTGAGTCATTTGCTTAACTAGTCGAGATCGAGTTCATGAGTCAACTCATTCAAATACTCGAGTTGATTTCGAGCTCGACGCGTAACTGCCGAGTCGAGCTCGACCTTAATCGAGTTTGTCGAGCCTTAATCAAGTCGATATATTCATACAAGTTTATGAGTTTGTCGAGCCATATTCGAGTCGAGTTCGAGCTCAACACATAAGGATGACTATCAATTATATTCAAACAAATTTGTCGAACCTTAATCGAGTCAAGCTCTAGCTCGACACATAACTGTCGAGTCGAGCTCGAGCTACTTCCGTCGAGCTATTCTCGAGCTCGAGCCGAGTCGAGCTATTCTCGAGCCGAGTTGAGCTCGAGGTTTTATTAGTCGAGCCGAACTCAAGCTGACTGAACTTGGGCTCGACTCGACTCGTCTTCACCCCCATCGACGGCTTTAACCATCAGCAAATGTTCTGAAAACCGTTGGCAAAAGTTTTGCCCCGCGGCCCACAATAGAAGGCCAAAGATGAGAATAATATGAAGTTTTGATTAGTGATTTTCTCTTGGTTAGATAGTTCCTTCAAGCAGTTGGTCTGCAACAGCACTCCTCAAGCAGTTTGGTAGGCGACAGCACTACTCTTATGGTCAGCATTATTGGGCAAGGAAGTAGACAAGAGCTGTCGTTGGGAAGATGCCAAAGGCTTGAACATCTTCTTCTTTCACAATGATGTGATTTCTGCCTTAGGCAGCTTTTTGGTTAAGAGATTTTCCTAGTGGTACACATTACGTTACAAAAGCATGAAGCCATGAATTGGAACGTTACTACTTTTCCTCCTATTGTGTTGTCTATTTGAAGTTAACACTTGTAAAACTATAGCAATAATGCTTCCCCCCCTCTCACCGGTGCAAGCCACGACAATAATAAATCTTCAAAAAATAACACTCAAGACTTTTAGTTTTCCACGTTGGTGTGGGTGGAAAATCGTGAAGATACAACAAGTTACCGTCGTCATCGTCATCATCGCATCATCATTGGGGATGTCAATAGATCCAATTGAAGTGCTTCAGAAAAAGTCGGATATGATAGGAACAAATTTAATGTCTGATATGGATGTAAGAAATGAATCCTCAAACGATAATATTTGATAATTTAATTTCAGAAGTTAAGTGAGCTTTGACTCTTTCACTCTTCCACATTGGTATAGCTGGAAAAGATGTGAAGATACAACAAGTTACCGTCATCGTCGTCGTCATCATCACATCATCATCAGGAATGTCAATAGAGCAGATTTGGTTGGTTCATATACCCAATGAAATTACTTTTGAAGAGACGGATATTATAGTCACAAATTTAACGTCTGACATGGATTAAAAGAATGACACTTGATAACATTCGGATTCATTTTTAAAGAAAAATCTGATTAAATTTGAATATGAATTTGGACTTAGTTTTAAATAAATATCTTACATCTAATGTCTGTATATTTTGAAAATTGGTTTTTAATATATAATAATGAGGTTTTGATTCAGTTGTGTAATTAAATTCAGATTCAGATTTAGTTGTCATGAATTTAAGATCGAATTCAGATCAGATTCAACTATCAAATTGAAGATTTAGTTAGGATGTGGTACAGATTTTTCATTTTATTCAAATGTGAATCCGAATTCAAATCAGAATATGTGTGCACAACTGATAACAACGGGTAGGTCCTATTTGAATCTGATCCATTGACATAACTAACCATCATATTGTTTCTACAATTCATAGAGCCACCTGAAGTAGGTTGCGGAGGAAAGAGTGGTTCAAATTCATATACGGATCTCACTATAAATATCAAATTTTCTTTCTACACTTAGTTTAAATCATAATGTTGTGCTTGTAAGAAGCAGATTTATGTTCTCTAGTTCACAAATTTCTTTGTTTTCTAATTACAAGTAGAACCTTCTGATGTTGATCGCTTTAGAGCACATTAACTAGCAGCTTTTGAGGTTCAGATTTCAGTCTGGGGTCAACTTCAATGGTCTAAGGTGCATCTGTGATGGAAGAAACACAATTTACATCATTCCCCAACATCAATGAGGTCTTGAGGCTACAAAAAGAGATGCCCAACTCAAAATTTGACAACTCAAACCCCTAAATCAGGGTATAGTAATTCTCATATTCATTAATGCACAATGTTGCATTCAATTGAGGCTTTAATGAGAAAGGAATGGTCCATATCTGTTTTCTTTTCTTGTTTTTACGGTAATGTTAGAACCAACAAAAAGGAAGACTACTGACATTGATCCACAGGCTGATTTGCTGAGAGAAAAAGAAAAAAGGCAACAGGAAAGAAAGGGAGAAGGGAAAATTGCTAAATGGAATCTTACAAGATGTAAAGATCTTTTAAAGACTTTGGGACTTTTCCTTTCCTTTCTTCCTTTCACTTTTATGAAGAAAAAAGAAAAATATTACTGATGCAGACCTTATATTAGATCAATACATCGTCAATCACCATAAGCATTGGTACAATATCTTCAACGATCCCTTCTTGCAAACCAGAAAAGGCCTGGCTGTCATCGTCGTCAGTGGTCCATTCTCACTTACACCTCATGACAACTTATGCAAATTTTTCGTGTCAAACCTAGAATGTCCCTTCCTATATGTAGCTCCAAGGAGCATAGCATAGTTGGCCGAGTTGGCTGTTGTGTAAACATGTTGTTGGCTCGACTTTCGTGGGTGATACTCTCCAAGACTGTGAATTATAGTGCAGCAGCCACCCAAGTTCGAAAGCAAGATTCTGAAGTACTTCAGAAGCAAGGAAGCTTCGACCCCAAGTTTTTTTAATCAGTTTTTGAAACCTGGTTAGATGACAAGATAAACTTATATTTTCTTTGAAAAAACACCTGTAGGGAGGCCAAGTTATTCACCTTTATTAAAAAAGCCATTTTGTCAAAACTGAGGTCTTTACAAGCTTAATTTTCGGTGTCTAGCACAGAACAACATTGTTTTGCTTCCAAAACAGCATTTGAATGTGTCAACCAAGCACAACCAAAGCAAAATCTTGACAGTAGTTCCCACTCTCAAACTTTTTTTTTAAAGAAAAAAAGCAGGTATTAGATGCATTCTCAAACACAAACAAAGTCATGTTCTATTAAAAAAAACGAAGCTTGTGTTTTCGATAACCCCCTAAAAAATGATAACCAAATTTTGCAACAACCATTGTTTTAATCAGTTTTTGAAACCTGGTTTATGTGGTTTAGGTGGCAAGATAAACTTATATTTTCTTTGAGAAAAACCTGTAGGGAGGCTAAGTTATTTCACCCCTATTAAAAATGTCATTTTGTCAAAATTGGGGTTTTTACAAGCATAATTTTCGGTGTCTAGCACAGAACAACATTGTTTTGCTTCCAAAACACCATTTAAAGGTGTCACCCAAGCACATCCTAAGAAAAGTCCTGGAAGTAGTTCCCACGCTCAAACCTTTAAAAAAAAAAAGCAGGTGTTATGTTCTCTCTCAAACACAAACAAAGTCATGTCTACTCGAGAAGACGAAGCTCGTGTTTTCCATGACACTATAAAACATGATAGCCAAATTTTGCTACAACCGTTTTTTTTAACCAGTTTTTGAAACCAGGTTTACGTGTTTAGGTGGCAAGATAAACTCATATTTTCGACAAAAAAAACCGTGTAGGGAGGCCAAGTTATCCACCTCTTTTAAAAATATCATTTTGTCAAAACCAGGGGCTTTCTAAGTTTAATTTTCGGTGTTTAGCACAGAACAACATTGTTTTTCTTTCAAAACAGCATTTAGAGGTGTCACCCAAGCGCACCCTAAGGAGTCCACACCAAAACACAAAAGAAAGTGATAAAAAATGAATACACATCCCTGTCTCTTAAGGGAATCAAATTTTGTATTCAGCTCCAGACCATACTTCTCAAGAGAACAGGACAAGTGATTACATAGTTAAATTAATTGACCCTCCAAAGGATCACATCGGGGGCGGACCGACCTTGACAATTGTGTTTTTTTTATGAAGCTATAATTACACGTGGAAATCCTAAAGATGGAGCATAACGGCTACATTGGCTCGGGCTAGTGGTTGGTAGGTAACCCGTCATTTGGTTGGTTTGAGAAGAAGCGATATGCAGAAGCTGATAGACTCTAACCTAGACACTAGTGCTGATGCGAACCACGGAGGTGAAGGAATATTGAGGGGAGAGACAGAGAGGAGGAAATTTCGGCTCTCTCTGGCTTAGACAGTGAGACAAGCCTCCCACTAACCAACCCGAAAAATAAATGCCAAAAGGATTATAATTAGGAGAGGATTGAAGAAATTATGGATGAAATTTATTTTGTTGAAAGAATGAGAAAATGAAGGATACTGTATATGAAAGGATATACGTCTTTCATGGATGGAAGATACCAAGGGAAACTTCCAAGTGAAGAAAATTGACATGTAATCTAACTTGTCCTTTGCCAAGACCAATAAACAATATTATGTCTTTGTTAACAACAGTTGTTGAAGATAATAACCTAGGAGAAAAAGTACAAGTAATTGCTAGGCATCCTAATGTCATTCATTGTGAAAATAACTTCCAAGCAGTGGCAGAGATAGAAAAATTAGCTGGAGGGCCACAGGCTTAGAAACATTTATATCTGAAGGGGCACATATATATGTATAAAAGTAAATATTAAATTTGCCAATGTAAAAATAAAAGAATTTTAAAGAGTTGGCTTGGGCAACTGCCCACACCAGCCCACATGTGGCTGCTCCATTGCTTTCAAGTTTTTCTCCAGTGCTTTGCTTTCCATTAACAACAGAAAGAAGCAACTCTTTTCAAAGGAACACAGGATGCAGCTTTATTGTTTGACCTGCAGGATCAATTGCAGTAAAACAGCTTGCTGGGAGTTAAGCCCCTTCCTTTATTGAAGCCAGAAAGGATATATACAACAAGAAAAAAGATCTGAGAAAATAAACCACCGATCTTCACAACACAAAAAACAGAGAGCTGACGAGACATCAAAAAACCAAAATTAGCTGTTAAACTGCAGAAAAACTTCATCGCCTCATGATTCATTTAAAAAAAAGGACCTTTCCCCACTTTGATTATGTTCATGTAGGGCTGTAGAAATCTGTCACACTCCTGCCACTTCCTCCTTGCCTATGTCTCATCATTGGATGTGATCACTGTCATAGGCCCTCCATATTCTGACTTTATCATGTTAACTGATAAAGAACATTGTGAAACAGTTAAACGAAGATTTTTCTAACTTTATCATATTTTTATATTACAAAAAGAAAGGGATTTTTGTGTTAAAATCTTCATTCTTCAAAAAACAAACAGAATGTTATTTTAATTTCCTTATTAAACAAGAAAACCATCGCTAAGTACTATGAAACAATAGTTTATATGTAGACGACAAGCAATCATTATTTTTCTTCATCTTATTCAATATTAGTTTCCTGTTCTACACGATTTTGCACGTTGGAAATACTTTTTTATTGTTGAAATCATATCAAATCACCTGTAATTTTCAGTCTTCTCGAAGAATCTGGACGTTATAACTTTAGTAATCAGTTTCCGGACGCTACGGTCGACAGGTGTTCTTTTTTAAGTCCTTGAAAATTTAGACCCTTAACTTTTTAGACGGAAAGTAAATATCGTATATAATTCGTTGAGGAAACAACAAATATGTTCACTGACAAAGGCGGTATATGGCGACATTCGATTATCCGCGTTGCCGGAAAATGGCTGTTGTCTACGGCGACTTGTCAAGCTTTCTGCAAATGTAAAAGCTGTGATTCCTATGCACTCGTTCACACGATATCAAGTGGAGATTATGTTAGCGGTTGGCGTGAAGGTACGTGAGGTCTCTCACTGAACCGTGTGCCCCATTAAGCCTACTGTAAAACCTCATTTTTAGTGATTAGATTTAGGTAGACCTGAGTCCAATTATATAGATTAGCATCACAAAATTAAGGACTCTACATAAGACCAATTGAAAATTTGTTAATCATATATTTAATGTCACATAAAAAAAAAAAGGTCTTTGTCCATGCTGCTTCAAGGAAGATGATCCAATGGTTATGGTCTTGACTCTTGCTATATCTGTTTTGTCCTATTTGTTGGCTTAAGATGCCCCTACCAACTTGATGTATCCATTATAAATTTGTTTTGTAACCCCGACAATAAAGTGAACAAGAAAAATCTCATCTTCTTCTACCATGCACGTACATAGGCTGGAAGACCAACCATGTAAGTCTATGGTGTTCATCCTTCCTTGATCTCTTGCATTCGTTTTAATAGTTGTCATACAATTCAAAGTTAGATATCTGTCGTTGAAAGCATCATAAACCATTGCTAAAGCCATCATGAACTGTTGATGCACCATAAATTGTTGCTATTGCTCTTTCAACTGTATTTAAGCAATGTATTTTTAATTTTTAACCATTCAACAACACACATGACATCCAACCGTTGTTTTGTTCATGCAATAATTTGCGGACACGGATCTCCGTGTAGAAGGCATTAGCTGCTCTCAACTCGGTCTTGTTGATATGCTTTTTGCAACAATGAAACAATAGCGTTTGATAGCCTCGGATCTTAAATCTTAACTGAAACAATGGATTTATACTATGTAAAAATGAAATTAGAGATCGTCAATATATGGCCAACACCTCAAATCTTATCTCTGGTTGGAGGAGTAGTCTGATCCCAAATCATCTGGTCTGACCTCATGAACCCTCGGGTCCAACTTTATATCACAAGTTTTTTTTTTTAAAAAAAATTAAAGCCTAATTTTTAACGGAAATATGTGAACAAATTAAAATTTGCAATTTATTAACGTTCGATACCCTTTATCTTTTATACATTACAAACGAAAACAGTTTAAATGATATTTTCTAATAACTGGTAACAAATATAAGGTCCATGTTTTTCATGGACAACACTACACAAAACCTAGGCATTATCGTCGACTACCAGAAAATGTGAGAACATAGACAAGCGTTGGTAAAGGTTTTATCAATGTTTCCTACCATCATTAGTAAAACGAGTGTAAGTAAAAATCATCATCGACACAGACACACTGATGTAGGCCATCACCGACGTGGTCAAAAGATATCTGTCACTAGCAGGCAAATAAATTAAGCACCTTTGTAGCTAATGACAGTAATAATAATTATTCATTTGTTTGTTGATACTATTAAGTGTTAGGAGAAAAACTAAAAGGACTCGATATTTTCTCTAAAAGGACTCGACATTTGTTGATATCTGCAACCTCCGGCCCAAGGTAAAACTCAAGAGTACAAAGTGGTAGGATTTGATATTCGCCTTAATATTCACATTAATGCAACGGCCAAAGCCAACTAGGATTTGCAGCAGGCTTGTCTTCTCCTGACATAATGATTAGATTGAAGGTATACGATTTTGTACAACCAAATTATTTTGTGTGTAATTTCTTCACAGGTTAAAATCCATCGTACCTACGCAGTCTGACATGATAAGATGCCTCAGAATAGATATACATCTCCATCAATTAACTAGTGACCTACATCAACTTAGAGCGTTTCAGTTGACCAACGTGAATCCAGAGAGAGAGAAATTATTAGGCACTTACATGTAAATGCTAAATGGATAAAGAAAAATCTCAACCTGCATAGTTTTTAAGATTTTCAGGTAAGAGCATGGACTGGAATTCTTATCTTAAAGATTTACTTCCTTTCATTTTCTACATTCTATATTTACTTTGCACAATTCCTTTCATTTTCTACATTCTATATTTACTTTGCACAATTCCTTTCATTTTCTACATTCTATACATTTATGCTATGGGTATTTTTGCATGATTTTGCAGTATTCTTTGAGATTCATGTCGATCACAAGTTCATTGATTGACATGTACATCTAGCATTTTTGTTATCTAGTATATATATATATATATATATATATATATTCATGAAAATAAACACTACTAAAATTAATTTTCTTTAGGTTCGCATTGTAAATCAAGTGAAACTAAATAACCGGACAAGAAGAACCTTAGACATGACTGTTCCACGCAAAGTACAGACAGAATCTGCGAGCTGAATTGAAGATATCTGAACAGGGCCGATCCACCGGCCACTATAGTCCAAGACTTCTTGATCACATACATCTGCACGGAGGGAACATGATTTTCTTGTTTTTTATGCTTTTTCTCAGCAATAATGTTTTTCTTGACCTTCTACGCTTTCCCTCCATCGAGCAATGGAATCTTTATCGTGGCCTTTCTGTGTCTCTATGTACATATCTTTTTAATGAGCACATAGGTTTGGCATTTAAGAAATGTCTACGTAGTTTTATGCTCACAGTAGATCCACCTCGATCAGGACAACCATGACTCCTTAATCCTTTCAGTAAAGAAATATTGGCAGACATCTGTGACGATCAGCATTCTGTTGATCTTTCTCCGCTGTACAAGATTGATTTTGCTTAATGAAGGTAAGAAGCCTAACTCCGAGCAAGCTGTTACTACAACAACTCCTACGATCAAAGGCATTGGTGTCACCCTTTCCTTAAGTTCATGCAGGCATAGGCCTTGACAGTGATGGAACAGGCCTTGGAGTTTTATGCCATTGGGTGAGTGGCAAACAGTAGTGGAGCTACTTGTTGGCTGCGGTGGGCCACTTCCTATGTCAGCCCATCAAAAATTTCATTATAATGTGTTAATCTTACATTATTATGTAAATTATTATGTTACAGTACCCACACCAAAACAAGATGAAAAATCTTGGCTCTGCCATTGGCGGCAAATTAAATTTCTCAACTCCGTGGTGGTTTCTTAGAGTTGGAAATTAAAAGCCAACTCGAATGAAAAGGACAGTAGGCCCATGATCAATCCACTGAGACGATGTCACCCTAAAATTGCTTTACAGGCGATAAGTGACGAGTAATACTTAGAGTTTTCTTTTTGTAAAGGTGCTTTTCGATCTTTTTTCTAATGGACCATATGAAAATTGAGCTGTTTTTCATGGAGCAAATGAAATAAGCGGTCCGCATGGTGTTGCCAGATGACAAAATATTTAAAATTTGTTACTAAAAACACCATGCAATTGAAGCACTAGCAATGATTTATAGTTAGTACTAACAATTTATGGCATTTTTAAGTATTTAGCCATTCGGCGGTCAGCGAATTTTAATTTTCCATTTCCAAAAGTTCTCAGAATTTCTTGTTCTCACATTTTGGAAACTCCAATAAAATTAACAATGGTAACCATGTTTTAGAAAGATAACGTATGAAAATAAAAGTGTTAGGTGCTAATTAATACTACAGTTATTATGATTGCTTAATGAATAAGATTTGGGAAGTGGCAGGTGATCAAAACACGAGGAGGATCAAGCAAATCAGTTAGATGAGAGCTGAAGAAAAAAAGGAAACGGATTTCTTGGCAGGAGGAGAAATATATGAGAAGTCATAATATATCAACTGATTGTTTATTCCAAGGATTGAAGATGTTTTGTTTTATTGTTGTGTATATTTTGTACGAATAGGCGTAATTTTTCTAATTTTTGAGTAGCTATAATAAAATTAAGTATTTTATTTATGGTGTTCATCAGTACAGAAAAGCAAACTTTTTCATGATCCATCCAATAATTCGATGAAATGAAAATTTTGTTCGTTTGCTGATTCAAAGAACCAAAGTATATAATATTGGTGAAGATATTCGCCTAGGCAAAGTACTAATTAAATTTTTATCCTGATACTTGACATTCATAATTGACAGTTATTTCACAAGATAAAAATTGTTTGGTCTACTTTATCTCCTCCTAATTTTCTCTTTTTTCCCCATTGTCACTAATTTCTGTCATGCGTATTTATTGATCAATATCATTTATAAAGAATACAAAAAATACTTCCAAAGTTTTTAAATCCCTCAAACAAAACACATTTTTTTTCATTTTTCCAAATAATTTGTCCCTAAATTTGCAAATGATACTGCTTTTTCTCCTAAATTGTCTTCTCAAGAGCAAAGAGAAAGGGGAAAGGCTTTGACCTCTCCAAAGTATCTCCTCATAAGTTTTCTTTATATTTCCACAATGCGCTTGCTTGAGGTTTTGCACGGTCCTAATTCAAGTAAGTGCCCACAACATTAAATAGCAAGCAATAAAGATCAATCAAAACAGTGAATAGAAAATGAATATATAATATATAATATATATTAGAAAACATTGAAAAAGGAAGAAAGACACACCGTGATAACAAATTCAGATTGTAGCTGAAAAATGAAATCAACAGACCAACCAACAACGGTCCGTCCAACCAATCGAATATAAGCTTAAGACATTCAAGCAAAAGGAATTTTTCATACCAATTGTGAATCAACTAGATTCTCCGCAAAAAATATTGTGAGAAATCTCTCCCTCTCTCTTTTTATATAGAATCTGTCCGATGCCATGATTGACGGATTGCATATAATTTAAAATTTATCACAAAAAAAAGTCGTCAAAGGGTATTAACAGCTGTTTCTTGGGCTTTCAATCACATCTTTTTAATTTTTTCAACCCCACAGCCTTACATCCAGACAATTTTTTAATTTTTTTTAATCATCCAACAATACGTTTAAATATATATCATAAATTCCCAACCACTAAGTACTAATCATATTTAAAGATGATAAAATGAATTAATTAAGTTGATTTAGTCTTAAATATGCATTGAAAAGGAGTAAAATCAGTTAAAATGGGGCTTCATTTTTAGGTCTCTTTTCTTCACGATCCACCAATTCTAAGGTAGAAAGGATGTCATGGAAAAAAAATAGAAAGAAGCAAGTGAAAGAGTGGAAGGAATGAATATATCTAAAGTTAAAAAAAGACCAGTCTATACATATGGGCGGAGTTAGATTTTTCCTTTTAGTTGGATACTAAATATATGGTTAACAAATTTTCAATTGATCATGAGGCAGTGACCCAAATCTCGTGGGGTACCCTATAGAATCGATCCCAAGTTCGCCGAAGTTTTAACATTAAATTAAGGTTTCAAAGAATAAGCTACGCTCCATGGAGACCCACCTGCCTCCGCCCCTGTTTATATATAACTAAATACTGTGTTATTGTCTACGCTACAATCTTAAGATGAAGAAAATAGTTATGAAAATGATAAATAAAAGAGGAAAGAAGAGAAAAACAAGTGAGAAAATGAAAGGAAAACAGATGAACTACTAATATTTTTTAGAGGCGACTCTAACACAAAATCCCCACTTTCTGTCTTTCAATGCATTTAGGAGGAAAGAAAGTTGTTAGCTCGTGCGAAACACAAGTGATCTCAGAACTAATTAATCTCACATTCACGTCATCACATGGTTCTGATCCTTCGATAAGTAAAGCCTCCCCGACAAATTAACGATAAGTGATAATAACGGGAATTGAAACTTTACATCATATTAAGCTGAGGAATATATATATATATATATATATATATAAGTGATTGGTAGAACGATTGAGTCAGATCCCGAACCATTGGCTCATGGACAAAAATCATACTAAAAATTGATTGTTAAAATACTTTTTTTGTATAATCTAACCGTCATATGATTTTGAGAATGTTTTAATGAGAATCATACGCTCAGTCATTTCTCGAATTTAATACGTTTATGTGGTAATAAAAAATGACTAGCTTTTATAGCATTAAATTTTTAATAGCTTAAAAATCAATCTTTTCCTTAAAACCAACTTGAAGTAAGACATGTGTTACACTACATCAATCTTTCCATAATCTATGTACTTTGACTCTATCACCAGGCACGCCGGGCTGTCCAATTATTTCCATCAGGCAGCCCTTATTATTATTATTATTATTATTATTATTATTATTATTATTATTATTCAACACATCATCTATCTACCAAGAATAGAGAGGGCAAGAAAACCTCACGGCTCCGCCACACTCTTATAGCCGGTGAGCCCGCCGGTGCTCTATAAGATGAAGCTTCTAGTGCAGCTGAAGTATGCTGGTAGAGGGAAGGGAAGCCCCAGCGGCTCCAGTTTATATATATGTATATATATATATATGTGTGTGTCTCCACATGGCCTAATAATAATGTTATTATCGTTAGTTGATTCCGTGGCACTCTTTTTTCTTTGTCTTATCTAATCTCATTTTCTCTATGATTATTTAATCTTACGTGACATGCTTTTGTAGATTTAGCTCACTTGTCATGAGTTTTGATGCTTGCTTTCTTAGCTATGCTTTTCACTTCCCGTGCATATATTAAACAAATTTTGGATTCTTACGGGAAAAGGAAACTGCCAAATCTTACTCAAAATTTTCGGCATCCTCATTTTGGGAAGATCTTGCACTACATTCAAAAATTAAAGTGAAATATTACAGGAAGCAAAAGCAGATATGTAGTTTCGTGTAAATATAACGAACTAAAAAGCTTGTGTCGGTCGACATCGAGACACAAACTTTCTTCTCTTCATCATGTTGACTGCAGGAAATGTCACCATGAAATTGGTAGTATATCAAAAATTCCAAAGCTCGATGAATTATTGCTACCATACAAGTTTATGAATCTCAAACTTCTCTAGTTAATTCGAAAGCTTCCGTAGATGCCCGTTTTATGCAAAGTAAAAAAAAAAACTTTGGCCATTTCTTCCAAAAAATGGAGAAATCCGGGGAATTTTTTTTCTTTGCGAGAAGATCTTTTTTTTTTTGGGAAATTAAAAAAAAAAATTATTTCGTTCCCATCACTCATAATTCGTTTTTCTCTCTCGCACTTTCTGTCATTTCGTCCCCATTTTGTCAATGCGTTTCATGTTTTTCACGTCAACGGACCTGAGTTGGGTATACACACTGTTTCACCAATCGAGGGGTACTGTTTAATTGAATCAGCAAAGAAAGAGAAAAAAATTAAAGAATTACAGGATGTATAGATTTTACCAATTCGATATTTCAACTCCAACCAAGCTGTCATATATATATATATATATATATATATATATATATATATATATATATATATATATATATATATATATATAATATTTAAAAAAATTAAAAAAATAAATACTAAATTGTGAAATATTATGTTGAACCTGTGTCCGGTTAGTGAATCATACTGATTTGCCCTGAATTCAACTAAAGTTGTTGATTAGTAAGGAAAGGTTTACCACGTTAGCGTAGGCTGGTCGGTGATTTAGGTTGTAGGGGTTAGACTTTTTGTTCTTGCTAAATGTGTGCTTTGTTTCGAACTCAAGCCGAAAAGTCTTCTTTATTTTCTACCCTACCCTCGGGGTTTAAGGACTTGCTTCAAGATCTGGGTGGCGGCATCGCCCGCCCAAAACGAAACTAAACTCTACTTATTGGTACCCCGCTTTTACTACACTGGCACTCCAAATATGATAGGATCCAAATCCAGATCCAAATCCAAATCTAAGATTTCATTTACCACGACTTGGATGGTCCACCAACCATGTGTGCCATTAATGTTCCACAACGCTCCGTAAGGATCAGGCAGGAAGCTCCTTCTCCACGTGCAACAGGTCACCGTCCGAATCGGACCAAAAAACCGATCCGAAAAAGTACTGCACCACGTGGGCGGCCGCTCCATCTGCCGGTTCTTTCGCGTCTCGGATTCTAGACCCGTGTACCGACGGCTGGCTGAAAGAAAACAAACACGTGCTGAATTAATGTGAGTGTGTAGGAAGACGCAGATTCGTGGGGCAATAAATTAGAGGCCTCTCGGGATGGGGGGGGGGAGGCAGAGTGGGGGAGGATGGAGGAGTCCGGCGACCGGAAAATGGAAGTTCCGGCGATGGAGGGTAGAGGAGGAGAAGGCGGTGGGGGTGGGTCGACGAAGCACCCTGTGTACAGAGGGGTGAGGAGGAGGCGGTGGGGGCGGTGGGTGTCGGAGATCAGGGAGCCCAGGAAGAAGTCGAGGATATGGCTCGGGTCGTTCCCGACGCCCGAGATGGCGGCACGCGCACACGACGTGGCGGCACTGTGCCTCAAGGGGCGGCGGGCGGCCCTGAACTTTCCCGACGAGGCGGAACTCCTCCCCCGCCCCGCCACCTCCTCCCCGAAGGACATCCAGGCCGCAGCCGCCGCAGCTGCAGCGCAGGCGGTCGGGAGCTCCCGCGGTTGTAATGGCGGCGACGACGGTGGTGGCGGTTCATTAGCGGAAGTCGGTTCTGTAGAAGGCGGCAATGACGACGACTTCTGGGGGGAGCTGCCGACGCTCCTGGGCGGTGACGAGGGGTGGTGTTCGTTTGTGAATTGTGGGGATGGTGCCGTCATTGACGCTTCCGATGAACAAATCGAATGGCTGCCAGAGATTTGGCTGTGGAACTTCTCCTGCGTCGGAATGACGGATACCAGCTAGATGGTCTGTCTCCATCCATGTTTCTCTCTCTCTCTCTCTCTGACGCCTGATTGATGGATGGATGGTCGTTCGTCGTTGATATGATCTTTCTCCACTCTTTTGATTTTGCTTCTTTTTCAGTTTTTTCAGTAAGTGTACGATAAAGTATTTTCTGAAAAATTCGAGCATTCCCTCTCTCTCTCTCTCTCGCTCGTTGTTATATATATATATATATATATATATACACACAAAATGGTTGCAATCTGATTTTAGAAATTAACGAAATTTTGGGAGTTTCGTTCAACATGAATCGCCAAACATCATCCCCATGGTTCAAAACCTGTAAATCAGCTCTTAGATCGGTTCCTTCAAAGTGTAGTGTAGATATATAATTGAGATCCTATGAGCCTTGCCTTTCTAACTAGGTGATCAGATCACATCATATCATATCATATGGTTCAATCAAACTTCTTAGCAATTATGGGCAGCGAACCGCCTCAGTCGCCGTGATCAGAACACTAGTTGCCCTCATAGTTGCCCTCATTCCAACACTTCACTATTTACCGGTAGGAGGGGTTAGCCGGCAAGACTTTTTTATAAAAGGTTCACTTGAAAGTGGTTTGAACTGTTAAAAATTTTCGGAATATACATAAATAAATATCTTTTAAACTGAACAAGTTTCATGCAATTATATTACCATACCTCTCTCTCTCTCTCTCTCTCTCTCTACCCTAATTCCGTCACAAATCATAACCGGATACAGTACAATGAACAGTCATATAAAGTTATGTTGGATGGCAACTGCACATCTTACTTGATAGAAAAAGTAGCTCCTGCCCGTTACATCGTTAATAAATGAACACACATACAAACAGGAGTGGAATTAGAATTTTTTCGTGGTCGAATATTGTTTTAGAATTTTAACAGGAGTTGAAATAGAATTTTTCAAATATTTATATATATATTAAAATATATTTTTGAATTTTTTAAAATCTAAAGAAAGGCGAAGGCCGCTGTCTCCGCCCCTGCATGGAGAAGGTTCTTCACACATTCGTGAATCAGAAGATCTTGAGAACACTATCGATTGTCTCGTTATAAACTTGCTTAAGAACTTACAAAGAGTAGTTTCCCTTAAAATTGTCTTCAAAATCAAACTCACATTTTTTGAAAAAAATGACGTTTAATAGTCTTTGATTGATTATTTCATAAAAGTATATTTACACAGTGGCGGAGCAAAGCAAGAAATTTTGGAGGGGAGAGATTAACACTTGAAGGTAAATGGCGTTTTGCCTCCAAAACGCCGTTGTGGGCATGTTTGGTTGCAACCAAAACGGCGTTTACATTCTTTGAGTGAAAAACCTGGGTGGCTGTTGTGTCTCCCCCAATGCATTTTGCGGTGTATATGTGATGAAGATTGAGTGAAAAACAGCGTTGCTCTGAAATAAAACAATGCAACTTGATTATTACATGTGCAATTTCGCCTACATGAGTAATTGCATTATTTATACACGCAGCTGCATTGCCTTACCATAACCGATTCGCATGCAAGCATTCTGTTGATTTTGTAATTACTGCGCTCAAAATCAACATCAGCTTCAAATCTTTATTATTTCTAAGGGCCATTTTAGATTGTATTCTATTTATAAGAAGCCGATCTTACTTTCTTGATATATATATACTTTTATTAGTGAACAAAGATAGTTATATATTCAATGAGATACACTATCCACTATTAGTTCATTTTTAACTGACAAAATAAATTATATTTTTAACCTCCCTAATTCATGTCATATTTGATGAGATATACCGACGCATTTTTCAGATGAATATTTCTTCAATCTTTTCTCTTTTTCCTTGCCTACTTGTACAATTTAGTTCCTTGAAAATCCATAATCTCTCTCTCTCTCTCTCTCTCTCTAAATCTACCTTGCAGTTTAAATTAATTGACTATTAACTGCCATTAAGCTGAAATTAATTATCAAAGGCACTTTCCGAAACTTATTTTTTTGTCATGCAGACAAAAACCAGGTTTTAGACAGTGAAAACCTAGTTTTCTTGGTGTCATCCAAATGCACAAACAAGATTTTAAAAACTCAGTAAAAAAATGTTTCACAAAATCAAGTTTTTACAAAACCCATTTTTTTCAAAGTGTTAACCAAACTCGACCTTAAATTTTAATTGAAAAGGGGAACTAATATGTAAATATAAGCACCTATATAGCAGCAGCAGAATCAGACATTAATTTTTCTAGAAGGGCACTACTTCCCATATTTCCATAACTGAATGGGCACTTATATATATAACAAACGAACATTTGATGATGTTAATGTGAAAATAAATAAGCATTAGAGTGCTGCCCACACCAGCCCATATTTGGCTCCACCACTGCCATATAAAGTCTAACTCTGAAACTTAAGTGGGAGGGCATATGCCTCCCCTCTTTTGTATGCCGATCTCTATCCACATAAACGAGAATTTGTCAGATTTAAGAAAAAAAAATATACTAAACTAATTGTATAGTATCCAATTTGCAAGGTTAAGTTAAGTAAGAAGGGCATCCAAAATCATCCAAATAAAGTTGCTTGGATCTATCTAGAATAAACCAGTTTATTCTCACTCAAAATCAACTGGTAAGAGGCCAACAATTGCTGGAGTAGTTCAACTGAACAATCCCTTTCATAGTAGAAGCCTGCCATCGTGCCCAGTTCCATAACTATTCGATCAAATGATGAAATAAGCAAGACAGCTTTATTTATACGATCTAGTACATAGTTTATTTTGTAGAATCACAAATATTTCTGACACATTCCGCCGTGAACCAAGGTCAACTCTATCTGTATACCAATTAAACTTAGGTAGCGTTTGATAGCCTCGGATCTGGTGTGTTTTGGGTGATCATCAGTTTAACAATAGCATGGATTTTAAATCAATGTCGCATGTTAACAACCACAGATCTGCACTGAAACAAACACAACCTTATTAGTTTTGGAAAACTACTATATTAAACTAAGAGGATGTGATCCAAAAAATGTGCATAGAAATAGTAATATCCCAGACAAGTTACATAAATACAAAAGCCAGCATGCTCAAAATACATAACCATTGATCAGATATAAAAACAGCATTGTTTTTGTGTTTAAATTCTTGTTCTGGCGATCACACAAGAAGCTCGTATTAAATTACTTGAGTTATTCTACATAATTAGTTTGAATTCGGGACATGCTTCCTCACATGCAAGTCGTGATAATTAGCCCATCCAGTTCACTTTTACAAAATGTGCATCTACTCTTTTGAGACTTTTTGTCTTGGGGGCGAGGCAGCTGGAAGCTACCTGCCACTGCATGCTTGTGTATAGTCTTATGGGAAATTGGCATTGCTTTTTCATATTTTTTTGTTTCATATGAATAAATTTAACAACATATAGAAGAGCTTAAGACAAGAAAATAATTTCAGAAACAAAATTTCACCTAAAATTATAATTGAAATGAAAATCCCAGTTCTAATTTCCATTTTTTGTTTGATAGTCTAGAATTTTGATTCCAGAATTTATAATGATGTCTTTGATAAAATAATAATTGAAATTCTAGAATTGATGAATTAAAACTATCATGACCTGTAGCCCAAAAAGAGATGAAAGAATTCTAAAATTCTAGAATCATAGTTTCATCCCTTAAGGTAGAATCACAATTCCACAATTTTGATTAAAAAATAAGCCTATAGTTCAAGAATCAAATTTTTTTGTTTGATATTGCAATTCTCATTCATAAAACATGAAAATCTTAATTCTAGAATTCCACAATTCCAGCTTCATCAAACATCCCTTAAATCTGACATAACCTATGATTATTCATGACATGAATTTCATTTAATATCCAAAGGTAGAGCAATAAAAAGATTCCAATATCCAATACATACCGGTGTCAGAGAACCCATGGATGGACACAAGTACCTTAGGTTAATTGATGTGTCTGTGTGACATAGCTTTAGTTTTGATTTTGAGTAACAGAAGCGGGTAGAAGAGATCATTGAGTTAAGGTCATTGAAAGAAGAAGAAGGTTAGCTCCCAAGAGGCCGAAGACCGTGTTTGATAATATGTACCGGTTGACGAGAGACAGTTACGCACACCTTGTGCAATAAATGAAGAAAGGATATTTTGGTAATTTATTAAAAAAAGTGTTTTTCATATTTATTTTTTCATTTTCAATTTTGTCTTTATAAAAAATTTCTTTTTTCAAGGTGAATTAAAGATATTTTAGTCATTACACACACCGACGCATGAAAAATGGTGCATCAATGTGGCTTATTAAACAAGATTCACATGTTGTTGGGGATAATTCCCATTTCAAATGGGGGTAAAAAGGAAAAAGTGTTTTCGAGCGCCTGCATTTAGGCAGTCAAATTTTATTTGATTTCTTTTATACACCAGGCATGAGGCATTGTTTATGTTTTTAGTTGTACATGTTGATTCTTTTTATTGAAACAGAAGAGCTTATCTCTTTTAAAATTCCACTAGAAATATTGGAATAATGTAAACTGATTACGAGATACCCAACAAATACAAAGGATAGTTTACAAGGTGTAGTACGCAAACTTGCTTTTTCAAAGCCAAAACACATGACACTCACAATTTTTTGAACGAGTACTTATATAATATATATATATATATATATCGCTAACGTCATTTACCTGTAAATTGTGAACTTGTGATTGATATGTTACAAAATGAAGACTAAACTTTAAATCAACTAAACTTGAAACAACCCGTCGCGTCATTTCACCCTAGCAAGGCATGTCAACATTAAATCTTTATAATGGACGGCATGATTTGTTCTACGGAGAAGTGGATGTATGGATAAGTTGGGAGTTTTCATTTTGCGGCTCTTGCTTTGGCTAGAATTTCCATTCTGCAGCCAAGTTTTATTTGACCACAATGCTGCGCCTTTCCAGATGAAAACATAATTTCTTTAACACGGCATATCATAATAATCAAGTGAACGTTACTTCTTCTTTTTTTGCACTATTGAGATGTTGAAAATAAATCCAATTTCTTCGTTGAAGAGAATGGATTGACTACCTTACAAGATTCTCAAGTATTGTATGGGAAAATATCAAATTTCACATTCTCCAAACCCTATACACCAATTTGAGGTTGTCTGCAAAGTGTGAGAAGAAGTAGACCCCAACCACTAAGAAAAAGGAAATTATGAGAAAGATGGTCGGCAACACGAGATTATCATTGCAAAATGAAGGGCCCCTCTATCTTGATTTGTTTCCTTTGGAACTTATGAAGCGCTTAAGGTTTCGTCATTTCAAGACATTTTTGGACTCATCCAACTAGATTTAGACAAGATAATAGTGGGACGTCTTAGATAGTTAAATTTGTCTTTCTATTCATCGAGTCTTTCAATATTAGATGGAGATAAATAAACCAAGTTGTTTAAGCTCTCCCAATTTTGTTGCCCGAAGAATGGCTCGACAAGGAAGGTTGTTCAATAAAATTAATGAGTTTCAATTCTTCAACAGCTTTGCCCTGAGGGGTTTAGTCTATCTAGTCAGGCAGATGGTGCGATAGGAGCGCATCAGTTCGACTCTCATGAATGTTATTCTTTGGGACTGAAAATGGTGGCACGTGCTACTCTTCAGCTGATGAAGGTAGCCATAAGATCACTTAAGTCTCGAAGCAGCCCTTGAACCCGAGGGCTGGGAAAAGGAGAAGGTTTCGTCCTCTCACTGTTGCGACAATTTTTTCATTAGTCTTCACTCTAAGCAATGTTACGATAGGTGTGTTCTATAGTGAATATATACAGCTAGGCAACAAATTAATTAAGCTTGTACTTCTTAAGATGGTTTACTGATTCCTCATCTTTGTGTATCTTAGTTGGTGTAAATCATGGTAATAAACACCGACACCAACTTAATTTGAACACATCTATTGTGGAATTGAAGGTGGTGCTTAGTAAGGAGGCATGGCATCTTGGTGGCAATGTTCTTGTATCCCCATTTTGGTTCATTTTAAATTTAAAAGTATCTAAGTGCATTAGGCACAAGGGACCTAATCGTGTGCTAGAGGCAGTGAAAATGATACACCTAATATGGAAGGGGAGATGAAGGACTAATCGAACAAATTTCAAGCCCTTGCAGTTGAAAATAATGGAGATTGAAGTTAAAGAAACCGAACAAAAGCATAATTGTAGTTGGCGGGAGCTTTCCACAATCCTTCCTACTCTCCAAAACCCAAAGCCCATCACCGGCCTCTTCCAATCAACCTCAATGGTGGCAGAAGTCGTTGTGGGGTCTTCACACCAAAGTAGTTCCAAAACTCTCCAAGTTGTTTTTAATAATGCTTCATTGTCACCTATCCTTAATTATATGCATACAATGAATATAAGTTTGAATGAAATTGTTAATGTGAATGCTTGCATTATGGCTGCATGTACTGTCAACCCTTCCATCCTTTGGCTTTGGAAATTGCAAAAATAATGCATCTCTTAATGACTGGCTTGGGGCGACGAAGGTGAGATCACCTAATGGTAGATCTAGTGAATTGGTATGTTTAAAACTTTGCCCAAAAAAACTGAAGGAAAGTTCCACAACTTATGAGGATGAGAATGGTAGGTTTTTAGCCATAAAAGAAAGCAATAGGATGAGGCTAAAGAGGCGAAGTCTGACTCTGTTTTACCTAACCTAAATGTTGAAAGTTCTAATATCATGGTGACTTCCAGTGATTCGTCGTGCATTGGTGAGGGAGGGGGAAAATCTTTGCACCAATGATGATTTTGTTATGGAATGTATACATGCTGGTTAGAAAGACAGCCTAGTGGGAGGTATCTAATTACCTCCAAGAATTTAAAAATCTACTTTGTTCTTTTTAGTTGATACTATGCTCAATAAAGAGAATTTTGAAAAGTGGAAATATGAACATGGTAATTATGATTTGGCCTCAAATATCGAAGATGAATTTCATCAAGTCAGGATTATTTGTGTGGATTGGTTGGTTTCAGTTGAAATAAACAGTCATATTTTACTTTTACAGTGATTGGGGCGTATGTTTACACCCTAATAAGTTGATTCTATGATGATCCAGGAAGTTAATGGGCATGTGACCTTATTGGGTGACTTTAATGCTATGAGGGAGCTCAAGATAAAATCAGCTGAGTCTTTGATGTTATTTCTTGCAGAGTTTTTTTCTAACTTAGTAAATTTTTTTGTAATTTCATGCTGTTGAAGACCCAAAGCGGCACTTTAGCTGGTCTAACAGCAAGAGCCGAAGTAGACAACATTAACTGGGACTTGGTGAATTCAAGATGGGAAGATTTCTCATTCAATTTGCACGTCCTCCCCAGAACGGTATCTGATCATTCTGCCCATGTACTTAATATAAATACTGAGCATGTTTGGAAAAAGCCTTTTCATGTTTTTCCTTGCTGATTATGAAATGGCGATAAAAAAAACTTGGAGCAGAAGAATGCATGGGTACAGCATGTTCAGATTATTGAAAAAACTTTTCAAGAGATAAAAAATTTGCCTCTCGAAATAGAATCTGAATAGTTTTGGTCATATTGGAGAAAGGGTGAAATCCCTAAGGAAGGAACCAGATAAAATTTAGTACTTTCGCGCACATAATACAAATCATATAGCTAAAGTAGGAGCGTAGTTTTGCATCAAGGCTTGGAGATGGCCCTCAAGGAATAACTTTTTTGGTACGCTCGTTGATTGAGGGCGATAAAAACTCTAAACTTTTTATTGCCTATGTGAAGCATAGCTAGGTAAGCATAGTTTTGCATCAAGGCTTAAAGATGGCCCTCAAGGAATAACTTTTTTGGTACGCTCGTTGATTGAGGGTGATAAAAACTCTAAACTTTTTATTGCCTATGTGAAGCATAGCTAGGTAAAGACTGAGTTGGCAGCTATTGAAGCAAATGGCACCCGAGCCACCTCCCTAGAGAAGACACATGAGGTCTGTAGAGAATTTTTTAAGGTGTTCTTTAATTATTCTAATAATGCAGTGGACATGCTTGATTATGTTGACAAGAGACCAACAGTTACCAAAGTTGAAAATGATGACTTATGATGTCTATTAATCAGGATGAGGTTAGGAAACCAACTTTCAGCGTGAAAAATAGTAAGGCACATGTACCGATGGATTTGGAATTGAGATCCATAATATTGGCATATAGTTGGCTTTGATGTTGCTTAAGCCGTTTCTGACTTTTTTATCATAGGGAAGATTGTTAAGAGCAGCAATCAAACTCATATTACATAGTTCCCTAAATTTCAGGGTGCCACCAACATCAAAGATTTCCGGCCAATGAACCTATGTAATTGTCTTTACAAAATTATTACAAACATCATGGGAAGTATCCTCGCTAAACTAAATGGAGATGGGCAACATGCTTTTTTGCCAAGCAGATTTATACAAGATCAAATCTTTATGATTCATGAATTGGCTAATTCTTTACAAAAAGGAAGAAGTAGCTCCATGATTTTTAACCTAGACATTTCTAATTCCTATTATTGCATTCATGGGGCGTTCTTTATAATGTTTTTGTTGAAACTTAATTTTGTAACTTATGGGTCGACAGAATTCTAAGATGTGTATCTACAACCAGTTTTGATATGCTAATTAATGGTCGACAATGTAAGTATTTGAAGCTAATAAAGTTATCAGATAGAGTGACTCTTTGTCACCCTTTTAGTTCTTAATAATCAAAAAAATACTACCTAGAAGACCCAAAAGAGATATTTTTGTACATATATTAAGCTCATGGCTAATTTAGCTATATACTTTTTCCACGATAATGTTATCATGGTTTGTAAAGCATATTTACAATCCATCTTATGCATTAAAAGTATTCATGCTGAATTAGAGCCAAAGCTGAACTGAAAGTTAACTCACCAAAATCTGTTATCACTTTATTCAAAATTAAAGAAAGCTATGGTTGCCCGAAGATTAATTATTTGGGTTGGAAAGAAGCCAAGACTCCAATCCACTATCTTGGTTTGTCATTATTTATTGGTAAGATTTTGGTGAGGAATTGTGATATTCTTCTTAAGAAAGTGTCTACTTGCTTTGCAACTTGAAAGGTGTACTCTTTCTTATACATGTAAAATGTGTCGCATACAACATGTTATCCACCAAGTAGTAGTGTTTTGGATGCCAACATTCAGACTATCATTGGAGGTGATTGACCCTATTGAGAAATAATATAGTAATTTCTTATGAGGAGACAATGCAAATATACAAAGACTTCATTTGGTTATGTGGAAAAACTTGTGTGTTGCTTGTAGTGAAAGGGTGTTGATCTATATATATAATAAATCTAATAGAACTTTTTTTGCTTTTTAGGATGTGGCATAATAGATCCTTGTGGGCTAAATTTATGAGGATGAGATGTTTAGCTTCAGCTTATGGCTATGTCATAGTAAGACTAATGATTCTTGGGTTTGGAGAGGACTGGCTTAGAGATGGGAGGAGATTAGGCATAGGGCACAGTAGAATCTAGGCAATAGTTGCAATGGCAAATTTTGGTCTAGAACTTGGGGTGAGGTTTGTTTGAAATTATTATTAACTTTCATCATTTTGAGATATGCAAGGATATGGTTTGGAGACCATCAGTTTCATAGCACAAATGCACAAAGTCACTCTTTTAGCCTCTCTTCAATATATGTCTCTTAAACATGTGCTACTAACTATTCATTTGTAGCAATAAAATGATATTCTTAAATGTGATGATGACTAAGTTTGCAAGTTGTTCAGGTCTGATATATGCGACAAAATCTGAGAAAAAGAAGAAGAAGTAATCATTAGAAAGGGAGGATATGAACCAATGATGCCACTCATACATCACAATGATGTCTTTTTTAAGCAAGTACTAAAGAACTACTCACTTTTGATAGGTTGCAAACTTTTAATACAAGTATTACAAATTGATGGTGTTATGTAGGATAGACTCATAGCCTTTTACACATCTTTTTGTGTTAAAGTTCTAAGGGTATGGAGCTGTGTCGCTGATAAGTCTGATATCAAACTATGTTTTTCAAATTTTATTATATAATTTGACAATTGTGGTTAAGAAGGAAATTCAAAAGAAGTGAATTCAAATCTAAATGGCTTGTAAGACCATGGAGATTGACATTTCTTATTATTGTTTACAATAAAAGGAAGTTTAGAAATATTATTGTTTACCCAGAGGGATATACATTTTCTTCTGTCCACATTTCTAATGTAACATGGATGATGAAGTGTCAAGCTTAAATATTAACACAGTTGAAATATAAATTATACTAAACTTTGTCTTCCTTTGGCAGATCAAGTATCATTTTTCAAGTTGTTTGCATTGAAGATGACCATATACAAAGATTGATACATTTTGTTAAAACAAAATATAGACATTTTACAAAAATTGGTATTCATGTTAAATCTTGGCACCAATGATTACATGTGACTGATGTTACTTGCGAGCTTTTGTTCATACTCATAGTGATAGGTAAGAATTGTTTTGGGCCTACAAGATGATTACTTTTCTAAGGGCTGTGAATGATCTTTGTATAAGTGGTTTAGGTAGCAGCTTTCTTTTTCACTCACAAGGGATATTCTTTTGTATTTTTGAGATGTAATCTAACTATTGAGACCCTTGGTCTGATTTTTTTGTTTTAGTTCACTCAAAATGAGATTTTCTCTAGGCACAAGGGATGGCTTCCCTTAAGGCTTGATCTATTGAGGGCCATTTTTATATGTAATTGTATAGACATTCCTTCATGTTTTGTTAATAAAAAGGTCATGAGTGCTCTCTTCTCAGTAGTTTGCATACTAAATACCAACTTAATTTTTTTGCATTATTTGGAAGCAATAACTCTAATGTATTATAAGTTAAACTTTGAAAACATTTCATTAATAGATCATATTTTGACCATAATCCTAAAGGTGGGGCTCTTGTTCCTATCTTTTCTCATACAAACATGAGCTTTAATGTTAATTGTCAAATGAAAATGGCTATGAAGGAAACAATTTTTGGTGTTCCAATCTTTTGATTGTCTGGTAGCTCAACATGTCCTTGGGTGCGGTTTAGTAATCCAGGTCATTTCGTGACAATTAAATAACATGTTTACTTATTAACCTTAATTATATTTATTAACCTCAATTAGAAGTCTTGACCCAATCCCCATATATGACCGGCAGCCTCACCAACCACAACCCTTTAACTACTCTGCCAGGTCTTTTCGTATCTACCTACTTTTTATTCTAACTCATACAAATCATAAAAGCCTCCTTTCTATGATAAAATTAACTCAAATTAGGCCCTAAAAAGGAACTATACAGCTTCAGCCCTATGTAAAAATAATATAGAACTCAAATTTCTCTCGTATCCCACAATTTGTGCTCAATACTTCTTCCTTAGCCATTAACATCTGAGTTCAGCTCAAAGACTCAACCATATATCACATTCATCCCTATATGGACAAGAAATAAGAGATATAAGCACAATTCTACATTCTCCTTGAAATATAACTTTAGCGTCATCTGAAATTATATTAAGGGCTGCCACAACTTCATGAATTGGCATTGTGAAGACTCCCCCTCCACCTCGAGTCCTGCCTTGAGCTGCACCTCTCATCCTCGACTAGGTTGGGTTGAACTGGTTGGCCTGGTAAGACCTGCAATAGACATATTCTTGATGCCTGAAGACTGAGCCCCCACTTCGGCTTCCTCAAGCAAAGGATAGTCCCCCTATATGCCCCATTGCACTACCTCTATCCAATAGTACTAAGAGATAGACAAGACTTACTGCCTTGGATTAATTTTATTATGCTCAGATCTATGTTGAATCAGGAAAAAGACACATTGATGTGGGGAACTCGTGATAACATTATTGATTTGAAAAAAGAAGACACAATGTGATCATAAGCGAAGCTACTTTGTGACTGGTGTAGACCATT